>NC_050529.1:6235693-6293578 GCF_002922805.2 Oryzias melastigma
GAGTACGTGTATGACCAACTACACACGTACGACCAAGAATACATGTACAATACGACCAAGAGCACACGTACGATACGACCAAGAGCACACGTACGATACGACCAAGAGCACGCGTACGATACGACCAAGAGCACGCGTACGATACCACTGAGAGCACACGTAGGATACGACCAAGAGCACACGTACGATACGACCAAGAATACACGTACGATACGACCAAGAGCACACGTACGATACGACCAAGAGCACACGTACGAAACGACCAAGAGCACACGTACGACCAAGAATACACGTACGATATGACCAAGAGCACACGTACGATATGACCAAGAGCACACGTACGACCAAGAATACACGTACGACCAAGAATACACGTACGAAACGACCAAGAGCACACGTACGACCAAGAATACACGTACGATACGACCAAGAGCACACGTATGAAAGACAGTGTATATACGAAAGCGAACGTATACGAATGAGAACTCACATTTGAACAAATAGGATTGAGAACACACATACGACCGAGAACGCACATACGAAAGAAAAGTCATACAAACAAGAACACACAAACAACAAAACATACAACCAAGAACATACATACAATGCGAACACACATATGAACAAATAGGACAAAGAACCCACATATGACCATAGACTGTACAGCTTGTCCCAACTTATCCCAAGTTATTCCAAGTTATAAACTGTCCAATCAGATGCCTCAGTAATAGCATGTGGTGCCCACTGGCTCCACCTTGAACATTTGATTGACAGCTTCTGTCGAGCCGCTTTCAGTGGATGGGGTGTGGACTTCCAACAAGCTTAGTCCTGATTGGTGACTGTAGTTGCCCTACAAACATGACTCAGACCAACTCAGACCAATCACTGTCATCTGGTTCCAACATGGCGGCACCCGTAATGTGGAAAAAATCATTGATGGATTTGAAATTATTTCCCAAGAGCCAGAGGGTAAGGCATTTTCTATGGGTGACGTCATACCCCACTTTGTCCAGTGATAATATATGTTAATGCATATAACCAAGTACAACAGAGATTGTACATAGGACCAAGAACACATTATCTGGGTTTAATGAATGTGCCAGAAGAATCCTGCATAGATGAATATGACCCAGCAGACAACTGGTCTAACTCACACTGATTTTTATCCATGAAAGAAATAGTAGAGAGAAGGGTCAAACTAATGGTCATGGTTAAGAAAACATAAATAAATAAACAGTTAAAGATGCTGATCAAACACCAGCTTAAAAGTTAGAAAGGTAGAAAGGAACAGGAGAAACATCCCTCTCCAAAAAAGAAAAAAATCAGCACTTAAAGGATTAAAAACTGAGCTTAGAAACAATGCAAACAGCAGAGAAGAAAGACGTCCCGTAAATATCTGTTTACTTCCTGTGGTGGTACTATCATAATAAGCTGATGCCTTGTTTGGGTTTCAGACATTTTTGTCCCCATACTGTGATGTTTAAGTATCATAAAATGTGACCAAAACAAGCAATAATGTATACAGTAAATATTAGAGGGAAAAATCAGAAGATTTTCAGTGCTAATCCAATCAAAAGTGTGGATTTCTTTTGATTAGGAGAGGAAAACAAGAAAGTTGAGCAGATCCAGATGAGCATGAAGGAATGCTGCTCTGACACTGACTTTACGACCTAAAAGAACCAACATGATCCAGATCATGAGAGACAGAAGGACAATCATCTCTGTGGGAGTCAGAGCAGATAACAGAGGACTGTCTGGTATCATTCATGCACAGGCAGACACAGTCAGGGTTTGTCAAAGCTGCTGCACTTGACACTCCCTGATACCAAAACCAAAGCTAGCAGCTTGTGTTAAGATCCCATAAACTTTATAAAAATAAAAGCAGATTTTAAGCAGAACTCTGGAGCCACAAAGACAAAAAGTTGCTTTTATTCGGCTGGTTTTCCATTGAGAGCTCCGCGAAATCAGGGAGCAAATCCATGTAAATTTGTTAGCTTAATCAGCTAAAGACACCCAAAACGCCTCGTATACTTGTAGATAACTTAACTAAAGTTCAAAAACAATAATAAAATAAAAGTGTCAGTTTAAAACGTGAGTCTAATCAGTCAGTCGGTAGCTGCTGTCAAAGTTCTGGTGCCAGTTTTGGGTGATTTAATTAGCTAGCTTTGATGTTTGCTAAAGTTAGCCGGATAGCTGTCCGATAATGGGTGCATGAATATTAAAGTTTTGGAGCTAGCCGAACTTCCCTCCCGGAGAGCGACGCCGAGAGCTCGGCTCCCTTCGAGCGGCTGAGTGTGGAGGCCGCTAAGCTAGGGACTCACCGGAGGGTCGGTCCGATGCAGTTCGTGTCTGTGCTCTCAATTTCCCGCAGAATCCGTTCGTGTTCGGCGGCTGCCTCCACACTCGCCATCCTGCATGTTGCTCGGGACAGTTCAGAGCTGCGCCGATCTGAGCCGAGCGCGAGCGCGAGCGCTTCGTTCATTACGTCACAGATGCAGGAACTATAGGGTGCGCTCGATTTTCACTGCGGAGTAGATTAAGGGGGCGGGGATTTTCTGTTTTATTGATGTTTTGTCCAAGGGAAACTTTTTACAATCTCATTGTTCTTAACAAATGTAACATTTAAGGTTTATTAATGCAATTTTACTGTAAATAGTTCACTTTAAATCAGTAAACGGAATTGGCACCAATGCCTGTAGTTGTTCAAGGTTGAAACAACAAGCCTTCACTTAAACCTTTACACTTTTTTAACTCGTACATTTAAAACATATGACGGTGCACTTTCTAATACTGCCAGTTATTTTACCCTATTCATCAATCCAAAAACAAATTGTAAAAAAGTTTTATAGATTAAAAAATACAATTATTAATCCTAAAAGAAAAATTCAATGTATCAGAACATGTTTTAAAGCTTTTCAGACGACGTTTTTGTCTGACTTGCATTTATTTTACGTTGATATAAGATACATTTTCTTTTACGTTTTTTTGTATATTCACACCATTTTATACATGTCCATAATAAATCGTTTACATTAATATTTCTTTGAACTTTTATTTGAGTTAGATTTGATTTGGTTGTTAACAGACCAGACATCCGGTTTTATTTTGCAATAAATGTACGTCACATCCGGTTTCGCCGTAGCTGAGGCTAGCTTGACGAACCAGCGTGTTGCTGTTGTGACGCGAGGCCAAAGAAGATAAAGTTTCAATGGAGGTACAAAATTTGTTTTGAAAAATACACATTATCGATTTTTGAAGACGTAAAATCAGCTATTCGCTTATTTATTGATTATTTTAATGATAAGTTTGCATTGATAGCAAGGTTAAGCTAGCAGAGCCGTGCACACTTCTTGTTCAGAGGGTTCAGAGTCCAAGCAGTGATAACGAGATTTAAGAAGATTTTTCATGTTTTTTTTATGGACTGTTCACGTCATTTGCACAAAAAATATATAATTTAAAATCTTTTAAAAGATCATGCAGCAACTGGTTAGAGATTATCCTTTTGAACACTTTTTAGAAGCTTTTTTTGTGGGCATAAAAGTGACTTTTCCATCGTTTTATAGACAAAATACTCTAATTCCACGTCATATTTTGTGTTTTTAGACCTCCCACAGACTTTAAAGTCACTTATGCAAGTGAGGCATCAGTATTGATCATGTAAATGTGTTTCCTGCACCTGTCAGCCTCAGAAGAAGCTGATCAACTCTGTGGAGAGCTGTGTGGATGAAGCTCTGTGCGGCCTGGTCAGGGCCTCTGGGGGCCTGTCTCTGCTGAGGGGCCACAGGGTGGTGGTCCGGTCCGACCTCCAGAGCCTGAGGGGGAAGGTGGCCCTGCTGTCTGGAGGGGGGTCGGGGCACGAACCCTCACACGGAGGTAGATCCTTCCCGCGGTTCGGTGATGGAATGGCCAGCAGCTGAGCTCCTGTCTCTGGTCCCTCAGGTTACGTCGGTGCTGGAATGCTGTCTGCGGCGGTGGCGGGAGCCGTGTTTGCGTCGCCGCCCCCTGCCAGCATCCTGGCGGCTATTCTCTGTCTGCACAAAGCAGGTAACTCCCACTGAAGCTGTGACCAAACATATGGCGAGCGTTTCAGGACGTCCTCTCTTCCTCAGGAGCGTCCGGCGTCCTCCTCATCGTGAAGAACTACACTGGCGATCGCCTCAACTTCGGCCTGGCGGCGGAGCAGGCGCGCAACCAGGGCGTGGCCGTCGACATGGTGATCGTAGCAGACGACTGCGCGTTCGATCTGCCCAGCAAAGCCGGGAGGCGGGGCCTGTGCGGAACCGTCTTCATTCATAAGGTAGAGTGAGCCGGCCGACCCTGTGACCTTTAGGCCTTCGCTGTGATCAATCGTGTCTCACCTCTGGTGTCAGCTGGCCGGTGCTTTGGCGGAAGAAGGATCCTCGCTGGAGCAGATCGTCTCCAGAGTGACGGAGGTTCTGAAAGGGATCGGTGAGTTGTTCTTTTGGTACTAACCTGCGATTTTTGGGGTTTTTTCCTGAAACTTTCACGTTGACTTCTGCGTTTCAGGGACTCTGGGGGTGAGTTTGTCCCCCTGCAGCGTTCCCGGCTGCCTGCCGTCCTTCCAGCTCCCGCCGGGAGACATGGAGCTGGGACTGGGTGAGGACGCTTGAATGAGTCCGATCAAACGGTCTGTGTGTCACTGATGTGCAGCCAGAGTAAAGGTTCAGGCATGAGAAGAGAAGGTACACAATCTCTGTGGCAAGTTGGTACCGGTACCACGTAAAAACGCAGGTTCTGGCGCTTCGTTTCGGACACGTCAGTCACTTGTATTCTATTCAGTTCTGTTTTACACTTGTAGCCAATTATGTGCAAGCGATTGGCCCCGCCTTCTCATACAAGAACAGGATGATGGATAAGAGTGGAAAAAAAAACACTTTCTGTCATGCTGCTTCGTCACACTTAAAAGGTTTTGGAAAAAAATGTATTTACAGTTTAATTTTTCTAAATGTAAAAAAATAATTCTTTATAATTTCTTTTTTTTTTCAACATTTGTTTAAATTATTTTTCATTACATTTTTTTGAACCAACAAAAAAAATAATTAAAACGAGAAAAACAATCTTAAAAAAAGTTTTTTTTCCTAAAAAAGTCTTTTGTTTTTGAGATTTTTTGAAAAAAACTATTTGTTTTTTAAGATTGTTTCTATTCTTGTCAGTAATTTTTCTTAGAAGTTCCATAAATTACTGCAGAAAAAAACACAAATAAAATTATTTCAAAATACGCCGCATTTTTTAGATAATTTTTTTCGAACATATTATTTCTTTACTATTTTTTTTTTGTTTTTCAAGATTTGCTTAAATTATTTTTCAGTCTAATTCTTTTTAGAAATAACTACAAAAAAAATACAATTGAATTTTGATTTTAAGATTCTTTTCTATTTTTGTCATATTTTTTTCATAAATTACTGCAGGAAAAAACAAAAATAAAATTATCACAAAATTCAACTGTAATACATAATTTCAACCAGTAGGGGGCAGCACACGAACGGATTTTGACTATATTTTTATGAATTAAACAAGTTTATATGAATTTGTCAAAAAATTGGCAATGGCCAACAAACAGCACTTTTAAAGCCCCATTTATGGAGGTTAACTGACAAAAAGTTGATTTAGTGTTTGGTTACTATTTAAATATAAACCACTTTTTGGAAATGTATATATTTTTTAGTAATTTTAAAAATTATTTGTTTACAATTTTTTTATTATTTCTCAAAATTATTTTGTATTACAATCTTTTAGAATAAATAAAAAGCCTTTTCTTTTTTTTATTAAAAATACTTATTTAAATACCTCTCTTTTTTAGATATTTAGAAATTCCTTTATTTGCAATTTAATTTAGTTTTGAAATCTTTATTTTTCACTGTAAATTTTTATTAGTAACATAGTTTCAAAAGTACTGGTTCCGTCCCAAGTCTGAATCTTGAGGTCACATGACAGCTTTCACTCTTTCAATCTTTTGTTCTCCATCAATCAGGAATCCACGGGGAGCCGGGCATCAAAAGGTCAAAGGTGAGACTCTGGTTTTCTGAGATCCGACAGATGTATAAAGTCCACAGAACATCAAGTTTATCACATTTTTTTGTTTTTATTGTAAACATTATGAATTTACTGCTTAATAAAGTTCATTTTTTTGACGTTTTAAAGCAGTCTTTTAGCCAATGGGCTAAAAGCCCCGCCCCCAACATCAAATGAGGATAACTGTGAAGACTAAAAGTAAAAAGGAATGAAAAATACAGAAACAATTTTTTTTTTTTACTTTAGATTCTCAGGATTTCTTCAAATATTTTTTATTTTCAAGATTATAGTTTAAATAACTTTTGATTTCAAGTTGTGTTTTCTTGAATCCGATCCTGGTTCCGGGTCACAGGTGGCGTCTGCAGACCAGGTGGTGAAGACTATGGTGGATCACATGACCAACCCCGACAGCCAGTCTCACCTGCCGCTGAAAGCAGGTGTGGAGTGTGCGGAGCAGAGCGGCGTGTCCAGGCTGTGGTTACGCGTCTGACCCGCGTGTCTCTCAAACAGGCGACTCGGTGGTTCTGTGCGTGAACAACTTGGGGGCGCTGTCCTGCCTGGAGATGGCCGTGGTGACGCGGGCCGCCATCGGCTGCCTGGGTGAGCCGACAGACGCTGACAGGTCGCGTTTGTGGGCGGGTGTGGTGACGCTCCGTGTTTGGCAGAGAGCCGCGGCGTGCTGGTGGCGCGGGTCATGTCCGGGTCCTTCATGACGTCACTGGAGATGGCGGGGATGTCTCTGAGTCTGATGAGGGCCGACGGCGAGGCGCTGCGGCTGTTTGGTGAGTTCAGACGAACGCGGTTAGGGAAAACATGGTGGTTGAGTTTCTCCCCTGAGGAATTGTGGGTTTACAGCACATCTGTCAGGAAAACTCCACAACATTTGTGCTAAACTTCCTCTCCGGTTTGGATACATTTTAAATTCAATCTAAAATATAATTTACTAATAAACTAAAAGAATGAGAAAATTACAATCAGGAGTTTAAAACTACAACAATTACTGGGATAAATTTGGGTTTTTGAGATTTTTCTTGTAACATTGTAAAAAAAAAAAAAAAAAACATTTCTTTACATTTTATTTTCTTTTTCAAGATTAATTTTCAGGATAATTTCTTTAAGTCTAAAAAATTAACACAGATTCTCTCAAAAACACCAGATTTTTTATTTGTATTTCTACATAACTCTTTTAACATATTTCTTTATGAGTTGTTTTGCTTTTTAAAAATTTGTTAGAAATATTTTGCTTGAGCTTTTTTTAAAATTACAAAAAATCTGAGAAAATATATCTTAAAATGCCTAAAAAAGAAATTATAATTATTTTAAAACTTCTAGAAATTAATGCAGAAAACAAATAAAAACAGAATTATTTTTAAAAACACGTTTAACATTTATGATGACAATCAGAAACATATTACTTTACAAATATATTTGGTTTTCAAGATTTCTTTAAGATTATTTTCATTGTAATTTTTTTAGAACTACAAAAAATACAAGAAAAATTCTCAAAAAACGCAATTAAAAATATTTAAGTCTTTTTGTGAATTAACATTTTTATAAAAAATATTTTCCAATTTAATCTTAAGATTTATATAAATATAAATTTAAAATATTATTTTATTGATAATCATATTTTTGTCAGTGATTTTATTTCTAGAACTTCCATAAATTGTAGCAAAAAACAATTTAGAAAATAACATTATTTCAAAAACACCAAATATTTTTTTTAGATTATTATCTTTTTTTTTATTTTTGTATTTTATTTTTTCAAAACATGCTTAAAATAAATTGTATTGTAACTCTTTAGAACAAAAAATATGAGAATTATTTTATAAAAATGCTTATTTAAAAAATTCTACGTATTTTGTTTTTTGACATTTAAAAAAATATTAATTAATTTCTTTCTATTTCTTTCTATTTCTTTCTATTTTTTGGTGGGTTTTTTTATTTATATTTTTTTATTATAATTTCCACAAATTACTAGAAAACAAACAGAACATTTTTTTAAATAGACAAAAACAAATTTGGATGACTTTTTTATTTTAAAAAAACTTTTTTTGCAATTTATTTTGTTTTTCAAGATTGTTTTCAATTTCTATTCTGATTTTTAGAAGTACAAAAAAAAGTAAAAAGTCTCTTCAAAAATAACATTTTTTACATTTATAGATAACTGTTTTTTGAGACCTAATAAAAATAAAAGATTTTCCAATTTAATTATTGTTTTTAAATATAAATGTAATTCTATTAGAACTTTAAATCTACAGATTATTACAAAAAAGAATAAGAAAGTTATCATTAAAATCAAGATTTTTTTTTTCTTTGAATGAAATGCGCTCATATAAAACACATTTTAGTTTAAGATGTTTTTATTTGATGAAGGTATACGTTATTTCTTTTTAACTATTTTCCCTTTTAGGCTCAGACAGAATATGAAATGGAGAACAAACGTTTTGTTTCATGATGTCATCATTCCTAAACCAGAACTCAAACCCTTTCCCTCTTTCCCGTCCAGATGCAGAGACCAGCGCCCCCGCTTGGCCAAACCTCAGCCGGACGCCTGTGAGTGGGCGTGGCTTCACCACAGAGCCTCCGGTGATGCGCACGCGGCCGCAGGAAGACTCGCAAGTGGAAGGTTGGTCACCATGGTAACAGATGGTAGTCCAGAAACAGTTTTAGGACGAAACATCAACAAAATAAAAGCTTTAGACACAGATTATTCCTTAGAGAAGCTTCAACAGTTTGAGTTCTCCTGGAACCGAAGACTTCTGCTTGTTCCCTGTTGCTTCCTCCAGGCTCTCTGAGTCCGTTGATGCGCCGCGCGCTGGAAAAGGTTTGCTCCGCCCTGCTGGACAAGCAGGAGGAGCTGAACTCTCTGGACCGCGCTTCAGGGGACGGAGACTGCGGGAACACCCACGCTCAGGCCGCCCGAGGTGAGACCCCGCCTTCACGCGCGGCTCGCAGACACCAGAACCCGCTGACTGTCTGTTCAACCTTCTCTCAAAGCCGTGCAGGAGTGGCTGCAGGGTCATGTGGTTCCAGGTTGCCCCGGGCGACTGCTCTCCGTCCTCTCCGGATTGGTCGAGGAGAAGATGGGCGGGTCTTCGGGAGCGGTGCGTTCGAGCTTGATGCTGACGTCGGTTTTCTCTGTTCTCGCTCATCCTCTGTGCGTTTGCAGCTCTACAGCCTGTTCCTGACCGCCGCGGCTGGTCACGTGACCGAGGGCCAGAGCGACGCCGCCGCCTGGGCAAGAGCAGTGCATGCTGGGACGCAGGCTATGAGGAGGTGAAATGCGAAACCAAATTCTTCAGTTCAGAAACTTGAAAGCAAAAAGTCAGAGTTCAAACGTCAACCTGCATGATGTCAATCAAACCTTTCCTACATTAAATAATAAGGTTTTAATGCAATAATTATTGGTTCTCTCAAGTAGTTTGAAAATAAAGAAAACTTTTATTTTGAAGTCTAAAATGGGTTCATTTATTTAAAAAAAAATCACAAAAAGAAAAGTAGTTTCAACTAGAAATGTTGCATTACCTGAGATAATGGTAGTGTGGATGCTTATATCTGAAAGTAGTCTCTGAAAATGGTGACGCAATTTACTTTAATTGGTTAAAAGGATTTGCAAAATGTGAAATTTGCTAAAAGATGAGAAATTTCACGAAAGAGCTATGAAAGAGAGCTGAATTTAACTTAAATTTCTGAAAAAATGGTGGCAAAATTGCTTAAAAATTCCTAATATATGCAAATTTTGCAAAAATATTTAGTCTAAACTCCAACTTAGCCCAAAACTCTCAGTAGATGCCAAATTAGCCAAAAGAGCTAGTGCATTGCTTAAATACTAGCTAAACTCCAATTTAACCCTAAAATTCCTCAGTAAACTAAATTGGTCAAAAACATTAGCCTGTTGCTAAAATAGAAACTAAACTCTAAATTAGCCTATTAAAACCTCAGTAGATGACAAATTAGCCAAAAAACGTTAGCCTGTTGCCAAAATATTGACTAAACTCCAAATTAGCCCGAAAACCTTATCAGATAGCCAAAAAAAAAAGCTAGCACAATGCTTAAATACTAGCTAAATTCCAAAATAGCCTAAAATTCCTCAAAAAACTAAGTTAGTAAAAAATATTAGCCCGTTGCTAAAATAGATGCGAAACTCTAAATTAGCCTATTAAAACCTCAGTAGATGCCAAATTAGCCAAAAAAAGCTAGCATGTTGCTTAAATACTAGCTAAACTAAAAAAAATAGCCTAAAATTCCTCAGTAAACTAAATTAGTAAAAAAACGTTAACATGTTGCTACAATAGAAGTTAAACCCAAAATTAGCCTAATAAAACTTCATTAGATGACAAATTAGCCAAAAAAAAAACATTAGCATGTTGCTAAGATATTAATTAAACTCAAAATTAGCCCGAAAACCTCAGTAGATGACAAATTAGCCAAAAGAGCTAGCGCGTTGCTTGAATACTAGCTAAATTCCAAAATAGCCTAAAATGCCTCAAAAAACTAAGTTAGTAAAAAATGTTAACCTGCTGCTAAAATAGACGCTAAACTCTAAATTAGCCTATTAAAACCTTAGTAAGTGCCAAATTAGCCAAAAAAGCTAGCACATTGCTTAAATACTAGCTAAACTCCAAAATAGCATTTGCTTACTAATCATCCACACAATGAGTAAAAGTAATCAATAAATAAAAACAATGCTCTTTCAGGTACGGAGGTGCTGATTCTGGAGACCGAACGATGGTGAGGAGGAAGATGCTTCCATGTCACTTCCTGTTTCAGTCGTCATAGTTACGTTTCTGCTCCCCTAGTTGGACGCTCTTTGTCCCGCTGCGGAGGAGCTGATGAAGCTGACCACAGCCCCGCCTGGTGGACAGAAGGCGGTACTGCATTCCGCTGTTCAGGTACGCCGCCGTTTCCCCACATCTCGCCATCGCCTCCGCCTCTGACGTTCCCGACTCCACAGAAAGCGTCATTGGGGGCCGAGGCGACCCGTCACATGACCGCCAGAGCGGGGAGAGCCAGCTACATCGCCGCCGACCGGGTCACCCTGCCGGACCCCGGCGCCGTGGCCGTGACCGCCATCTTCAGAGCGGTTCTGGAAACTCTGGAGGAGCAGAAGTGAAAAAAAGAGGAGGAGTTTCTTCAGTTACCATCGCAACAGAACTTTATCTTTGATTCCAGAAGGTTCTGATGTCCAAACAGCAGGAAACACTCGGATCCGACCAGAACTCCAACAGATTATGAAAATAAATCACACTTGGCGGTTTTCAGTCTAATCTGAGTAACTCCGTAAAATCGAACATTTTTAGAATTCTACTTTCTAACTGTGCCTTTGAGACAAAACTTTACATAATCTACAGGTTTGTTTCTATTTTGTATCAAAGTGTGAAATTGAATACATGAATCTCTGGCTCAGGCTAAATGAAATGATTTAACACATGGTATGAACATGTAAGGAATGTGGGTGTGGTTAACATAAACTTCCGTTGCCAAGGAAATCCAGAAATGTACTTTATAGAATTCCTCTAAAAATTACATAAACTTGTTTGTCACCACCAGGCGACCAAAAGATAAAATGGTTGCTATGGAGTTGAACCTGACAGAAGGCTGCCATTTTGGATATTTTTATTTTGTAAATTTCCACTTACAAACCAAAACACTGTAGGGGATCTTTAAAGAAGGTTTTGAAATTATTATGGGATGGCCTCAAGAGCATGAATCCCTGGCTTGAGCTGAACGAAACGATATAACACACGATATAAACCTGTAAGGGATGTTGGCGTGGTTAGCAAAAAACGTCCGTTGATAAGGAAATCCATAAATTTACTTTAGAGAATTCTTCTAAAAATTACATAGATGTGTTCGTTACCACAAGGCGACCAAAAAATAAAATGGTTGCTATGGAGTTAAAACCAACAGAAAGCCCCTATTTTTTCAAAATAAAGTGTTTTTTCATGCATTTCCCCTAACAACACCAAAACACACGCTTGGAATCTCCAAAGAATGTTTTGAAATTAATATGGTAAGACCATGATTCACTGGCTCAAGTTGAATGAAACGATGTAACGCACGATATGAACATATAAAGGTTGTGGAGTGTTTAATAAAAACCTCTGTTGCCATGGAAATACAAAAATTTACTTTAGTGCATTCTTCTAAAAATTACATGGATGTGTTCGTTACCACAAGGCGACCAAAAAATTAAATGGTTGCTATGGAGTTAAAACCAACAGAAGGCTGCCATTTTGGGGGGAAAAAGTGTTTTTTCATGAGTTTCTCTCAAGCAGCTCTGACATAAACTCAGACGGTTGGTGGCTTATAAAAACATTTTCTCTATCATCTGTTCGTGCAATTAATCAGAGCTTCCTGGAGGCTTCTTCAAAGAAAAAAATGACCCATAATACACTGCAGTGGTGGAACATTTAGAGAAAGAAGTTGTCAGCATCTTGGAAATTCAAGAAGAAAGAATCTGAGCTTGAAGAGACGTTTTTGTCATCGTTTCATGAACATATGAGGCTGAAGTCTGGCTGGTTAGGAGCCGATTAAGCACAAAAATACTCGTGAGCTCTTTCTGTAAGGAAGTGACCTAAAAAAGCAGCTGGGTGGATTTACACAAACCCATTGAAATAAATTACAACTTTTTGTCATTTTGAAACAAAAATGTTGGTGAAACTGCCTGATAAATATGTATTTTCTTGGACCGATTCTGGTATTACGCACTTGGTTGATCAAGCACTAAAAGTCAGTGAAGTGTTAAAGTGTGTGCGGGTTTTCCTAACTGTATCTGAACAGAAATAAAGTTTAAAAGAAATAACAGACCCAATCTCATTACAAACAAAAATACTTTAACCTGAAAAATACTTTAAAGGTCAATTGTTTCTTCTTTTGATCTTAGTTTCTCTAATCTCTTAGCAACCAGCTTCCTGTCCCTTTGAACACGCCCACCTGCACAAACATCACAGAGCAGCCGACGCTCGCTTTCAGTTCTCGACAGCGCTCGCCACAGCAAAGGTAACCCCTAATTTCTCTGAAATGTACCTTTGAAAGAGAGGAAATGACTTCTGTGTAAGTAGTTAAGACGTTTGTCATTTAGTTCAGAAGCTGTTTAAAAAAAAACTGTTTTCTTCTCAGCTTATTTTACTTCTTGAACATTTGATTTTTGGATCAGATTTACCACGTGTGTGTGTATTTTTTTCTGTTTCCTGCTTCATATTTGATGAGGGGCATTTCAGACATATTCATGAAGATGTTTCCAAATGACAAACTAGAGGAATGAGAAGTAGATGAAACGAGCTTTGGACCTGCAGAAGGTCAAATAACTCTTATTAAGTTCATCCTGGTGTAGAAACCAAACTCATTTAGTCTAAAATGTAAGTTGTCAAGAGACTGGAACGTAATGAAGAGTCTTCATCCTATTTCCTAAACGTGTAAATGGACCAACAAGAACCAGATTCATGCATTTAAAAATAATCGATAAACGATTGGCGATAAGCTGCCAAAACAAATATGAGTTCAGGTATGGAAGGCAAACGAGTACAAAATACTAACGTTTAATTTCAATGAAGATTGATAGTAAGAGTCATAATGCAACCGTGGACATGTAGCTATAATGATAAGAAAAAGTCACTCGTTATGCTGATGATGCAGTGTTTTATTTCACAGTCTTGATTTTTTTTAAGTACAACTTTTACAAAGGTTTGAACTTCAAAAGTTGCGAAAATATTTGTGTTTGTCTGAGAAAAGTGTGTTAACTTTCTAGTGAGGAGTTTTTTAGGCTAGAAAGATCTTGAATCCTTCATGAACTTCACCGAATATGGAGAGAAAATAGACTCGATTTGTGTGTAGCTTTGGATTTTTCCATGTGTATTCTTGATTTGCACTAGCAATAGTGTACAAAAATTACAATATATAATTAACACGTACATCTTTGAATTACAGCAGCTTAAAAGTACACACAAATCCTTAGAAGTACACACAAATCCTTAGAAGTACACACAAATCCTTAAAAGTACACACCAGTCGCCTGATACAATCACTCCAGGAAGTTGTCAGTGCTCTCGCTGTATAGAGGGATGGGGCCATCTTTAAAATAAAACACTTTTTTAGGTCTTCAGCAACACCCCATCCCCCGAAAGAGTGTTTTCTATCCATAACCTATCGGGGTTTGTTTATGGAACGTACATGAAGTTAGATACTGTCTGTCTGTGAAAAAGTTCTGTACTTTTAGAAAACAAATGTCTATAATTAGAAATATGTGCATCTGTTAAACAGTTTCAGAACTATACGGAAAAAACTGTCCCTAAAAATACTTTGTCTGTGTGAAACGGCACAAGTTAAAATCTTCTTTTACAGACGAACAATACTTTATCAACAAATCTACTTTCATAAATAAAATAAAAGGTACTCATCACGAAACACATACTTTTAGTCTATTACACTCAGCTCTATGTTTGTCAGACTTTGACTTTTATGTAACAGTTAACGAGCAGAAGTGAATAGAGGGGATATTTGTGCCACCACACTAAGAACAAAAGTCACTTTTGGGATTTAAATTTCCAAAAATGTTTTTTTTTTTAAATCAAACACTTTCTAAGTAGCTAATAAAAATATAGGTTTGCTTTCAGAATCATTTTCTTTTGCGTTTTCAGACACAAACGTCAATATACGTTGGTTCACATCTCAGACTTTAGTTTATTGTTTGTGCCACCAAACAGCCAATCACAGACGAGAAGGGTCATGCTGATTGGTTGTCATATTTATCTAACATGAGGCTCAAACAGGCTTTTATCCTCAAAGAATAAGAATAAAACATTTTTAATCATTTTAAAATAACTCTATTTTAGATTACATTTTTTGTCAGTTTTGTGAATTTATGGCTCTAGAGCTCCTGAAACCGTAAAATAAACTGTGTGAGGTTTATTTTCTGACATGCTAAATCATGTGACCTTCCTCCAGATTTTATCATTTTGTTTAATATTAAAATACATTTAAAGCAGATATTATTTTATGCTGTGGATTATGAATATGAGTACAAAATTCAAACGTTTCTGGATCATACCAATGACATCCTGTATATGAACAGCAGTAGTAAGTAGGAAAAAGAACGAGTACATTTAATGTATCAGCAGAAAAAATAACAATTTTTTTACTTTTAATGTTCATTTTTATTCATTTTTTCATTTACTAGAAAAATTGACAGTATTATTAATTCTTGATCTATATCACTGATGATCTATTCCTCATTTTACCATAATCTATTGTTCTTTTTTTACATTACCTAACATGTTTTTATTTTATTGAGCTACTCAACTTCTTCACATTTTTGTGCCGCAGCCTTTTGGGTTGAACCTGTTCTTAAAAACTAGTTTGATCTTTAAATTGTTCGGTTAACTTTGCGCCTTCCTTCTGCACTGATGGGTGTCTGGATCAGCGTTTATGCAAATGCGGCCCTCACCGAGCAGCCTTGTTGTTCTGTTAGCGGTTCACACAGGAAGTGTGGGCCTGCTATCACCGTTTCTTCAGAGAAAAATAAAGAAATTAAAACCCCAGCAAGCAGGAAGCTGAACAATATTTCTGCCGATTTGACAGATTTCGATCTCTGAATTAAAATTCGTCACCTTAAAATTGTATTTGATTTATTTCTCGGCTTTTAAGAGTGTATAAACACAAAAATAAATAAATCTGGTTAATCGTGTTCTTGTAGTCAGAAGGTTGAGATGGAGTTCGCCTGCAGCCATGTGGTGTGTGACTGGAGACCCGACAAACCAGGTGAGTCCCAAAAAAATACTTCATTTTTGTTGCTTTTTATGTAAAAAAATGAAAATTTAGGGTGTAATATTCCCTCCTGACAGATAATTCACTCGTTCAGCATCAACTGGACACCAGGACGGTTGTGGAAAAGGGAGAAGGTGACGACTTTTCCTTTTCATTCGCATGAACGCTCAAACAAACAACATCCAACTGATCACAACGACTTTCTCAAGAGTATTGAAGCCCAAGAAAAACAGGAAAGCACAACGAGGCAGCAGATGTGTGTGTGTGTGTGTGTGTGTGTGTGTGTGTGGGCATGCTTGCAAATGCAAGAGCAACCGGGTTCGTGTGGGAGATCACAGATCAAGTTGTGCCAAGCTGTAATAATAAAAAAGAACATAAAGGTACGGAACAAAAAGTACCTCCTTCCTGTAGTGGAAACCCCAAAGATGTGTTTGATTAATATGATTAATCACAAACGGTTGTCTTAAGATCAACTGTTGTTTAGAAGTTAAAGTGTTTTTAGTGGGATTTTCAGGATTCCAAGTGCAGTGTCTTTATTAACACAGCTAGAAGTCCACAAATCTAAATCAGGGTCATGCAGGCAGAAGTCAGCAACAAGCATGGGAGCATCAGAGAGCAACCAGAGTGGTCAGGGTTCAGGCAAGGGTCGGCAAACGAGCAGAATCCAAGACTAAGCAGGATCCGGTGAACAGGATGAAATGCTCGGTATGCAGTGGCACAAACAATACTTCGCACTGAGAGAGGTCTGAGCAGAGCTTAAGGCTGTGTCCAAATTCCCCTAATCACTATATAGTGTGTTTTCTAGTGCTGTCCGAATCTACTAATTCCAAAATCGAGTGCACTCGAAATTTCCCAGAAGTCTTTGCGAAAAACTAGTGTGCATCAATGCTAATATAGACCACAATGCATTGCGTTCGGACAATTTCGAACAAAAAAAACGTGTTTAAATGCAATTTTTGTATAAACCATCCACATTTTCACCATCAGAACACAGTGGAGTCATAAATAAACACAGTGAAATGTTCGTATTTATTTGATTTTCACTTCATGAAATCGGTGACGTCATATCCGGTGTTTAGAAAAACGAAACTGTATAGTCCCGCACTATATCGGTTTTTAGTAGTTTGGGAGAGAATTCGGACACAACCAGTGTCCTGTGGTGACTGATTAGCAAATGACAGTCAGCTGAGGGGATCCAGGAACTGTGCGCTGGGGTTGCTGGGAAATGTAGTGCACTCAGTACTCTGGAGACACCTCCTGCTGGTGACCAGAGGGGGAGACAGACCTCTGACTCCTGACACATACATAAACAGCATTTCTGTTTCTCAAGTCAAAAATGTAACCATTTGCCTTTGTTTCTAGATCCTCCACCAGTACCTCCTCCCCGCTTTAGGAAACCTCGACCGACCTCTCTTCCTCTCCCACCTCTTCCCTCCAAGGCCTCCAGGGACCATCTATCCCTCCCTCCTCCTCCTGTTCCCCCCAGGCGTAGGTCTTCCTCATCATTCGATTGACTTCTTCAAACATTTTTATACCTTCTCACCTTCCCGTCTTGTTTCCAGTTGACAGGATGGAAGTGGAGAAGGGACTTAAAGCCAACTTCAACGTGGTGTCCCTTAATTTTGAAAAGCTGGTGGACCTTAGTGGAGGTCAGAACCCCATTTTTGTTGAAATCATCCACCTTTCTTTTGCGATTCATGTGCTGATCTTGTTTCCAGAAACAGATGAGGAGTTTTTCGAGAAGCCAATCGTTTGCGTGAAATGTGGAGCAGCGTTGTCCTGTCTGAGTTCTGTACAGAGAAGCGTGAGTACGGATGGAATTGAGGTTCTAGCCGTAGGACAACAGAGGAACGTCTGAAACTTCCATCTGCTTCAGGTGTGGCTTTGCGAGTTCTGCGGGACCGAAAACACGGTTGATGATGGCGTGGTCGACGCGTGGGTCGGTCAGCGTCCAGGCGTCCGTGGAGACGACCTCTACCTGCCGAACAGGAGTGAAGACGACTACCAGAATTTGGAGGACACGCTGGTGGTGTTCTGTGTGGACATTTCTGGCAGCATGAGCGTGACTACAGAGGTCTGTGGAGGACATTTCCAAATCTAATCTTGTAGCTAGTCAACCCCTGTGCTATCCTAGGGATGTTGACATTGGGAGTGGGGTCATCTGGACCCCACAAGACTTTTTTTTTCAATAATTTTTGATTTTCACTGGTATTTTCACTGGTATTTTCACTGGACATGAAGAGGCCAGTGGCATACATTTTGCACATATTGATTGAATGAAAATTTGTCCCACTTGTATATAGATGGAAAAAGTAAGATCTGTTGTGGTTTTTAGTGAAACTTCCACAGACAGTAATAAATGACAAAATAAGGAGTTGCCAGCCTGGAATCTTTGAATTTGAACCTTTGTTTATAATTTTTCTTTCTTAGGTTACATCAGAGACTGGCTCTCCAGTTTACAAATCCCGACTAGAGGTGAGATATAACTGATTTAAATAAATAATTCCACATAGATGAGACATCTAAATGCAGTTTTGTGTCAACAGGGTATACAGAATGCCCTGGAGGGGGCGCTAATGTCCATGATGCAGCAGTCACCTCAAAGGAGAGTGGCTCTGGTGACCTTCAATGACGAGGTACCCAAGGAGGAAGGGCCAAATAAATTAATTTGTATTTTTTTTAGCACCGTACGACACTATCAAACTTTAAAAAGTTTGTTTTGCTTAAAGCTGCTTTTTATTTCCATCTTCCAGGTGGTGATTTACGGCGACGGCACTCGGCCTCCCCTCACCTTCAGGGATTGGGCGCTGGTTGACTACGACCACGTGTGGAAACAAGCCTCAGACTACAGCATACCTCACTGCATCGCAGAGACGTACCACCATCTCATACGAACAATCAAAGAGTAAGAGAAGAGTGTGTGTACCAACCAAAGTGCTCCAATGTCATCACGACGTGCTGATGAAACGGTGTTTTCAGGCTCAGGGAACACGGGGCCACAGCTCTGGGTCCAGCAGTGTTAGCATCGGTTGCTATAGCGTCCAAGTATCCTGGCTCAAAGGTAAATGGTGCTTAAAGTTGAGCTCCGTTTTCTTTTTAGTTGGTTTAGATCCGATCATTTTGCATCAGTGTTGTTGTCAATGGGACGTTGTAAGGTCCCAAAATTTGCTTTCACAGAAAGAAATGTGAATGTTTACTTTTTTTCTAATTTAAGCTAATTAGCCACATAACTTAGTCTATTAATCATTTTACGTATTCATAACTAGCCGAGATACCTGGCCAACTAGCTTTTTATTTACTTTGGTTCATTTGAGTTCATTAACTTTGATTACACTTGAGTTTTGTCACCAAATTAAAATAGGCGCCAAATTCATTTAGAAACATTTTTAGTTACAAATGTGACTTTTTTCCCCAAGTGCTAACATAATTTTTTTAGCTAATGCTAATGCTGCACTAGATATCCAGTAGATTAACAACAAGCCTTGAATATTTATTTATTTATTTTTTTTTGTTTAATTTAATTTATTTTGTTTTTTTAGATGAGGATCTCTTGGGGAATCAGTCTATGAGGTTAACAGGACACGTCAATATATCCTTTATGCATTTATTTATTGCAACATTTATACATAAATTAAATATTAATCTTAGTTATTAGTTAGTTAGTTATAAGTTAGCCTTACTTATTGAAGAGAAACGACAGAAAAAGATTGTATCATCGGCATAGAAGTGACATTTGACACACCAGTTACTGATATAAATAGAAATAACAAGGGTTCTACAATGGAGCCTTGAGGCACTCCTTTAGACAGCTCAAGAAAAATAGAGTTGGATCCATAAATCTGAGGTCTATTAGACCAACTGGACTGCGAAAGAAGTAGTTGCTTGGAATTTGTGTGGTGGTGGCGGTTGTGGTGGTGGTGGTGGTGGTGGGTGGGGGTCGGGGGGGTATGTGATTGATTTGATCAAATGTCTAAGTCAGGTCAATAAAAAGAGGAACTAAATATTTCTTACGATCAAGAGCTGAAATAAGATCATTTCAGACCTTCAGAGTAGGACTAACCCGTGAGTCTTACAGATAGGTTTATAATTAGCTAGTGGCTAAACTACAAAGGTCAGCAGTTAGCTAGTGGAAAGGGTCAAGTTAGTCAGGACTGGGTGCTTTTTTGATGTCCAGCGTTTTCAGCTCTGAAAACTTCAGACGGGTCAAAAACAACCCCCTGATTTATTCATTTAGGTCTGTTTATACTGAGAAATCAATTTCTGGCTATGCTAAGCTACCTAGCAACAAACATTTTTTGGTGCATATTTTGTTATTGTAGCTTTTATTTTGTTAAAACTTGCGCCAATTAGCTTTATATTTCTTTTTTTCAGTATCTGAGTGGAATACGTTTTTATTTGTGTGCAGGTGATTTTGTGCACTGACGGCAAAGCTAACATTGGACTAGGAGAAATGGAGCAAACGTCCTCTCAGTCCTCCTCACCGCTATCGTCATACTTTTACAAACAGTTGGCCCTAGAGTCTGTGAGGAAAGGGTAAGAGCGTGACGAGGAAAAGGCTTGTGTGTTAAAAAACAAACATTGAGGCAAAACAATGAGGATCAATTTATAGAAAAGTTTATGTTTGTTTTGTCTTTCAGAGTCATTATTTCAGTCATGTCTTTTAAAGGCACAAACTGCCGCTTAGCGGACATTGGAAGTCTGGCTGATGTGACCGGAGGACGGGTGAGACACACAAACCACAACGGGGTTTGAAATATTTCAGTAAAAAGTGGGTTTTATTTTACCAAAAATGTATGTAGGAATGTTTTTAAAAGTCCACTGCTGTGCTGAAAGAAAGATCTCTCATTTGTATACCCCTCCCACCCCCTTGGAACCATAAGGTTCGTTTAGAATTGTTGAGTTTTCACAAAAATGTAAAAAAAATGTTTTTATTTATGAGCCCTAGCTGTATCTACTGACCTAGAACAAGTTTTTTGAGGTATAACATAGTGAAAAAAAGTGGGAGGAGGGTTCATGAGTTATAACTGTGCAATGTTGAGAGTTATTGTCAATAAAGTTTTATTATCTGTTGTGTTGGTCTCTCTGGAAGAGCTGAAAAAGAGACACAATTATTTAGAAAGGCTTCAAGCTAGCTTCAAGGTATTAATAGTATTAATAGTATAAGTAGTGAAATAATGGATCTTCAACTCTTTCTTCTTTCTTTTTCTCTTGGTTTCAAAGGTAAACATCGTCTGCATCGAAACTGTGGCAACCAACATCCAATCGGTGTCTGTAGACAATGTTTTAGCAACGGGAGTTCTGGCAACACTGCTAGCTCCTGATGGAGTGTGAGTCTAGACCACACATACAAATCTGTAACTTCTCCTTGTTTGATGTTCCTGATTGCATTTGAAAAGTTTATTGAATTGTCCATCTGCAGATATTTTCCCTACGAGGATGAAAATAACCACAAACTAGTGAGAGAAATAGGAAACGTGACGCGGGGAACGGAGATCACCTTCCAGTTCGCAGTTAAACCAGAGTTTGTAGACGGTAAAAATGTTCTTCAAACACTGCAATTTCACCAGATTGACCACATAAACCAACTTCTGAGTATGTCTGCCAGTTCTTCTCCAGAAGAAGACTCTTCCGTTCCAAATACAGCTGAGCTTTAAGACTCGAGACCAGCAGAAAGTCACGCGGATCGTTACCGAACAGCGACCAACAACAATCAGGAGGTTCAGAAATTTAAGCTATTAGAAAAAATAAATAAACACACCAGCCACTCAAACTTCCCTCACTTGTTGTGTCTTCGTCCAAAGTCGGATCGTCTTGGGGGACCTGAACGTGGCGGTGCTTGGTGTTCACTGCGCTCAGCTCTGTGCCAGTTTAACCATGGAGGGCCGAGTGAAGGAAGCAAAGAAGCATCTGAAAACACAAAAAGACCTCCTCAAACAAGTTGGGTATGTCCCCTTCTGAATCTCACTAGTATCCAAACACTTATTTTATTCATAAATCAAGCATCATCCATCCACCTCGTAGTAAACTGAGGCCCATCCAGAAGGAAGAGTGTATCTATGGTAACTGGATGGATACCATGGCAACAGTCTGCCATGACATCAACGTGGAAACCCAGGTAACTGAAGAAGAATTATGTTATTGTGAAAGAGAAACTTTATTCACAAACTAAATAATAGAAAAAGATATCCATTGGAAGTCTTTTTAAAACTCCGATATCATCTGCATAGAATCGGACTTTTCTCCTTTTTAAATGACTCTAAAATTCTCTGTAACTATTTCATTTATAAATCTGGTTTCTCTACAGATTCTTTCTGACGAGTCGGCGGAGGTGGTGTACCAGATGAGGAGAGCCAGCAGCACCAGCAGCAGTATCAGGGGGGATTACGCCGAGCTCGCTAAGGCAGCGAGAAGGAAAAAGGGCATCATGGAAGGGGTCGGAAAAATGGATGTCTAAGGAGAAACTTCAGTCAATAATGTTCACATATTGAATGTTACTGAGAAAGGAAAAAAAGCCAAGTTTGAACCCTTTAACAGTGGTGACCCTTAAACACAAAATTTTTAACACACTGTAACTTTTCAATCGTTAACGCGATCAACATAATTCTAGTAGATTCTGAAGGAGAAAAGCCGCTTTTCTCCTTCAGAATCTACTAGAATTATGTTGATCGCATTAGCAATTTAAAAAAATCACAGTAAATCAAAGTACATGAACACTGGAGCTCCGATGTTAAAGGGTTCAAGAGGTTTAAGAAGACAAACAACAATGGTTACAGGATCAATTATGATGCTGCCTTGATGATATTGTTTTACTATGAATGTCTTCAACATTTCATTTTTAAAGGGTTTTCACTTTTTCTCCAACAAAGCAACACCACTACATGATAATGTCCATACCTCCCATTATGGTTAGGGATTTATACCGTTTATAGCTCATAATAATTATTATGATCCAGCAGTTTATTTTTTTAATGTTCCCTAAAAAGGGAAAAGCATCTTTTTAGTTTGTTAATACTTCATAGTATAAGAAAATTTGCAAATTACCAAAACATGCCTGTGATGAATGTATAGTGTAAAAGTATGAATCTGCTGTTTATTTTTAATTCATTTTTATTTTGCTTTTTATACACATTTTTCCTTTTTTCCTGCAAAGAAAGGGCAGGAAAGTAAAAAAAAAAAATCACAAAAGCTTTAAGAAATTATGAAAAGTGTTTTGTATTTGAGGAAATCCCGATGACATTTTACCAGAACTCTTAAAAACGGTTGAATTTTCTAAACTGAGGAGTTTGGTTGCAGCTGTTGATGTTAAAATATTGTTCCTGGATGTGAAAAACGTCTTTCCACATTTGACTTCTAAGGAAAATCTCCCTAAAAAAACTGATTCAGGAACACAAGAAGAAACTTTAGGGATTCCCACATGAGGCAATTGACCAGGACTATTAAAGAAGAATTAGCTTATTTAACTCTTCAACTACTATTTGAATAGTGTTCAGCCAGATAGGACTGGGGGACAGGTGGGGATGAGGTCCACAGCCAAGATGAGCCAGAGGCGCGGTCCACGGCCAAGAACAGGACCACAGACAATCCACCAGGAATCTCTCCCACTCTGAGATACGAGATGATGAGCCAGAGGCGCGGTCCACGACCAAGAACAGGAACCCAGGCGGTCCACCTGGAATCTGAAATCTCTCCCGGTCCCCTGGAGGGAAGTGGGAAAGAGGAACAACATGTGAATCACACTGCACTCAAAAGATGCACAAAGAGCTAAATAATAAAGAATAGAGAAGAGGTGGAAATATTTCGATTTTTGTATTTTTGAAAACGGACAGTAAAGAAATGCTATTAATCCGTACCCTGTCTTCCAGACATACGAAGAGACTCAATTCACAAACATCTCTTAAAGCATTTTACTTGCTGCAAGGAGTAAACAGACAATGGTTACATTCAATCTTAACACTGAGAGTGTATTTGAAAATCACACATGTTGTGGACACTTAAACAAGAGTTTAGCCTTATGTGTGTATCTGTGGCCTTCGGTAGTAGGTGTTGACATTCATCTGTCTGCACATTCAGTTGCTACTTAATAAAAACAACAGACAACATAGTGTCAGAAAGAACAGGAATAGACCTTCCATCAAACTCATTTTGACAGGTGACCTTTGACCCTACCCCATCAGATGGCTTTATATGTATGTAATTAGTTTGATTGATGGTGTAGGGTCAAAGGTCACCTGTCAAAATGAGTTTGATAGAAAGTATTTTCCTATTCTCTCTCTAGTGGCTACAAATTCTATCAACTAAAGGAATAAAAAAGTAAAATAAAATAAAAAATAAAAAACAATCAGTGTTTCTACGAACTATGATATGGCTTGATAATATGATTTAAACTAACAAACTTTAAGACTTTGAATAAAGGAAAACATACGTTTTCTCAACACTGAGGTGCATGGAGAGTCGTAAAGAGTCAAATCTTGATGGTAGTTCAGGTGTGTCTTGCAGTTCCCTTGAGGCTCGTACGGCCACCTCAAGGGACGCCATGAAAAAGGAACGCACCATTGTCATGCGTGTGGTCATTAGAGTCACCTACCACCCATACTTACTTTTGCATGTTGTATGAGTGTTTGCTACGATGTTTTGTCTGCAGCATGACTACAGAAAGAAATGTAAAGAACATTTTAGCTCTCAGCATCACCGAGCGGCCAATGATCTTAAAATTTTGATCTTAAAATAAGGTTTGCCAAGTTTTCACCAGCAGACAGTCCGTATCCATTCATGAAGGCAGTTGTGAGTAAGGCTCAAGAAAATGTTCAGATATTCAATAACATTCTTCTAGTCTAAACTCATGAGTTGCTTCTACTCCCCTCTAGTGGTGAAAACCCAGATCTGCTCGAGTACAAAGTGCTGATTCACAGAACCCAACATACCGTTTCAGTCCGTCACAGTAGATGCTATCTTTATGCACACAGAGGTGAACCAGTTCGGTGATGTAACGCAGCCCGACGGCAAAAATGTGAAGAGGAGCGAGCTGGTGGCGGTGAGAACGGCACGAAGAGACGCTGAGGAATTCACGAAAATCAAATATCCTCCGAGTTGCCACTGATCCTGTGATAGAAACATATTTGGAAAATATGGAAAATGTGGAAAATTACCTGAAGTTCAGTCTAAGATTCAACACAAGCACCTTTGGAACAAGATAAATAAATACGAGGAGAACATGTTTTTGTTGGGTTACACATCAAGTACTTGAACAGTAATCAGTTCCCTGAACTGAAATTCAACTGGAACAACCAACAAATTCCCCAAAGAACCTGTGAATGACAGGAAGTCACAAGTTCCACGAAAAAATCCTCTGTGCACAGCCCAGAAGTTGAGTTAGAACAAACCTTTGCAGAGATTCTTAGAGTCTTATCTTGGTCTAAAAATGTCCCATCATTAATAAAAAAGTGACATCTTGTCCACGCATTCTCACAGTAAACAAAGAGCCGGGCCAGCATCTCCCAGAAGCTGAAAAACATTCCATGAAGCATATTTCCCACAAGGCTCCATTGATCAGTGACACACAGATCAAACGATAACGTTAGCATCTGGGCTCACGTTCAATCGGGGTCAAAGTTCACTCCAATGTGTTTGAAGGTTTATTGACTAATATATTTGTAATTTAAACTCATTCGTTTTTGTGTTTGATGAAGGAACGTCTTCAAAATATAAGACTTCAAAGATGAAGGATCCATAGAAACCGAGTAGGATCCATATATGAGAACTGAACTGAGTGACCCCTCCCCCCCCTGGTGTTTCAAACAGGAAGTGTCTGCTGGTTCCAAGAAGCCAAAATCCCTAAAACTGCTATAGAGAAATAAACATCTATTATTTTTGTCTTGTATTAGTATTTTCAACACTTTCTTGCTAACCTCAATTTTTTAATGGTATTTTTTTTTCTTTCAAGTTATTTAGCTTATAAACTGACCAATCAGAAGTAGATGCCCTTGTGTTGAACTTTGATTGACAGATTCTGTGTAGCCTGCTTTCAAGTGGACTTCCAACAAGCTCACTCCTGATTGTTGAGAGTGGTTACTATAGAAACGTAGAATCAAACCAATTTGGACCAATCACTGCTCACTGATGTCGTCTGATTCCGACACGGCGGCTTCCATATTGTGAAAAAATGGCAACTGAATTGACTTAATTTGGTCACTCAGTCCAGTTCTCACAGAGAGTCAATGGTTGGAGCACGACTGATGTTGAACTAAGTCGTGTGCCAAACTAAACTGTTCCATCTTAAAAAAGCATTTAGGTAAGTGAACCTTGCTGCGGTTCACTACAGCGTGAATGTAAGGCCTCTACAGGGGATGCCTGAATAACACACTTTTTGACATGCAAAATATTAGATTCAAATATTACTGAGATGGGTAAGGAAAAAAGGGGTCGGAGAACGGAACCCTGAGGAACACCAGAAGTGATTGGGGAGGACTTCAAAGATGAGTTAACTCTTTAACTACTGAGCTGTTGCTGGTAACGCATAAATAACACACTTTTTGACATGTGAAATATGTCATTAAGAGATTGCTGAGAAGGGTAATGAAAACAAGAGGTCAAAGATTGGAACCCTGAGGAACACCAGAAGGGACGGGGTCAGTGGGGACTTAAAGGATAAGTTAACCCTTTACCACCTGAGCTGTCATCGGTGACGTCTTAACAACACACCTTTTGACATGTGAAATATTAAATTAAAATATTGCTGAGATGGGTAATGATAAGAAGGGGGTGAAGAAAGGAACCCTGAGGAACACCAGAAGTAACCGGAGAGGGGGACTTAAAGAATAACTCCTGAGATGTCGCCAGCGATGCCTAAATAACACATTTCATAGTGTGCTTCATGTTAAATTAAAATATTGCTGATATGCATAATAAAAAGAAGAGATCAGAGAACAGAGCCCTGAGGAACACCAGAAGTGACGAGGGGGGACATAAAGGATAATTTAACCCTATAACACCTGAACTGTCATCACAGACACCTAAATAACACACTTTTTGACATGTGAAAAATTAAATTATTGCTGAGATGCGTAATGAAAAGCAGGGGTCAGAAAACTGATCCCTGAGGAACACCAGAAGTGACGAGGGGGAGACATAGGATAAGTTAACCCTTTAACACCTGAGCTGTTCCCGGCAACACCTAAATAACACAATTTTTGACATGTAAAATTTTAAATTACAATATTGCTGAGATGGAGGAAAAGAAAAGAAGGGGTCAGAGAACGGAACCCTGGGGCACACCAGAAGTGATGGGGGCAACTTAAAGAATAAGTTAACCCTTTAACACCTGTGCAGTCGGTGGAGACGCATAAACACACTTTTTGACAAACAATAACATTTCAAATATTTACAAACCACTGAAGGATGAGAACCAGCTATCAAAGGTGAGCGAGTTTTAGAGAAGTGACTCCACCTGATTCTAGGAGCAACATCAGGAGGAGGAAGAAGGGTGGAATTCTGGGAAAAGAGACAACCCTCAGGAATTTTCATTAAAAAAACAGTTAGGGTTTGAAGAAGTGACAACCCTGGTGCCCTCTGGCCTGCTTTACTCTTGTGTTTTTGTGCGAGCGACTCGACCAGTCCTGCCACATTTAGCACATAAATAAAGCAACACGTTTGTGGGCGTGGCCCGGAAAATTCCCATCGCTGTACAACACGCTGAAGCACATTTATGCAGCAGAGAGCCACAGACGTCAGCAGTCCACGCAGAACCCAGCAGCAGCAGCAGGAGAACCACACCGGGTTCCAGGTATGAACCTTTACTCTTCATCGGCTTCAGATCCATCTGTCAGAAAGCTGCTCTGACATCTGAGTGAAGCTAAAAAAAACAGATTTAACATGAGTTTAGTCAAGGAAATGATTCTATAAATCTACAAATTTACTAAAACAGAACATTAAAAACTGGAGAATGATCATAGTTTAAATGACTATATTCAAAAACAGTTAAAAATAAAAGCTTATATAAAGTAAAAAAAAAATATTTAACCAAAGTAAGGTCTTTTATTTTGATATTATTCAACATCCTGTTACATAACTGTCCTCAGTACTTCTCATTTAAACTTAAATATTTGTTGTGAAATCCAATCTAATCATTTGAAAAACTGCAGGTCAGAATGTTGGTGGAAGGTTCAAATCCCGGTCTGTACACATGTGCAGCGTTCAGTACATTCTGACGATCCCTGGGATCCTAAACAGACACCACTTCAGTTTAAATGTTTCACTTTTTAGTTTTTTTTTTTCCTTTGGTTAATAAACCTCACAAACTTTTCTGCAGAACTTTTAAAGAACCATTTTAATCTGGGGGGTTAAAGTTAACTTGACTTTTTTGTTTGTTTGTTTACTTGTTTTGGGGATCAGCAATTTATAATAACCCAAAAACTGTAAATAGAAAAAAAAAATAAAAGTTCCATTAAAAAATAAAGGTATATATTGTAAAAAAATAGATTAAAATATTTTTCCTTAAATAATAAAAAATAGAAATTTACTAAACTAAAATGGAAATAAAACATTTTTAATTGGTGTCCTTGAAGTTTAAAAGAGAGAAAGAAATTTAAATAAAATAAAATAATTAAATAAAAAAGAAAACTAAATACATAAAAACATGGAATTAAAAATATATAAATGAAGTTTATGTAAGAAAAATAAATGTAAAATTTAATACAATGAATTAATTAAAATAAAAACAAAACAGAACTAATTACATAAAAAAGGGAATCGACTAAATCTGAAGCCATAGATTCTGCAGCAACTGGATGACGTTCAAAATCATCTTTTCTCAAAGCGAGAGGCTCCAGGCACTGTGAGTATGCAGTGTTTCAACATCTGTCAAATATATGATGTGCCAAAGATGACATATAGAAAATGGGGGTGTGGCTTTAATCTTCTTTAACCTTTTAAAATCCTATCTCCAAATTTTTCTCGATTTAATGAAATCTTCCTTGGGACGTTTCCATGGAGACAGTTACATCTTCAGCCATAAATTAATGAAAGAACATCAGAGCCAGTAGGATCCTCCCAAAACTTCTTTAAAAAAATCAGCTAAATGTTGTTTTAAAAGAGGAAAAGTCCAACATTTGAAGAGGAGAAGTTAGTGACTGAGGAGGTGGTTTAGTATAAGTCTATGTGCAAAATTAAAACGTCAAGGAAGCTTTTTTTTTTTTTTTTTTACAAAACTTGAAATTTGTTGAAAATGGTCTTTTTCGGAGCAGCTTTTGGTATTTAATTGTCAATTGTTTGTTGGAGTGACGTTAAGTCAGAAGAAGACAGATGTGGAGAGACGGTCCAAGTGAAAGATGCTGCTTCCTTTGGTTGATCCCAGAGGTCTAACATCTGTGCACAACAGACTGATCTGTTGACAGCTCACTGGACAAGTGACTCCTTCGACAGCTCACTGGACAGCTGGTTGTGTTGTGGTCACATGTGAGGCGCCACCAAAAGTTTCCGCGTCTTCCTGCAGCCTTTAAACCAGAGGAACTTCCTGTTTTCTTTTTATTTCGCAACATCTGCAGGCCGGGGCCATCATGGGAGAAACAGCACTGCGTGTTTAGCCCCGCCCCTCCTACTTCCTAATTTTTGTGAAATCCAGATGATCAAAAATTGCGACAGATCCTCCTCCCTGCACAGGTTGACCCGTTCTGCTCCCAGTTTGCAGAATCGGATGGAACATGCCGTCCTTTGTGATGAAGGACAGACTCTTGCCCGGCTTCATTCCTGAAATCCTCCCAGCATCTTAATCTGTGACTGCAGCAGACGAGTGACGTGCTCAATCTGGCTTTTAATCTCTCATAACTTCACCTCCAGCGTTACTCTGGTCACCTACTTTTAACAAAAACACGGTGACCCACTCCGAGAAAAACGGTGTTTCTGAGATATTTTTCTAGAGATTGAGGACAGATTTAAAGAAAATTCATCTCAAATCGGCATTCCCTGAGTATTTTTTTTAAATCAATAAAATGCATTATGAAAAAGATTGAATTTGTGACATAGACAACTAGATCCATGAACGTCTTCCTCGTTTGATAATGCAAAATATTAGATCCAAATATTACTGAGATGGGTAAGGAAAAAAAGGGGTCAGAGAACGGAACCCTGAGGAACACCTGAAGTGATTGGGGGGGACTTAAAAGATGAATTAACTTTTTAACAACTGAGCTGTTGCCGGTAACGCATAAATAACACACTTTTTGACATGCAAAATATTATATTAAAATATTACTGAGATGGTTAAGGGGAAAAAAAGGTGTCAGAGGACGGAACCCTGAGGAACACCAGAAGGGACGGGGTCAGTGGGGACTTAAAGGATAAGTTAACCCTTTACCACCTGAGCTGTCATCGGTGACATCTAAATAACACACTTTTTGACATGTAAAATATTAAATTGCTGAGATGGGTAATGATAAGAAGGGGGCGAAGAAAGGAACCCTGAGGAACACCAGAAGTAACTGGAGAGGGGGACTCAAAGAATAACACTTGAGATGTCGCCAGCGACGGCTAAATAACACACGTTTCTTAATGTGCGAAATGTTAAATTAAAATATTGCTAGATGCGTAATAAAAAGAAGGGGTCAGAGAACGGAGCCCTGGGGAACACCAGAAGTGATGAGGGGGGGACATAAAGGATAAGTTAACCCTTTAACACCTGAGCTGTTGCCAGCGACACCTAAATAACACACTTTTCGACATGTAAAATATTAAATTAAAATATTGCTAAGATGCGTAATAAAAAGAAGCGGTCAGAGAATGGAGCCCTGAGGAACACCAGAAGTGACGAGGGGGGACATAGAGGATAAGTTAACCCTATAACACCTGAGCTGTCGCTGGGAAAATCTAAATGACACACTTTTTGACATGCAAAATATTAAATTAGAATATTGCTGAGATGGAGGAAGAAAAGAAGAGGTCAAAAAACGGAACCCTGAGGCACACCATAAGTGATGTCCTGATGTCATGTCCTGTCCTCACAAACATGGACCCCTCCCCCATCTGTTTCAGGATGTCCATCTACGGCAGTTTCCTGTCCGACGACCAGTTCCTCTGCTCCATCTGCCTAGACGTGTTCACTAACCCTTCATCCATACCATGCGGCCACACCTTCTGCATGACCTGCATCACCAAATACTGGGATCGATGTCAGGTGCGGAGGGTTCTTCTTCACTCCTCCTTTGTTTTTCGCTTCCAAACGTTTTCACGTCTTCTTTCTTTCTTATCCAGTTTTTCCAGTGCCCCCTCTGCAAGAAGACCTTCCACAAGCGGCCGGACCTCCACGTCAACCGAACGCTGCGGGAGATCACGGAGCAGTTCAAGTCCATGACGGGGGGGGTGGCGGTGGTGAACGGGAAGGAGGACCACCCGCTGAAGAAGGGACACAGAGGCGGCTCGGGACACCTCATGGAGGAACTGAAGAAGAAGATGCACAAGAAACACCACGACAAGCTCAAGATTAAGAGTGAGTACACACTGATTTTATGCTGAAAGAAAAGGGAATTAAACAAATTGGGGGCTCGTCCGAGATTATTATTTCATATATATTTTCAGACACAAGTTAAAAAAAAACTTTAATCTCATCCCACTCGCTAAAAGAAATGTGATAAAGTTGTATTGGTTCATTTAAAAAATTGAAGTTTTTGGGGGGGTTAAGAGTGTGATTCTATAAGTCCGGTAGTTCCTGCTATCTCAACTAACACTTGTTTGATGGTTCCAAACTTCACAAACACGTAGAACAAGAGTGACCTGAAGCGACATGTGGGCTTTGCAGAAACCAATGTTACACAAAGACGGGAAGAATGTGGCTGGTGCTCGTAAAAAGGCAGACTCAGCCACCCAACCTTAGAGCTTTTCTGAGACAGGAATAGACCAGGTGAACTCACAAATGAAAAAAAACATACATTTTGAGATATGAACGAACCAAGTCGTTGAATTTATTACTCAGAATTACTTAAATTCAGATTAAATCTACCCTCACTGGCAAAGCAGCTTCAGGTCTATTCCCCCAGCCCTGCCACATGAAAAATTCACGAAAAACCACTTTTTTCAAAATGGCAGCTTCTGTGTTGTTTTATCTCCATAGCAACCATTTTACTTTTTGGTCACCAAGGGGTGACGAACGAGTCTATGTAATTTTTAGAAGAATCGACAAAAGTAAATTTTTGGATTTCCTTGGCAACAGGTTTTTTTTCATTAGACACACTCATGCTGCTTATATGTTCCTATCATATGTTATCTTGTCCTGTTCAGCTTGAGCCAACGATTCATGTATCGTTTTCACAATACTTTTCTCAAGTAAAAAATGTGCACGCCACTTTTGGTAGCTCGCCACGCTAACGCCATTCAAAACTTACAACTTCTAATTCCAACATTTTTTTCCAAGTATCCCCAGAATGATGCTCGGGGAGTTCGGAGGTGAAAAGGTTCAATTTGTAGAAGATTATTTTATTTTTTTATTTTAAGATGGCAGCACTTGTGGAAAATTTTGTAAAGATCACTCAAAAAGTTTTCTTTTACCAAATTTCTCACTTTGCCACAAAATGGCCACCAACCCATTGGTCCTGTGGCCATCCCATAATAATTTTTCAAATGTTGAATGTGGGAAAACGTTAATTCAAAAGAGTCAAACATGTTTGTAGTATTAAAGTTTTGCAATTTACCAACAAAAATCTCTTGAGATTTTCTTACATTTTCTGTCACGGCAGAATGAAGTCAGCAAATATTTAGAAGGCATTGCTGTGAGTTTAGCAGTTACCCTCGGGCCATTGAGCTTTAGCACCTTTAAACTTGTTTGGCTTCTGGCGAAACGTGACTCATCTGTAGCCGTGACAACAGCAAAAATAGTGTTATATAGTCAGTACAGTGTAATAGTCAGAGTGTTGATGAAACCAATGGGAAAAGGTAACTGATCTTTTTACTGGATTAAAACCAGTGGGGTTGAGCTTCTTCAAAGACCTCAGATGTTTCCAGGCTAGAATTCATGTTTGCTTTGCCTTTTAAAGAAGTCTCAACTCCATGAGACCGAAGACGATCTTCTGACTGAGCAATGGTTTCCTTTTGTTTGACGTACTGCTGAAGTGAACCCTTTCCCAAAGCCTAGAAACACAGAGGGAATTGTAAACAGCAGGTCACTGCTGAGAGATGAAACTATTCCTGCAGATACGTTTACATAACACCAATGCAGCCAAGTCTTTACTCAGGGAGGGGCAGATATGATGTCAAATGTACCTTTAGCAGTGCTGATCCATCCATCCGTCCATTTTCCAAACCGACAGAATCCCTTTTGGGGTCACGTGGTTGCTGGAGCTTATCCCAGTAAGGTAAACCGTTGTCAGTTTGTCGCAGATAAACATTCTTTTAATGGTAAAAAAATGGATTAGAATTACATTGCACTTTGAGCAGCTGCCACAGAGCTCATCCTCATCTAGAAAATGGTGACAGCATTGATTGATTGATTGATTGATTGATTGATTGATTGATTGGTTTATTTCAAGCATCCATCCATCCATCCATCCATTTTCTTGACCGCTTCATCCCTTTTGGGGTCGCGGGGTGCCGGAGCCTATCCCGGCCACTGATGGGCGAAGGCGGGGTACACCCTGGACAGGTCGCCAGTCTGTCTCAGGGCCTCAATCACACACCTATTCACTCTCACATTCACACCTAGGGCAATTTAGAGTCACCAATTAACCTATGAAGCATGTTTTTGGATGGTGGGAGGAAGCCGGAGTCCCCGGTGAAAACCCACGCATGCACGGGGAGAACATGCAAACTCCACACAGAAAGGTCCCAGCTGGGATTCGAACTGGGGCCTTCTCGCTGTGAGGCAAGAGCGCTAACCACTGCGCCACCGTGCAGCCCCTATTTCAAGCATAGATTGAAAAATACAGGACAAAACACACAATTATTTCAAACTCATTACAGAAACAATTAAATGCATTGATTATAAAATAAAAACAAAAATAAAACACACTAATGTCACATTTGGTTCATTCATTTTTTGTGATGATTAACTAAAGTCAGTAGAGTTTGATTTATTGCTTGAAAGGAGTGGGAGGAAGCGAACTTATATAATCCCACCCGTACTTAATTACTTCATTTCACTGTTTTACATAATTATGTAATCCGGTTGTTGTTGTTTTTTTTTTATTTTTATTTCACCAGAGGAAGAATGATTATTCTGACATATAAAATAACTGTTTCTCAATGTAAGTCAATGGGTCTTTGGCCTTTTTGCAACCCAGTGGTACTTCCTATATGGAACACGGAAGTAGGGGGGCTTGTCAGTCCAGTTCTTATATAGAGTCAATGGTAAAACATGAGCCAATGTAAAGAACAGGGTTTTTTTTTCTAATCCTGATTCAGCTTGCTGACTCATAAAAAAATAATCTATAAAGTAACAAACCCCCAAAACATCAATAACCATCAAGAAAAAATAAACTGCATCCACTGCAACTAGACATAAATGTTCTTTTGAGGGGAAGAACAGAACACAAGTCTTGTTTTTAGCAAATCCCAAAAAGTTGTGGGGTTGTTCCTTTTGTGCTACATGAAGCTAACCCTGATGCATGCTCCGCCCCCTGAGGAAGCAAACCGGTTTGTATTTTATTTAAGGATAGTCCAAGGGAAGAGCCATTGAAACACCATACCTAGAAACATCTCAAACTTGTTTTGTTTGACACCAACACCTGGTGTTTTCTGTGTCTTTTGCTTTGGCAGCTGAGCACAACTCACTGCCCAACACTCAGGTCTCATCAGTACCAGACCATCCATCGAGCCTGAACTCCACCTCTACTGTCCCGACACCTCCACGCCGGATTACCCGCTCCGACAGCCGCAGACGGTTCACGCTGAGCGGAGGAGCTTGCAGCCAAAACATCCCAGTGTGTGCCATCCACCAGAGAGGAATACTGGTAAAAGACACGTCCCTTTGCTGCAGTAACGCACTCTTGAACAAATGGCCACTTTCAATGAAAGGTCTGTGGAGACAACTGTAAATGGTATTTCAGGATTTCTAGCATCTTTAACCGATACAAAAAACATTTTTTAAACTTGGATGATTACATCAAATATCTGCCAAACTGTTAAGATTCAAACAGTGATAATAGCAGTAAATATTGTGGCAGGTTAAAGTTTACATCCACAGCTCCCTCACTAACATCTGCTCTCTGCCATGTTTATGTCACTGAGCAGAAAGCTAGCGTTAGCATTAGCGCTGTATATTCTAGCTGGGCTTTCTCCGGTCCAAACGACCAAGAAAAAAGCTCAACGGTGACGCCACGGATTAAGAAAATTATGTGCAAACTCACTTACACTTCTTACAAAAAAAAAAAAAAGAACGACCGACAATAAGATTTAGGCTCTTACAGTAGCTAGCTACGAGCTAGCAAAACAATGCAGCAACATGCATCTTGACCGCACATTTTACGTGTTTCCAACATGAATTTCCATCAGTTTTTGTGCAGGTTGAACGTAAATACGTGCGATTAACATCCGCTATGTTTTAAAACATGTAACAATCATAAAAACATACATCAAAGAACCAAACTAGCATGTATCTCTTGAATTGCTAGCATCCACTTTAGCACACAGTTCACGGTTCCCAGAATGATTTCTCTATTAAAATGTGATTCCTGTCCTGTGATGATTCCTCTCGAATTACTCGAGAAGACTCGATCCATAATGATGGCGCGTGTGTTACGTGACTTCCAATCCAGTAATATATGTCATTGATTACAAGAAAACACACCGGGGAGGAGGAGGAGGAGCAGCTCGGATTTAAAGTCACAGGCAGTCAACAAGCTTTTGCCTTCTCACTCTTGCAGCTTTTCGTAGAAGATCGTGATATAACGATCTCTCAGAAATGACAGACGTTTTTTTATTGTCATATCGCCGAGCCCTACATTGAATGCATATTGAACTTTAAGCTAGGTTGAACTAGGTTGACTCGGATTTGTCCCCCTTTCATCGGAATAGAGCTGTGAAAGAAAAAGCCTGCACCACTTCAACATTTTGCAGCAAACTTCTTGTAAGTGGAAGATATATATACACTTGTAAACAATATAAAAATTAGACAAAGAAGCCCCTCCCTGATTGTCCAGTGTGAACACCACAGGCTGAATGTGATTTCAAGGACCAGCTTTTGGCTGGTTTGTTCGTACATTTACTGTTGTATCATTGGTATGCACTATTCAAAATGTGATTTTTCAAGTTTTTATGAAGAGTTGAGTACAAAGAAAATGGTTTCTGTTGCTCCTTTCAGATGTACTGCAGGACCGACCAGGTGTGCATCTGCCCCGAGTGTGAGATCGAGGACCACAACGACCACGACACTGTGACTGTGGAGGCCGAATGGATGGAAACCAAGGTTGGAAACAAGTCAGACAAAACAAACGTTGACATTCAAAAGGAATTGTCTAGTCTGGAAGGAATTTATACCTTAAGATGATAGTAGAAGAACACAAAATTTAGCAAGGAAAAGTTTTTGCATGGGTGATGGTTGGCATGTGCCAAGAAGAATTTCCTCGTTTTTAAAAATACTACTCATCGTGACAATGCAGCCTTGAGTTTCAGGAAGGTAGTGCTCTTGTGTACAAACAAGACATAGTCTGTCTGGTTTTGATACAAGTTGGTTTAGTCTTTTGTCTCTTTTATAATGGAACATTTCAAGCATAAAAGGAACATTCAGACATGATAACATGTGATTGTAGTAGAAGATATCTCCCGTCTAATGTTTGGCCAAAGATAGCTTTATCCTTCCTTATATGGCGGTTCTACAAAACCTTTCCAGTGTCCCTTAATAAAAGGATTTGTAAATCCCATCCATCGTACGTCCATGGGGTGGCCGTGGTGCAGAGGTAGAGTGGTTGACCCCAGATGGAAGATTGGAAGTTGTTGATTTCTGTGTTGATGTGTCCCTGGGAAAGACAGTGAACCCAACATTGGTCATGGTGGTTATTGGTTGACACCTGTGTTATCCAGCAGAGCTGCTATTAGTGTGTGAATGTGTGTTTTAATGGGTAAATGGGACTGTGACTCTAAAGCGCTTTGGCGCCATTTACTATCTATCATCTCTCACGTTTCCATGGCTCTTCTAGCTCTGTCCAGGTAATACCAAAGCCTTCTGGGCTGCAGCACCTCCTCCCTGTTGGACATAACAATAACACCTTCCAGGTTTTATTCTCACCACGTCTAAACCCCCTCAACTGACTCTCCTTTATTTGGCGAGATACCATCTCTTTCCGAATGGCTTGGCTCTTCCAATTTTTATAGACCTTTACGTCGTCTTAGATCTCAGAAAACCCAACCCTTTATGGGATGGCTCTAAGCAAACAGAAATGCTAATGAGACACAACATAGTAGATAGAATCAACTCTGTGGGTACCGTAGGTCCAATAAATCCTGTTTTCAGTGTATCATACAACCTTTTGATGGTAATAGTTGGAATATGTTATGGCACTTTGTTCTCTGCTTGAGGTTCTCTTTAGTTTTATGTTGAGAATTCAATAGTAAAAAAAAAAAAAAAATGTAGTCAAATACCAGACAGACACCAGAGATTCCAGTCAGGAACTCCTTGTGGAGTGCTCTGGATGAAAAGTTGTAAGTTGGGTTAATGCTTTTCCTATCCACGAATCGAAGTGTCCTTGGGCACCATTTCACCTAGTGGTTAAAGGTGGACACACATGAATGTGTTCGTGAATGGGTGAATCGGGGAGTTACTGTTAAGACCCTTGAGCCTTAATCAAGGTGGATACAAGTCAATTACCGTTCAGTAAATGTCTTGTAATAGTGATAATTCAAATGGTGGCAGTCATGTAACCATTTACTAAACGTCTTTTAGGTTTCAAAGACTTCATAAGAGTTTCATGCTTTGTGTTTGCAGGCGAAGTTGCAAGTGTCAGAGCAAGAGATCCAGGAGATGATCAGACAGAGGACCAGGAAAATTGAAGAGATCAAGATGTCGGTGACGGAAGTGGAGGTAAATCAACTAGACACACAAACACATGTACAACACAATCCTGAGCTTGTAAGTCCTTTAGTCATCTGTTCTTCCTTGGCTGTTTGCCACATTCATGCTATCTCACTCTGACATCAGCTTTTTTTATTTTATAAATCACACAGAACATCAAGTTTGTAGCAATATGGAGCATTAAAAATAATTGTGTCCATTTTTGCATTTTTATACGTATTTTTACAAAACTTTGAACAATCTATTTATAGGAATTCTATATTTCAGTCGTCATGCTTAAAGATTGAAAGGACATTTTTTTCTAAAGGTATATCAAATATTACTTTACTTTAACGTGTCCTATACAGTAGCTGAGCAAAAATACGACTATGAAGCCTCATATGTTAGACAAATTTTACCATTACAATAGGGGGGTTGTAGCTTCAGACACATGAGGAGTATGCTGGTATAAACCCCTTTCGTGTTTTTTTAGGTTTTAATTTGAATATTTGTCTTTGTTTCTAAATGTTTTTGGTTTGTACATTGTTAAATGTAACATACCTAAAGGTCTTTTGTAATTTCTCAGTTTAAACCTGTTGGGATGCACTTTGTTGAACTGTCCACAAAGGGGAAAATGGTTGTTCCAAAAGTACTTCTTAGTTATTTTTGGGCTTGCGGGATGCAGGTTTGTTGTATTTTGTTTATTTGGTGATGGACGCTTTTAGTATAAACATGTAATTCTGATTAATGTGGGATTTTAAAGCTCTATAGCTATCTCCACATGGTTTCTATGACTCTAGATACCACGGCTGTTTAATAAAGTCATCTTCTCCTTAGATGGCGGTGGAGAAGGAGACGGCCGGCAGTGTGTGCATGTTCTCCATGCTAAGCTCTGCCATCGAGCGCTCCCAGGCAGAGCTGTTAGAGGTGATGGAAATCAACCGCAGGGCCGCAGAGCAACAGGCCGACGCCATGGTCAAGCAACTGGAAAAAGAGATAGAAGAACTCAAGACCAGAGACCGAGCCCTCGGCGAGCTGGCTCAGTCGGACGACCACGTGCACTGTGTAAAGGTAAGAGAACATCCAAGCCTTTGAGAGTTGCATCCAGAGGACCTTTTATTGACGTTCTTGTCTTCTCAGACATTTCAGACCCTCTCCAGTCCTCCCCCTAGCAAAGACTGGTCTGGAGTGTCCCTGAACGTCGACCTGGGAACCTCGACCGTGTACCGATCTCTGGCAGCCATGGTGGCGAGATTCCAAGAGGAGCTACAGAAAGTCACCGAATCTGGTCAGAACTAAAGTAAACACTTGCCTGGACATCACCACAGCAGTCTGAGAATGGCAGGATCATAATGATATTAAAGGGTAGCAGTTTAGTACTTAGTTCACTTAATCTCCGACAGTCATTTTTATGTATCAACAATTTCAAGGATTTATGTTCGACCTGTCAGAGAAAGACTTTATTCAACCCTTGTGCTATCTTATGATGACCCAAGACACACTGACGTGTTATCCATCCCATGACAAATGTGGATAAAAGTGGACAGGATTTCAAGTCTGCCACGGACACCAGTGAAAATCAAAAATCATTCAGAAAATAAAGAGTTTAGCGTGCTGACTTGTGGGGTCCAGATGACCCCACATACCTAGGACAGCACAAGGGATAAAGAAGATTAATCTGATCATCTTCAAGTAAAGAATTAAAGTGACCAGTTTTATTAAAGTTTTCGTCAGATTTTTGGGTGGATATGGACTGTTCAGGGCCAAGAAAAAATGGTCAAACTTGTACGGGACACAGAGGTAGTCCAGATGAAATATCAAGGTCATAGACCCCTTGGTGAACCCGTAAATGAAATGTTCATACAAGCGACAGGTCATAGTGAACACTTAAACAAGCAAGGTGATGTAGGTGAACTGCAGGTGTGTTGTACAGATTTTTTATTTTTTCCGTACTCTCAAATCCTTTGGATCCCTGTTAGCGCTACTCACGTGATATGAAAGGAGTATGGAGAGTATAAGGAGTATATTAGAGTGTAGTATGTGTGGGTGTCCTATGTGCACTTATCAATCACCCCATGAGTGTGACATTCTCGCCTGGTCAGCGAGGGGTCAGTACTCGCACCTTACCAATGACTAGAATATGGCTTAAGGACACAGTACAACAACATCCCCTGTATGTCACAGGTGTGTACAACTTTCATTAGCCTTGAAAATACTTCACGATATCACCCTTAGCAACTTCATAATGTCCATCAAGATGGCTGCACCAGACTCAAAAGAACTCCAAGACACACCTGTGCTCCCCTTAACTCGTCCCATCTTATCAGACGACCCCAGTCGTACATTGACCTGTTATCTGTCCCATGACAAAGGTGGACAGGAGTCTATGTCTGCCATGGACACCAGGGAAAATCAAAAATCATTGAGGAAAGATGACCCCCTGTCCCAACATCAACATACCTAGGAGAGCACAAGGGTTACAATGTGTCCAGTCCTCTCTATGACCCTTCGTGAGCCTGGACAACCCAAAAACTTTGTGTGGGTCAATTGCAGTCTACGTTCATGTGGCTAGGACTCAAGACTTGACCAAAAAAGTCTGACTGTCAGTCCTGAAACTCTCTGTTTTCTTTCAGGTTTTCCTGGTCCCCTGGTTGAACCAGTTCCAGTGCGAGCCCAGCCCAGTAGGTCTTCACTCTACAACTTGTATAGCTCTATTTGTTCTGCAGAAAAAAAAAACACAATTTTCCTTTTTCTGCAGGAGCGAAGAGGATCCAGGAGTATGCACGTAAGTTCCCTTTCCTCTATGCAGACTTACAACTCTCTTTACCAAAATATTAGACCTTTTTAATCTTTGCAATCGTTCTGAACAGTCCAACAACTTGTCCTTCGAAAAAAATGTGTGCTTTGTTGTGGTTTCCCATTAATTCCATTGTTATAGTAAATAAACAGATTTAATTAAATATATAGAAGCATAGTGGTTCAGTGAAGCAATTTCTGATTGCTGCTTACCCAACGTTCCTCCAGGTGGCAGCAGAGGAGCATAAATCCTCAGAAATTCCCATTGACTTCCTCTTCCGCTTTGCTTCTGTTAAATAAATATAGAATACTGTTTGAGTTGGAGGTCCTAATGCAAAAACAGTGATGAATTATCAAAGACATCAGTTAAAAAGTAAAAAACAGTTTTCCTAATGCAGTGGACGTAACCCTGGACTCCCACACGGCCCACCCCAGACTGGTGCTGTCAGAGGACCTGAAGATTGTGAGCGCTCATGTTCAATTATTAATCATCCGGATGGGATTCTGGTGTCATTTTGAGGGCATGCGTGGTTCAAACTGCAAGCGTCCCTGCAGGTGTGGTGTGGTGATCGACACCAGCATGTGGCAGAAAACCCAGAGAGGTTTGACCGGGTCGTCTGCGTCCTGGGACAACAGGCCATTGCGTCCGGGAAACATTACTGGGAGGTAAAAGTCTGTGAGATTCAAAACAAACTTTTAGGATTGAATTAATTTAGACTTCTACATCCGTCCTGATCGGAAGGGTTGTAGTAAAGTTCAGCGTTTGACAGCAAATCTGCACCCTGTGCACAGGTGGAGGTGGGCGGGAAGACTGACTGGGATCTGGGCGTGGCACGGGAATCCATCAGCAGGAAGGGGAAGATAGACTACACCCCCAAAAATGGCTTCTGGTTCCTCAGTTTGAGAGACAAGTGAGTTTGTGTCATGAAGACACCCCAGTGCCATGTCAAATTTTCTAAATGTTGCAATATATTTAACAAGTCCAAATCAACCTCCAAATGGTTCAGGTTTACATAAACTAATTGTAAATTCCTTGAAACTTTTTATTGCTGCGCCATTTGTTACATAATTTATATCGTTGTGTTTTCTGTTTCATCAGGAGTAAATATGCTTTTCGGACTGAACCTTCAACAAACGTCGATTTAAACCTTCGACCTCATAAGATTGGAATATTTGTGGACTATGAAAAGGGCCAGGTACAGAATGGAACAACTTTTAGTAATAGACCTGTGAACAGCAGCCATTTCCTTATTGCTGCGTCATTATTTACCGTGTGGATGATTTGTTTTTCTGCTCCACAGGTGTCTTTTTACAACGTTGATGCCAAAGTCCACATCTACACTTTCAATGACATTTTTACCGAGAACATTTACCCATTCTTCAGTCCGTGCACCAACAAGGGAGGAAAGAATGACATGCCGCTAATAATTACACCGATCATGCTGACAGAATGAAAGGGAATTTTTTAATGTACAAAACTGATATGTAAATATGTAAATTTTTATTAAAACAATTAAGCTTTTTGAATATATATTTAAGTTTGATCCAAGCCTGAGTTATAGGCCATTTTCATTTGTTGTAATTACTTATGAAAGTAGTCATGGTGTCTGTAGCTTAAAATAAAAACACATTTGCACATAATTACTGTAAATATCCCAAAATGCTGACTTGAACTTTATCCAATGCAAACAATTCACCAATTGCTTAGTTTCTTAGCAAAAGTCTTAGCTAGCAACTGGTATTATTTAACAAGTGAAGAAATAAACTAGGTTTACCAAAAGACTAATGTGAAAAGAGGCTAAACTTAATCCTAGCATAAGACCATCATAACTGAAATTTATTTATAATACTCTTGTTAGCATTACAATGGACTACAACAGGAATAGAACCTCAGTATTAGCTTAACTGGAAAAAGTGCTTGTCAAAGAGTAAGATAAGGAGACTTGACTAATTAGGTAAAAGCTAGTCTTAGCATACAGTTAGCATTGCTATGCTACAAAAAAAAATCCTTGTCAAATAATGAGATAAAAGGCTTGACTAGCTTACAGCTTAGGATAGTTTTGTAGTTTTGCTTAAAAATGCTTTTAAGAGAACCATGCTTGACAATTAACAACTATAGCTATGCTAATATTAGCATCAAGTTAGCATTATTACATTTCTAAAAAATATTGATTCAGATTTGCCAACTTGGCTAGTTACAAATATATTATTGCTAGTATTGGCATAAGATCAGCATTATTATACTGCTAAAAACAGGCTTGACTAATAAAACATATCAATGCTGGTCTTAGTAAAAAGTTAGCATTATGAAGCTACTAAATATAAAAAGGCTAGTCAAAGATTGGAAGATCTGACTGATAACATACAGATCAATGCTCGTATTAGCACAGGGTTAGCATTAGGCTATCAAACAAATAATTTTAGTTCAAATTATTTAAAATACTTGAATAGAATATTAATAATAGTTTTGGCATAAAAAGATTATTACGCAACAAAAAATACTCAAAGAATATGTTTAGAAGACTTTAGTGATACTGATATTCATGCTAGTCATAGCATCAGGTTAGCATTATTACCCTACTAGAAAAAAAAAAACCTTTTCAAATAATCATGAGTAGACTAGACTAATACAAACATATTCATACTAGCATTAGATTTTACTACAGAAAGAAATGCTAGTCGAAGAATTAGACAAAAAAAAATACTGACAAATTAGTACAACACTGAAAATGCTAATCATAGCATCGGACTTGAAGAGGGATGTAGCTCTAGCAGATGAGCATCATCTCAACATTTGGGAATTTTATTTTGTGATATGTACTTTTTTTTTTTAAATTCCCCTTTGTGTTCTGCCCTGTTTTAAACATAGTTCTCCATTTTTGCTGTAAAGAAACACTTTGTTTCAAGTTGTTAACACATTTTAATACGGTTCTGTATGCTGGATGGATGCAACATTTAAAGGCACTAGTTGTGAAATTGCATGTACATAAATGATGTTGCTGAATAAAAATAGAAACAACAAAAAAGATTGAGTTTTTTGCAGTTTATTTCAATAGATAATTTATTAGTCACACGAGTGTAAATTCACTAACACGGAGACCTCAGGCCCCAGCCCAGCCAGAAGAGTAGCCCCCTCAGCACGTCAGGAGGGCCAGCGCGAGGTCCCACCCCCGGAGAGCCCACCAACCCCACAAGAGTAGCCCACCACCATCCAGCAGCACTGAGCATCCCCCACCCCAGGAACGAGACAGGGCCCCCCCAAGGGACACCTGCTCCTATGCCCCAGACAACCACCCGCCCCGCCGCGGGAGGTCTGGGTGGGGGGCAAGGCAGGGGCCGCCCACCCCCGCCGAGGAGAGGGGCACCCAAGGGAATCGGAGGAACCGGATTTCACAAAATCCGATTTATTTTTCCTTCTGACACATTAGTGAGAAAATCGCACCAAGTGTACACATTGCCATCACCATGGTGATAAGTCCTATAATTCCCCAACAATAACGTTTTCTTCAGATTTGTTCTCAAAGAAAGACTACAGTGAGTCTAACTTGGGCGTTGGAAAATTCTTAAGTAGAAGATCAAGATCTTCTGGGTTTGTTGGTGCTTCTTCTGCCTCAACATTGTGAGGAATTTCCTTTTTTCCTGAAAGACAAACAAAAAACACAGTTATTAGTAGATTCAAGGCAAGAAACACCCTCTACCAGTCTAACATCTACAAACAAATTAACATCAGACAATGAAAGCTTTTAAATTTTTAAAGTCAATGTTTGAATATCTCTGGTTACCATTGAAGAAAAAAAAACAAAAAACTTTAAAATGTTCTTGTAAAGCTACGCTCACACTGGAATTGGCAAAGGTCAAGCAACAACTTTCAATAAATAAAGTCAACGCAAACGTGCATTTCGTTAGTAGGCAATAGAAAAACAACAATAAGCCCCTCCCTACTGGTCCAGTGTGAACGCCATGGGCTAAACCCACAGTGTACAAAAATTTAATGTTAAGACTTGTGTTCGTTCACTTGGAAACACAGGTACCATACTTTGAGTGCCTGGGGAAGCATCCGCGTATTCCATTTCCGGAGCCAAAGTCGTTTAAAGAAGCCGATGGATTTCCGGGGTCAATGTCGTTTGAAGAAGCCATCTCAATTCCGGAGTCAATACTGCCTGAAGAAGCTGTCGCATTTCCAGGTTCAATGGCGTTTGAAGAAGCTGTCGCATTTCCAGGGTCAATGGCGTTTGAAGAAGCTGTCGCATTTCCAGGGTCAATGGCGTTTGAAGAAGCTGTCGCATTTCCGGAGTCAATACCGGCAGCCTGGTGGCTCTCGGCCTCTCGTTTCTTCCGAATAATGTACTCAGAAAACTCCCTCACAGCTCCCATTCCTGCGGCCTGTTGGCAGCTGTACTTAGCAGCGTTCGCAGCATCCACAGGTGCGCCTACAGGAACCCCACTCAGGCCCGACAGGTTCAGCCAGATGACATCTGCTTCGTCATTACCTGGGAAGGAAAACCGACAACAATCTTGAACTCCAAAGGTTCACTATAAGATAATCGTTCTGAAGACAACAGACAACCCTGGAGCATTTTTACCGGAGCAAACAGCAGAAAGTACAAAGCAAATAGATCCACACCTTAAATTCAAACTCAGGCCCTGAACCGTTTCTGTTTACTGAACATTTGATGGTTTTCAGTTTTGTTCACCACATATGTTAGCAGCTCATTTTTTAAATAAAATACTACATAAATACTAGAAAGTTCAAAACAGAGGACAGAACAAAGGAAAAAAAAGTGGAGTTCCCCAAGGTTCAATTCTAGGCTCCATTTACATCCATTTGTCTGTATATATATATAAAATATTATCTAAATGTTAAATTTTTAATTTTTACCACCAGTTATTTTTGCTAAATTCAAATATTTCATATATTCGAAAAAGATTAAAAGAAATATAAATTTCAGAACAGAGGACAGAACAAAGAAAAAAAGTCAAATATTAAATATGGAGTTCCCCAAGGTTCAACTCTAGGCCCCATTGATATCTATCAACAAAAAAATGTATCAAATTCTTAAATGGATTTTTTATCTTTACCCCAAATGTTTAATTTAAATATTTTTCATTAAATGAAAAAAAAACAACAAAAAAACGTATATGTTTAAAAAGAAATGAATTACACGCGGAATTCCCCTGGTTCATAGAGATATAATCTAAATCTCAACATTTTTACTACCATTATGCCTGATTAAAAACTAAGAAAATAAATAAAATCAAACTACAGGAAAGCAACAAAGGAAAAAAAAGAATATCTGTGGAGTGCCCCATGTTAAATTTCAGGAGTCTATTTATACACTTCCTCTTAATCTGTATATTGTTAACTTTTGATATAATTCATTTAATTATTTCATTAAATCAATTCAGATATAAAAACTAGAAAGTTTAAAACAGAAATACAAGTCAATCATTAAATGGTTACACAAGATATCATCTAAAACGAACACAAAAAACACAAGTCAAACATTACATCTGGAGTTCCCCAAGGTTCAATTCTAGGCTCCATTTATCTACAAACAAAAATTGTTTCTACTATAATTTATTTGCATTTAAATATTTTTAGACTTTTGCAAATATTTCAAATAGTGTAAATACTTTATTTGTTATAATAATTGTACACTAAAATAACTCCTTCAAGTCCTTTTGTGATGAAATGTTCTTAATATATAAACATTTCAAGCTAAATTATATTTCAAATACTTTTAATTGTCAGTTTGTGACAGTAAGAGTTAAAGTGGTTTTACAGAACGTTAGCGTGCAGCAGTGTTACCCATGTACGCCACATCGTTCCACTTCAGTCCTCTCTCCTTCATGATTGACCGCAGGTCGACCAGCGGGTTCTCTCCCACCTTCAGGACCTCAAACCCCATCTTCTCGCTCAGTTTTTTAACCAGCGCCGGCCCTATGGGGTCCTGGCTGCAGGTCAGTAGGAACACCTGTGGGCAGGAGGGTTGTGCGTGAGCTCATGTGGCTCTGAAGCCGCAGACGGGGTCTGCAGGAGGAGCGGCTCACCGTCACGCCTTCTTTCTGAAGCCTCCGCAGGCCCTCTATGTCTCTGCTGTGGATGGACACCGAGGTCTTTCCAGAGGCGGAGAAATTGAATCTTCCGTCTGTCAAGCATCCAGACACCTTGCAGAACATCAGCCTCATCACCTTACCGAAGTAACCGTACCTGTGGGAAGTCAGATGTATGAACCTGAGAGCTGGAGGAAAAGTTTCAAAAGGTTTGAACTCCATGTCTGTGTCTCACCTGAGCACCCTCTGTTCAGCCACCGGCCAGTCGATGTCGATGTCGATGTCCACGCTGTACTGAGGCTGCATCTCGTAATACGCCATCTTGCCCCCCTGCAGTTGCCCTTCCCTGATCAGGCTGGTGGTGGCAAAATAAAAGGAGCCGTTCTCACACAGCTCGCCGTCCCAGTCCTGGCGCCGAGGACGCTTCTTAGGGTCCAGATTCAACGGCTTTGTTTCCTCACAGGCTGAGGTGAAGGAGGAGCAAAAAGTTATTTTATTTATTTATTTTTTTAGGAAAAGAGGAGACAGAAAAACTGTCATCAAATCCACAATGCCTTTTTTAAAAATCTGTTCTTAATGTGAAATTTGAATTAGTCACTACTTATGTAAAAACATGAACCAATTGCAACATTTTTTTTTTAAAGTTGTAGTATTTGGTGACCACTTATTATCTGTGAATAATCACAATTTGAAATCATATGTAGCGTTACCGTGACAACACGCTCTTTTTGTGAAAAAGCTATCTAAACCAAGAAAACAACAAGAACAATTGATTGAATATGTATTCATTTTGTAAGCGACTAATACTTCGAACCCTACTTCCGTGTTCCATACAGGAAGTACCACTGGGTTGCAAAAAGGCCAAAGTCCCATTGACTTACATTGAGAAACAGACAGTTATTTCTCAGTCATTTTATGTCAGAATAATCATTCTTCCTCTGCTGCTTTCTGATTAACTTCTTTTTTCTAATCCTATTTTTTTTAAAGATTTTTTTCCATTATCACAAGTTATTAGAGTTATAAATTGACCAATCAGATGGCTCAATAAGCGTTTGTGGGTCTGACGTGGAACGTCTGGGGGGTTTGAGTGACAGATGGCGGGTAGCCAATGGGAGCAGACTTCATCAATGGGTCCGTGAAGACCTCTTAACACCTACTTTACAATTCAACCCAGGTAAAGTGACAAGCTGCTGCTGCTGTGCGCGAGGGGGGGGGGGCCTCTCCTGCGGCGTCACCCAAATGCTCCTTTTATCTCGACAAAAAGGAATAAATGTAAGTAAATCCCAAAGGACCGCTGACAGAATCAAATGTTGGAATGGTTCTCCCTCAAAGGCTTCAACAATTCTCTCGAGCCGCCGTTATTAAAGTAGAAGCTGTTTACATCCGCGGTCTCGTGGTCGAGGCGTGGAAAGAGGCGGACACTCACAATAAACTCACTCCAGATTGGCGACAGTACTTCCTATTGATTCATGACTCAGCTATGACTCAGAGACTCAGACCAATCGCTGAAGATGGGTTGCAGACGTTTGCAATATGGCGATAGCCGTTTCAGGAAGTGGTGGTGAAAGCGGCGGCCTACTTTCATGAGGAGCGCAGGTAGTGCATTTCCAATGGGGGACTTCATGGCTCGATAAGTCCAGTATTTTTGCAGTCAATGGTCAATACCAGCAACCTGCTGGCTCTAGGACTTGGCAAGAGCATTTTTACCGGAGCAAACAGCAGAAAGTACAAAGCAAATAGATCCACACCTTAAATTTAAACTCATGCCCTGAACCGTTTCTGTTTACTGAACATTTGATGGTTTTCAATTTGTTCACCACAAATGTTAGCAGCTCATTTTTTAAATAAAATACTACATATATACTAGAAAGTTCAAAACAGAGGACAGAACAAAGGAAAAAAAAATGTGAAGTTCCCCAAGGTTCAATTCTAGGCTCCTTCTACATCCATTTGTCTATCTGTCTGTGTGTATATATATATATTTTTTTTTTCAAAATTTTACATTTTTACCATCAATTATTTTTGCTAAATTCAAATATTTCATATATTCAAAAAAGATAAAAAATAGAAAGTTCGAGACAGATAAAACAAAGAAATGACAGTCAAATTAACTGACAGTTATGAGACAGACTCCCCTTGCAACGCAACAGAGATGCACCGCAGACGGACCAAAGCAGATGACATAAACCACCACCACACCCAGTTTTATCAGAGGGGACTTCACATGGACGGACTTTAACCAGGAAGAACCTCAAACACAGTAGATCCAAGAGATCAAAACAATAACAACTCGTTGGATAAAGAAGCACAACCCCCAAAACACCTGTCGTAGCCCAAAAACAAACCACTCAATGACCAAATAGTTCCTCTCAGACGCTAAGAAGAGGTCTGTCAGAAATGGAGGCCTCATTATAACCTTAAAAGTAGTTCCTCAAGATTTGGTTTGCTGGTTCTGTGCGGTCTAGAGAGCTTTAGTCCAGAAAAGACAGGAGTTCTAGCAGAAGCCTCAGACACTCACATCCTTGCTTGACCTCCTTCCAGCGGAACTGGTGCCTCCTGACCACCGAGAAGACCGAGTCATACCGATCTTCTGTGATGAACTTCAAGGCATCTCTCAGGTGGAACGGATGCAGACACGGGGACGTAGCCTGGATGTTGCAGACCACGTCCACACCTACCGAAACAAAGGAGGTCATTGAGGCCAGATTTAAAGGTCGTCAGCGCAAAACTGCAGGTCAAATTCCCCTCTACCTGGATTCAGCTCGACAAACTCTTGAATAGTTTCCAGAGACGTAGACGAATCCTTGGAGACTTCGGGACTTCGTATATGTACTTCAGCACCAAAGGATTTGGCAATTTTCTCAATCTCGGCATGGTCGGTTGATACCCACACGCTAAAAAACAAGAAAGAAAAAATAAATAAATAAAGAAAATCTCCCTTTTACGATTAAAACTGAATTGACAACTGCGTTTATGCTATACATGATTGTTTTGAAATTCTATAATCCTTTTTAAAAAAAATATGGATAAAAAGTCTTGGAAAAAAACTGACTTCATAGTTGTGTTTTCATGACCTGTTCCGTACATACATCACATATTTTACTTTGTTTTATGTTCACTTTTGCAGTCACCTAGTGCTGCCACAAACGATTATTTTAGTAGTCGAATAATCACCGATTATTATTCCCGATTAGTCGACTAATCGGATTAAAAAACTAAAAACTTTAACTACAAACCAGATATATTCTCACTAGCATTATCTGCAATAATGCTAGTGAGAATGCTGTCAGTGGAATTTGGCAGCTGAAGATGCTGAAATTGATTGCTAAAAACGCTGAAGCTGATAGCCACTTAAAATATTAGTTAAATGCCAAATTAGCTTAGAAAACTGATAAAAGGCCTAAGTTAGCCAAAACAGTTAGCATGCAGCTGAAATATTAAACTCAAAATTACCCTGAAAACATTGAAAAAAATGCTAATTTAGCCAAAACAGCGAGCATATATCTAAAATATTAGCCAAATTCCAAAACAGCCTTAAAAAACTAAAAGAAAAAGCTTAAGCAAAACAGTTAGCATGTAGCTGAACTATTAGCTAAGCTACAAAATAGCCCAAAAGCCTGAAATAAATGCCGGAATAGTAAAAAAAAAAAAAAACTTCCATAAAGCCATTATAACTTTCAACTTTACTACACTCTGACTTCCTATAATATAAAGTGACGATTAATCGACTATTAAATTAGTCGTCGACTATTTTAATAGTCGATTAATCGCTGATTAGTCGACTCGTGGCAGCCCTACAGTCACCTAGTACATTTGTTGCTGCACCACATTTTTTCTATTTTACTTGTCAAATAGCTCTAAAGAAGCTAAGCAGGTTTTTTTTCCTGTCATTTTTTAGGCTTTATTATACCTTTTAAGCCACATCAAAGGGATCAAAGGAGATAAGATCATTGTTGTAAGTTCCCTTTTGAGCCATGCACATTTTAAATGTTTTAAATAAAAATCAATACATTTCAGAACCATAACATAGTGAGGCATGTGTGCTCTATTTTAACTATGAGAATTTAGCCATTGGAACTGTCTACAATGTCGATTATACAGTAATAACTAGAAAAGTCGCATTACCTGCGATAATGCTAGTGTGAATGCATTATCGCGCAAATGCGGTTGTTGTAAATCGCGTAAATTGCTTAAATTTGCAGTAATTGCTTAAATTGTATAACGTGCATTAAGTGTTTAAAGTGAATAAGTGTGTAAAGTGCTTAAAATGCATTAATTTGCATAAACTGTATTAATAGCTTAAATTGCGTAAAATTGTGTAGTTGTGTAAAGTTGTGTTAAATTTGTGTAACTTGTGTAATTGTAATAATGTGTAGTAAAAGCATGAATTTCCTGAACATGCTGGATGTGTAAAATTGCATAAAATGCTTGCTTAAAATTTGCACAAATTTGTGTAAAATTGTGTAAAGTTGTGTTAAATTGTGTAATTTTGTGTAACTTGCATGAATTTTAACAATGCTGGAAGTACAAGCATGAATTTCTGGACATGCTGAATCTTTTAAATTGCTTAAATCGCATAAAGTGTGTAATTTGCAGGAATTTGTAAAAAAAAAAAAAAATCCTATTAGTTATAATGGGGCTGAAAAAACGCACAAATTGTGTAACTACGCAAAAACTGTAAAGTGCACAACTACTAATAATACAAGCAGGAATGTCCTTAACGAGCTGAACGTTTTGATACCAAGATTGTGTAAATCAAATAAAGTGTGATAAAGTTTTTACGTGTCAAAAAACGTACGGAAGAAAACGTAAATGAAGAATCTCAATAGTGTGAATGCATTGAATGCATTCACACTATAATAATTGTGCGAAATTAAACGTAAACGTGGAAAGTAGACATGTCACTGTTTGTACCTGTCAAACAAGCCGGAGTCGATAGCAGCCCTCAGCACCCAGCCAATCAATGGAACTCCAGCTAGCTTCTTGATGTTCTTCAGCGGGATCCCTTTGCTCCCTCCGCGGGCCAGAATCAGGGCCACGACGTTCCGCTTGTCCTTCATGTCGTTCATCTTCTTCATGGGGATCTCGGCCGGCTCCTCGCTCGGAGGTCGCTTTGGGGCAGACATCTCACCTTTTATAATCCCGCAGGTAGTAAAGAAAGACAACAAGCTTGTTGTCACGGGGACTGACAGTCACTACCCCTCCACCCCGACCGGTACCCGGAAGCAAGACCGGTACCCCGCATGCGCGAATCCTCTTCTTCTTCTAATACGTTCCGGCAGGCTGTACACTGCTGCCCCCCACAGGTTTTCAGTAAAACTTAACTAAATCCTAAAATATAAACCAGTTTGACGGAGAAAATGCAGGAGTGCTTTTCTAACCAACAAATCAGTAACGCATAAATATGGAGTCTGGAAAGAGCCAATTTGAAATAAATATATACACAGTTAAATAAATAAATAAATGTCTAATTAATTATTTAAAAGTGGCAATAAAGAAATACTGTAAATGTTGAAATCAATAAATAAATGTGGCAATAAAATATTAAAACGGAACATTTAAACATTTAATGACATATTTATTTATTTCATTGTCCCTTGTAGGTTAAAAGAGCCAAATTGAAATAAATAAATTTAATATGAAATAAATAAATAAATGTGTCATTAATTATTGAAAAGTGGCAATAAATAAATAAAACTTTAAATAAATAAATAAATGTTGAAATAAATGTGGCATTAAAATATGAAAAGAGCATTAAAAACCACTTTTTAACATTTCACAATATATTTATTTATTTTATTGCCGGCGTGGTGGAAAAGAGCCAAATTGAAATAAATAAATGTAATGCGAAATAAATAAATAAATATGTCATTATTATTTAAAAGTGGCATTAAATAAATAAAAGTTTAAATAAATACATTTGGCATTAAAATATGAAAAGAGCAAGAGAAGTAAAAAGTCTAATCAGTGAATCAAAAGGTCTGTCATGTTAAAAATATTAAACATATCTTTCAATCTGTATGAAAAATAAATAATAATAATACTGACACAGCTCGCCCATGGCCAGTCGATACTGTGCATGTGCATGTCTTTTCTTCGTCTTTTATCATATTTTCCTGCGGCTTATTCCCCGTCATGTAATTATTTATTTTGTAAAGGGACCGCGAGTTGTGATAAATTGCGTTGATTCACTGGTATTAGAGCATGCCATTAATTTTTTTGTTCCATACAGAAAACATTAAAATACAAAAATAAAATAAAAAAATATGTCATGTACTTTCTCAATTGGAAAAAGAAACAAGATCTGAAAATGTCTTGAAATAACTTACTTGTTTGTAATTGCAGTTGTTTAAATTAAATTAGCTGAACTTATCTAAAATGAAAACACTATTTTGATGTCAACCATTTGCTAATTGGATATTTAAGTAAAGACAGTCAACACCGTGTTTTCATTTCAACAAGTTTACTGTAACAATGTAGAACACAACAAACAACCAAAAGGGCAGAAGAAAATAAACAAAAATGTAAAATATCCAGGAAAAATTATTTTATTTATACAAAAGAATAGAAATATATATATTACAAAATACTATGCGACAATAAAACAACATTAATAATAATAGCAATTTTGCTACTACTGCTAATAATAATGATACAATAAGAACAGCTACAATAATAATGCTAACAATAATAAACTAATAACTACTAATAACTACAAAAATATAAAATTTTCTTATCAATTTTGTTTTTCTAAAAATACACATATTCCTAAATATGTCAATTATTCATAAAAATGGTCAAAATTGACCCTTTTTTACTCTGAGAAACGGGTTAATTTTGACCCGGACACAATATAAAGTTTTTAACTTTTTCGCTTTTGCTTTCCTCAACAATTACACTTATAGACTCAATCCTCAATATGTTATTTATTTATCAAACAGGTCAAGATTGACCCATTTCTAACTCTTGAAAATGGGTCATTTTGACCTGAACACATTATAAAGTTTGTAACTTTTCTTATCATTTTTGCTTCATTAAAAAAATAAACTTGTGCACTTATTCCTCAATATAAATGTTATTAATAAAACGGGTCAAAATTAACTCATTTTCACTCTTGAGAACGGGTCAATTTTGACCCAAACACATTATAAAGTTTTTAACTTTTCTTTTCACTCTTGTTTTCCTCAAAAATGAAGCTTGCACACTTGTTCATCAATATGCCATTTATTTATTTGTAATTTTTATGAGTAATTACATGTTATTTTTTCAACATCATTTCTCTTTCCTAATCTTTTCATTGTGTTTGGGTTCAAATTGACCAATTTTCACACTTAAAAACTGATCAAAATTGACCCTTTAATAAATTGAAAAATAAGTCGATTTGGACACCAACACAATTTAAAGGTTTAAACTTTTCTTATCTCTTTTGTTTTCTCAAAAAAGAAACTTGTACAGCTATTCTTCAATATTGCATTTATTTATTTGTCATTTTGAGTAAATTAGAAGAAGAACAATTCATGAGATTTTGACCACTTTGACAGTTTACACCAAACCTCTTCCAACTGTAGATGGCGGACATCCGCTTGATATGGACTGACAATACTGTATACCATGTTGTACAATGGTATACAGTAGTACTGGGCGATATGGTGATGCATATCATGTGGGCGATAGAGAAGTTTCTATTGTGCTATTTCTCTTCTATTATTTTTATTTGTTAGTTTTTATTTTTCTTCAGTCAAATCAGTCAAACTTGATAAAATAGTCAAAGTAAGTTATGACATTTTTTCACAGATAAGAACTGTGATATATATTGAATTAAAATAAATTAAAATCAAATTAAAATCAATCAATTAAAATCAAACTAAAACAACACATTTTAAGATATAATTTGCATTTTTTTAGAACTATGAGTCAAAAAACTCTTTAAATATATTATGTAAAGTAAGTATTTTTTAAAATTAAATGACTCAATCAAATATTTAAGGTTTATTGTCATAAAACAGGTCTTTCCATCTCACTGAACAGCTACAAGTAATTTAATTTTCTCCTAAATGTAAAGACATGTTTATAGTAGAAACTAGACTAAAATACTTGGTGATATTTTGTGTTTTTGCAGTAGATTTAAAACAGTTTGAATCCTTAAACAAAGCAGTGTCACACCTTTTTTATTTTTTTATTTCTCCTTCCAACACTCCAGAGATCCTCTGTGGTCTTCCACCAAATGTCTGAGGGGTAAAAAGATTAATAAATCTGGAGAAACATGTTGTTTCTTTCCTAACAGCAGTAAAAACCTCATCCACGGGGCTGAAAGCTCCTTCTCATGAAAAACAGCGCCCCCTGTGAGACAGAAACTCAAACTGCAGTTTGAAACGGCAACAACATCAGTCACTAATGAAACTCACTTTTGAAAAAAAAAAGTATTTATCATGAAATTATGATGAACTATTTTAGTCTTACCTGCTTTCTTTTACCATTTCCTGATAATAAATAGTCATAATGGTTCTAAAAGGGATTTAAAAAGTAGATTTAATTTCCACCGTGTTCATGTCATTTTTTTGTTGTGTAGAATTTTGACTCAACCTAAACCTGGAAATTTTAGTCATTTGGAAAAATTTTACATGTGGCAAAAAAGTGAACATTTCTTAGATTGGTGAGAGGACTCTCACTATTGAGAAGCACGGCAGTGGTAGCATCATAGTGGGGGGATGGAACAAGTTTTTTTTAAAACTTCATGTGATTCTTCCGTCTCAAAGGAGGTTTAATCAAAGCTCAGGTCAGATTGGTGGGAATACAGCAGATCCCAGTTCAGAAACAATTAAAGTGGATCAAGGAACTTGATGATCTCAGAACTTAGTGGAGCCAATCTGAAAGGTTTTCACCCTTTTTTTTTAACTTGCTCTGTCCGGCTGCTGAGATAACAGTTAAGAGCTAAATACCCCATGTATTGGACAGATTTTTACTATCATAATAAGGACCGTCACAATAGAGTGTTATGAATATCTGGACACACGAGGAGTTTATTCATATAAACTCCTTTCGTGTTTAAGGCTAAACTACCCTGTGGAGTTTTCTTAACTTGTCTTGTTCTGCAGTGGAGAAAACAGATGAGAGCTGGAGGCCTAAAATGTTTACTTAACAGGGGGTTATGTAGCTTCGGACAAAGTTTGTTCATATAAACCCCTTTTGTATTAGAGGCTGAACCACCCAATGAAGTTTTTGTTTTTTTACGTGTCCTGTTCTGCAGTGGAGCAAACACATAAAAGCCAAAGGCCTTGTGTGTTGGACAGATTTTACTGCTACAATAGAAGGTTATGCAGTTTCGGACGCATGAGGAGTTTATTTATATAAAGCTATTTTATATTTAAGGCTAAAGCACCCTGTGAAGTTTTTTTTTTTCTTTTTTTTTAACTTGTCCTGACCTACAGTAGAGCGAATGGATGAGGGCCTAAGGGCTCTTGTGTTTGATAGATGTTCTTTTTATAATGGTAGGCTATCATTTGTACACATGAAGAGTTTATTTATATAAAACCCTTTTGTATTTGAGGCTGAACCAACCTGTAAAGTTTTTTTTTACTAGTTCTGTTCTGCAGCAGAGCTGACAGATCTGACCCTAAAGCCTATATAATGAAATTCTTACTGTTACAATTGGGTTATGTAGATTTGGACACAGGAGGAGTATATTTATATGAACCCCTTTTGGTATTTAGGGATAAACTACACTGATTTTTTTTACTTATCCAGACCTGCAGAGCAAACAGATGAGCGCAGAAGACCTCTTGTGTTTACTGTTATAATAGGGCGTTATCAATATTTGGATACAGGATGAGTATAGTCATATAAATTCCTCTTATATTTGAGGCTAAACCATCCTGTGAAGGTTTTTTTTAACTTGTTCGGTACTGAAGTGGAGAAAGCAGATAATAGCCTCAAATGTTGGAGATATTTTGCTGTTACAATAGGGAGTTATTTAGTTTTGGACACATGAGGAGTATATACATATAAACCATTTTAGTATTTGAGGATTAACCACACTGAAGTTTTTTTGACCTGCAGCAGAATAAACATATGTGAGCTGAAGGTCTTGTGTTAGATTTTTCTCTTGTAATGCGGGTTATGAATATTTGGACACATGAGGAGTTTATTCATATAAACTCCGAGGCAAGACCACCCTGTAAAGTTTTTCTTTTAACTAGTTCTGTCCTGCAGTGGAGCAGATGGATTAGAGCCTGAGGCCCTAATATTGGAGAGATTTTACTGTTACAATGGAGGGTTATGCATCTCCGGACACACAAGGAGTATATCTATATAAACTCTTTTTGTATTTGAGGCTAAACTACCCTGTCAAGTTTTACTTTTTTAATTTTCCTTCCTGCAGCAGATCAAATATATGAGGGCTAAAGGCCTCAAATGTTTACTGCTATAACAGGGAGTTAAGTAACTTGAGAAATATATTTATATAAACCTCTTTTGTATTTGAGGCTAAACCTGTAAGGTTTTCACTTCTGGTTTGTGGAAATGTTCAGACGTTATCATCTGTTTTCAAGCATTTACTCAACTTTAATTTGATAACTTTCTTGGAGTTTCAGTTTTACGGTTTTCCGTACAGCAGATTTCCAAAGTAGGAGGTGATAGCATCTCCGGCCGGACGAGCCCAACCGGCCGCCGGTTTATGACTCTCCCGGAGCTCCTTTAAACCAGTCGACGCATTCCTCCCAGTTAAATGCCCTCACACAGCTTTTCATTTTTCAACAACTCTTCATGTTTGACTTTTTTTTCCTTAACTGAATCAAATTTTTACGGCCCACAAAACGAAGCTGTTCTGCATTTCAGAGCGCCAAAACTGAGCGAACCCAGAAAAGTGAGGATTCTCCTGAAAAAAAAAAACGTCCACATCGCCGTTCAGGACTGAACTTCCTCTTCCTGTAACTTTTCTCTGCAATCAGGAGTCTGGTTGAAACCAAGAGAATCAGGCGGATCAGGCTGAACTAGTCTGAGGCGCTGCTCCGTCTTTGTCCTTTTAACACCAGAAATCCCATCAACAGCTGATGAAAGTCCCACAAAAGCAGCAGAACTTACAGAAATTCCTGCTTTGTTCTCTGTGAGAACTTTTCTGTTTAATCTGTGCAGGTTTGTGTCTCTGAGCCTTTTTGGTTTGTTTGTTTGTTTTATTATAAAGCTGTTTAGTTTTGTGTTTGTTCATTTTGTGTTTCTGTCTTTTTGTTTGAAGCTTTTTCTTGCGACATACTTTTGTAAACTTGCGATTTGTTGGA
>NC_050529.1:6293674-6295549 GCF_002922805.2 Oryzias melastigma
TAAGCAAACAAATCAAACAGTCCAAAATGGGGAATCCAAAAAACCCGGCGGTTCTGGGTTCAGACCGGCAGGCTTTGGGCCGCTTGGAGGCCCGTTGGCGGCGGCGGCGGTATCGGTGACAGTTAGGAGGAAAAGGGTTGGAGCGTTACTCATCCGCCCAAACTACTCCAACCGCCCAGGTGGCATACCTCTCATTCAGCCTTGCTGCACCACTCCCCGCACTCCTCCGTCCATCCAGTCAGCTGCCACGCACTTCATTCTGTCCGTCAGATAACGAACGACAAAAACCAAGGAAGAAAGAAACAACAAAATATGAAACCAATTCTTGAAAAAGTCACGTTATCTAGCAGTTAAAGGGAAGATTAGTTCCTTTATCTCTTGGAAAACGGTCACAGCAGTGACTCTACAGACAGTTAAAAGGTTCAAAAATATCTTTGATTAATTATTTTTAGGTTAAAGTCTCCATCTTTTCAGCGAAGGGCACCAAAATAACCAAAATGATCAAATGCCGTCTTATTTAGCCCCAGACCGTCTTATTTCTTTCAAGTTTTTAGGGTAAAATCCACAAAAAAAAATTAAATTAAATTAAAGCATTTCCAGAACTTAATCTTGAAGAGGTTTGGCTAAATATACATATATATAAATCACAGTGAGAGTCAAAACAGAAGCATTTTTTGAGGACATTTCTGTAAAAACAGGAAATTCCCCAAAACTTCAAAGTTGAATTGATTAATTTTCAAAATAAAGGTTCGATTCAGAAGATAAACTGATATTTGTGGCACTGATAAAGCAGCAAACACAACATTTTTCTGTAAAATACAAAACACTTCAAGAAATCTGCTTCAATAAACATAAATGGAGTTTAATTGTGTGAATATTTTTATGTATTAACATGCAGATGCAACAGGAAGTCGACGGTTTCATCTTTTTCACGTTTGTTTCTTTTGTCTTTGTGTCGCTCAAACAGTTTCTGCCCCTCATCGGCTCAGGAAACCATTGAAAAAAGGAATCATTGGTCGCCACGGAGACAGGCAGCTATCAAAGCTTCTTCTTCTTCTTCGTCTTCTATGGTGCAGAAGTTTGAAGAGGAGCGGCCGCGGTGACGAGGATGGGACGTTTGGAGCTTGAGGGGGTTGGAAACTCATGGGGGAAGGGGATATTTAAACAATGATCTTACATTCGGTCTGATAGAGTCCTTACAGTATCACTGCTGGTGAGGAGCGACTGAGATCTGATGCTGCAGAAAGAAAAAAAGACACTTTTAGGTCCAAAAATGACAGAAGTGTTCGACTTTTTTAATTTTTTGTCCTTTTGATGACAAATTACTAAAAATATTTGGGGATAGGCAGGAAAAAAGTAATAAAGAGACTAAAAAGCATCAAAAAGTGGATTTAAAGTATTTGGGTAATTGTTAAATATGTCAGAAATTGTATTTTAAGGATCTGCATTTATTTAATTATTATTTTAAACCCTTGTAATGTGTTTGTTGACCCTACACTGTAAAAAATAAAACATTGGATCTATTAACAAAAGTTCTGTAATTTGTTGCAAATTACATTTTTAATTTGATAAAAACTAATAATTCTAAATGTTATAAATTACAGAACTTTTGTTAATTGATCTAATTTTTCACTTTTTACAGCTTGTGTAACATAATAAAAGGGTTAGATTTGTTTGAAAACAATCAGAAACTAAAGGAAGTAATTTCTGTGAAAAAGGGAGGATGAGTCATGGATCGAACCGTCAGAGGATGAAGGACGAAGATCCAGATGATCTAGAATGTAAAGAGAAAAAGAAAGATTCAAAAACTGTAAAATTTAAGATAAACAAACATTAAATATAGAGAGCGTCATCGTCTGCAAAGAAGAGAATAAA
>NC_050529.1:6295697-6318068 GCF_002922805.2 Oryzias melastigma
CATAAACAAACATTAAATATAGAGAGCGTCATCGTCTGCAAAGTAGAGAATAAATTGCCTAAATAAAGCAATAAAAAGGTAATAAAAAACATGAGAATGAAAACAATCAAACATGAAAAGGTCGGAAGCACTTTAGATTTGAAAGATAAAAGGGGAAAAAATGTACAAAATAAATGATAAAAGACTAAAAAAAAAGAAAGAAAGAAAAAGCCCAAATTGTAGAATCAATCCCTTTATTTACACAAATTCTAGCATTATTTATATATTTTTGGGTTACTTTTATATTTATTTGAAGTCAATTTATGTTTACCACCTACTTAGATTTACTGATAGAGTTTACAAACTGCGCATGTCTTTTTTCCGTATGAGATAACAAGTTGGAAACGATAAATTGATGCATTTGTCAAACTGTGATTTGATTTTCAATCTTTTTTTCCACCTGAATTTCACGCACACAGATCCTCCTCCTCATCCACCACCCCCCCATTGTTGGAGCAGAATGTCGAGAGGTGGAGAGACGACGAGGAAACCGGTCGAGCAGGTATGGGGAGGCCTGTTGTCACCGTTATTTCTGCGGCGCATGCGCGCTACCCTCCAGTTTCCTGCTTTTTTTAAATGAGTACCTGTGCTTGACCCACCTCTGCCCGTGACAGATCAGGAATATCAGCTTTTCTCTCTCCTTTCCCCTCCTCCTCCTTCACCCACTCCCACTCCGTTATTTCGGGGATGATCCACGGTTTGGCGTCGCTGCTCACCTGAGCTCGCTCACCTGTCGGAGTAACTTCCCCCCCTCTCAGAGCGAAGCGGGGAGAAAAAGAGGGGAAAAAAAAAACAAAAAAAAGGAAGAGGAGCGACACCTTGTTGAGTCTGCCTCCTTGCCTCGCGAGCCTCACCTGCGTGGCTCCCTTTCCCCGCAGCGGATCGGTTTCACGCGCCCAGAATGCCGAGGGCCTTTCTGGTGAAGAAGGCGAACGTTTCGCCCGGAAAGCGGAACTGGAGCGAGCTGCCCGACCACGAGCGCGGGGACGTTTACATCCCAGGTGAGTCTCCGCGCCGACTTTGCTCCCTTTCTTCCGTCCTCGCTGGTGGCGCGTTTTTACGCACGGAAAAGTAGCGGGAATCCGAGCGTTTGGGGATCAACGGGGGAATGTCGCAGGTGGAGGTGGTGGTAGTGAAGGGGGGAGGGGGCTGTGAGGTAACGGGGCACGCGGATAACGGGAATCCCAGCGACCCACAAGGAGAGACGGAAGAAAAAGCTCTCCAAACTTTTTCAGTTTTTTTAAATTAAAGTCGCACACGCGCTTTGGAAACACTTGATTTAAAAGTTTTTGCGTCAAAATCAGATCATTTTGAGACTTTATTTGCTTAAATATGAACAAAACATGAAACAAAAATTGTTTTCCTTTTTTATGATCTGCTCTTTGCCGCAATTGCTTTTCTCCTCGACCTTCAACCCCTGATTGCTGCGTCCTGCCCTGTTCCGCCGGGCTCCTCGTGCGCTGATTATCCTATCACTGGGCTGGTCTACCTGGGAGGCCCGGAACACGGAACCAGCCGGTATTTCCCAGGATTCCCCTCTTCTTTTTTCACTCCTTTAATTAATTGGAGTCCCAGAACTGTCATTCCATCTGCTTTTCATTTAAATGACAACTAAAGAGACCCCTCCCCTCCACCCCCACTACCCAAATACAAGAAATCTCCCCCCTTCATGAAGGACAATCCCCATTGTTGCCCTCGGCGGAGTTTTTATTGTAAGAGCTCTCCGGTATCAGATAACAAGTAACGGACTACACCCTAAACATCTCTTCTTCTCTCCCTTCCCCCCTCTTTTCCCCCGCGCGTGCGTGTGTGCGTGTGCACGTGTGTGTCCCCTCTCCTCATCCCATCACCGTTAACTTTTAATCATTGACTTCTACATCCTCCTTCGTGTTTGAAGCCGGAACATTCGGACAAACCCGAGCAGAGGTGCTTTATTGGTTGTGTATTTATGTCTGTGTGTGTTACTGTGTGTGTTTAAAGAAAAGAGACTTCCTTTTTTGTCATAAATATTTATTTAAAGCAGCCAGGTGTTTCAGGATTTGCGAGAAATTCATTTTTACGCACAGCAAACCTATAAAACCCCACAAATTAAACATTAGTTTAATACGTTTTTATGCACAAAAGTTAAAAAAATATTTTAGAAAAATAATAAACAAAAGTTGCGTAAAAATATTAACCATGGAGAAATCAGATCCACCAAACCCCCAAACCAGTCGTGCGTAATTGCGCACTGTTAACTTTCCTCCCAACAACGGTCACCGCCGCAGTTTCAGGTATGTGCCGTTACTCGATGTACCTGCCCGGCGTGTTTGCGTGTGCGTGAGGCAGCCTTCAATCAGGGACGCTCACACAAACACAAAGAGGATTTTTTTTTTCTTTACCCGGAGACAGGCGTGTTGGAATCTTCAGCGTGACGCAGGACGCCACCAGTTTGAGGGGTTTTATTTTTAGCTGTTGGTTATCAAATCTTCTGTTGTTTTGAAGCATTAATGGGTCAATATGACCCCATGGTGCTGGAAATCCTTTACTGACTTACTGAAGGTTGGGGAGAACATGTTAAGTTTAGATTTCTATTTTCTAAGCCTTTTTAAAACTGTTAACTATCATATTGTGTGACCCATTTGAAACGGGTCATTTTTGACCCTAACACAGTATGAAGCTCAAAATAACCCAAAAATATATCTTTAAACTTGAATATCTTCCAACTATCACCTACCAGTGAATCAGCTCCTTCCACAGAGGACATTTTGGGCTTTTCAATGACACCAAATGTTATGAGATCGGCTTCCTGGAATTTGAGTTTTTGGTAAATTTAAATAAAATTTGACTTTTTTGGAGGATATAATTAACAAATAAAACAAAGAGAGCAGTTAACGTCTCAGAAACATTTTCACGTCCGTATCGGCAGAGAAACAGGTTACTCCACCAGTTTTATCTTCCTGTCTGAATCTCTAAAGGTTTAGCTCTTTTGTGTTTCCTAACTTGACTAGCAATCATGTCTTTAGAAAAAACAAAAACCTCAAATTTATGAAAAATGCCTTAAAAACATCAGATTTTGCCGCAAAATATGGTTCTTTATTTTGAAGTCATGACCTTTTTGGACTGTTTCAGTGAGTTTGGTATGTTTGGGTTTTTCCTCAGGCTACCGTCAAATGACGAAAATGCTTCAGTCATTGTTTTGAACAGAGTAACATTCGGAGAAGTTCCATAAAAACAAAAAAATATTTCTAACTTCAAACTGACAACAAAAAAGACAAAAAGTAGTGACAAATATGAAAACATTTAGGATAAGACTTGTAATATTAAATGTTGAAATTTATAAATAACAAAATTGTTGTAGTAAAAGTACTGAGTCTGTTAATGAATTAGAAATTTGCCTTCTAAACGGCTAAACGTTATCTAGGTAAACTTATTTTTGTCACTTTTAAAAAAAAATTATCTTTGATTAAAGTTGTTTCTGTGGTATTCTACAGTAGAACATCAAAGATTATTTATATTTTTTTATTATTTAGACAGCTATTTTTATCAAAGCTACAAGCGTTGATCGTCTTTTTTAGCCTTTAATTTTAAGCTAACTCGCTGCATTTAGCTTCACATCTGAGATATGTGTGAGCTACATGAGACTATGGTCACATATCCAACAATGCCAACGTAAATGTACGTTTTTCAGCAAAATCAGCATTTGTAATTGGGAGGCAGCATTTACATTTATACGCCGCACAGCAGCTGTGGAGGTTTTAAGAAAAAGTTCAACTTTTACAGCGATAGTATGATTTTTTTTTTTAAATCAGTCAGTGGCTGCTGGAGCACATTTGGAGGTTGTGTGGCTGCAGGAAAGTGACTAATAGGAGGGTCTTCAAAACCCCCAAAAGTGTCTGATGATCGGACTATTTCAGACTGCCACCTTCCTGCCACCTTCTTGCCGCTAGGCTGCGTTCTACTGCCACCTTCCTGCCGCTATGCTGCCGTCCCACTGCCGTCCCGCTGCCGTCCCGCTGCCGTCCCGCTGCCACCTTCCTGCCGCCGTGCTGCCGTCCCACTGCCACCCTCCTGCCGCCGTGGTGCAGTCCCACCGTGCCACTGCCACCCTCCTGTCGCCGTTCTGCCGTCCCACTGCCACCCTCCGATTATTAGAAATCATACAGTAGCAGTGAGGGCACTTAACTGTAGGTTCAAATGGGACCATCGTGTTTTCTCAGGAGGAATGTTGTGAATCTGAGTTGCGAATGACCAATGATGCTTCTTATACACCCCAGGGCTGCGGGGCGACTGACGGCCATTGATACTTGATAAAAATGTCATTTAGATATTGTTCAATCAGAGCTGTGGCCGCTCAGCTCTCGCTCGATTTCATAATGACATCATCCCCGACTCCTGACGGCCGCCGTCTACATTCTTGACCGCGCCAAATCATGAAAATTCTGCCCATTCCTCCCCATTGCACGGTGGCAGTTGTATTTGTGAAATATATATCAAAGCTACATAAGCTGATTCCCTTTTTTTAGTTTTTAATTTCAAGCTAAGCTAGCCAGATGGATCTAGCTTCATGAATGAGCTACAAAAGTTGTGGAAATGTTCTCCCTCATTTAACATATAATCAAAGTATTTATTGTTAGTGTTTTTGAGACTAATTTGCTCCTCAGGTAATCCGAGATTAGCTACCTAAACCTAAAAATATCAATAGTTTGTTAGAGTACGATTTAAGCTAGCATATATTTTATATGATAAAAAAGTATTTTTTTTTTTGCCTTTTTCTAAGACACTATACTCTAAATTCTCCATATGACACATTTTTAAATAATATGAGGTAAAAATACTGTTTTACTTTAACACTAAGCTAATCTTGCTAATCCTCTCTATTAGCTTTATGCTAGGCTAAGCTAACAAGTTATTTAGGCTACTTTACAGCAAATGAGCTTTTATAACGTTAGTGTTTTTTTTAAGCTAATTTGCTCTTGCTACTTAAGCCTAAAAAGATACTGAAACCAATAGTTTCTGATTTAAGCTTGCATGTTTTTTTTATAGTTTAGAAGTTATCCAAAAGGCTTTTCTTTTATTAACATACTATGTACTCTGTAAATTCTCCATATGTCACGTTTTTAAATATTACGTTGTGAAAATGCTGTTTTATTTTTACACTAAGCTAGTCTGGCTAATACTCACTATTAGCTTTATGCTAGGCTAAAATAACGAGCTACGACTAGCTTCCAATTTTATATTAACTTGAAGGTAAAACAAACATTTTTGTGCATTTTAGCAAAATAAAAATATTATTGGATAAGTAAAAAACATGCTAGAGTGTTCAGGCTAATCTACTGCAAGTGTTCAAGTAATCGGTGAGCTTTTTATTATGCTAGTGTTTTTTTTAAGCTAATTTGCTCTTCAGGTAAACAGTGATTTGCTACCTTAACATAAAAAGATTTATATCAATAGTTTCTATGATTTAGCATGTTTTTTAATCGTTAAAACATTATCAAAACTTTTATTTTTGCCATTTTCTAAGTCACTATGTACTCTGTAAATGATCTTTTTTAAATAATACAAGGTGAAAATGCTGTTTTACTTTAACGCTAAGCTACTTTTGCTAATCCTCCCTATTAGCTTCATGCTAGGCTAAGCTAACGAGCTTCAAATTTTACACTAACTTGAAGGTAAAATAAATGTTTTGATGCATTTTTCTCAAAATAAAAATATTAATAAATAAGTATAAAACATGCTAGAGTGTTCAGGCTAATCTACTGCAAGTGTTCAAGTAATCGGTGAGCTTTTTATTACGTTAGTGTTTAATTTTAAAGGCTCACTGTTTGTGCTAAACCTGCTGCTCGGTTAATGTTTACTAGACGGAGAGAAATGAAACGGACCCTTCCAACAGCTCGCCGCTTGAGACAATACACCTTCAGCAAACATGCACTCGAAGACACAAACCCCATATTTGATGACGTTATCAACTAACTAACAGTCAACTTTTTTTTCTCTCTCTCTCCGTCGATAAATGCTAGCAAATGACAAATAATAAAAAAGCACTCAAAGAGTTTTTCTTGGTTTCGCCTTTAAAACCAGAGACCGTGGGTCATTTGGAGCCCGTTACCTTTTGCAAACACACACACATAAACACATTGTTCGTTGGCGAGGAAGGGGGTGGCGGGAGGGGTGAGCAAACAATACAAGATGAGATTAAATGTCCAGACAGAGGCAGTCGCCACAGAAACTATCACTTTACAGCAATAATCCAGATTTTTTTCTTCTCTTTTCGAAGGGCTTTCTAGAGTTCCGTCAGCTATAATGTGAAGTGGATCATCTGTAAACATGGAAACTTGTACCATTAAGAAATATCTAGATTTAAGTACTTTCCTGAACTTATTCCAGCAAACAAAGACCATATTAAAAAGAAAATGCAAAACATTTGTGCAAAAATCAATTTAATTTGTTTTCATATTAATCACATTTTCTATTAAAATTGACAAAAGTTGGATTTGTTCTAAAATTTAATTGAGTAAAGCAACAAAAATACGACAAACATAAAAAAGTATTTTCCTTTTTCTTATGAAAATGACTTTTTTTTCTATTAAAATTAAATTTTAAGTTTAAATCTTTATGGATCACATGGGATCAGCTCTGATTGACTTTAAAAATAACTATATAAGGAGGTAATAATTGTTAAAGCACAAATTCTAGCCAACTTTGAGTGGAAACGCTTTGATAAATGTGATAAAAGGAGGCACTAAAATAATGTTAGCTAGGTTTAATGCTTTTATTATGATATGACATCAAATCTTTGGCTTATAATGGCAAAAAACCCAAAAAGTTTTAGTTTTTTTAAGTGTTTTGGTTACATTGTATGTAATAATTTCTTGCAGAAGTAACGTTAAGCATCAAATTGAAGTGTTTTTGTTTGTTTATCTACTATGGCCCAAAGAATGATGCTGCTCCTGCTTTTTTCACGTTTTAAATCTCGCTTTTTTAAACTGCATTCAGTCAGGATTATTGGTTTATATCGCCTCATGGAATAATACGACAACATCTGAAATCTTCTTTATGACCGAAATGTTCAGAGTCCCACTCCGATCATCTTTTGGTGTATTGGAAAAGCATCAGCGGTGACAATTTTAGCCAAAATCAATCAGGTTTTGTTGTTTTCTAGCACATAGTGTTGGAATATAACTGTTGTTTATGTTAAGGTATATTATGATTATAGTATTGTTTGTAGTCATATTAGGCAGGTAATTCACCCACGTTTGTAGGCGGAGACATTCCTGTTGATTTTACACCACTTTTTTTTTTTTGTCGCCTTTTGCCGTTTTTGTGCCTTTTTTTCCTTTCAATAAGCCAGATCGGATTTAATTACATTTTTGTCATTAATCAAAGGTTTAAAGCATGATCTAATCCAAGTCCCTTTGTGTAGACGTCACACAAAAACCCAGCGTCAGTCTCTCGACAACTTTTGATTTTTTGTCATAGTCGCTACACATAGTTTCTATAGAGCAGCAATAAGTCAGTAGTTGGTGGGATTGTTGGCGTTGAGTAAAGCCTCGTTTCCCGTCACCCGTAACTGAATTAGATGTTTACGCTATTTATCCCAACCTAACATGATTGGTGCAACAAAATTGGCGAGAAATATTGAAGCTATTTAGGCCTACGGTTTTAAACTAGATGCAAACTTGGACAAGGAAGTATGTGAGTGCATCGGAATGGAGCAGAGCAGGGAGCTAATGACCCGCCCTATGTCTGCAAATGATATTTTTTTGTCTTCTTCAATCAAGAAACACTCAAAAATGCATTTTACCAAGTTATATATAAAATAAAACGTCACAAGAACACTATTTTCATGAAAGTGGGCTCTTTAGAGTCAAAAGTTCCTGCATTAAAACTAAAAAAGTATCAAACCCTGTTGAAAAAGTGTCCATTTTCTAGTTTATTCTTCAAAGGAACAAAGCAGGAAGGATGAGAAACGTTCATCTGCGTCGGGTCCCAGCCGAAGTGCCGTTGGAGCGGCACAGAGCCGTCCCTGTGTCGCTCCGTACCGTTAGCTCCACAGGTTTACAGATCAGCTATTGTGTCCTCCCCGCTTTTAAAGCCGCAGCTGGGCCTCGTTTGCATGAAAATTTGGGTTTTATCTGATTGTGACCCAGCGGTCTCAAGTGATTCTGCCGGTCACACCGGCCTCCTTAGCTGAACGCCTGCTAACTGCGTTTGTGTCTCTTTCTCACATTCGGAGCCCAACACACACTCACGGCGACATCCAGCCCTGCGGAGGTGGATTGTTTGAGGAAGGTACAAACCTGGAGCTGCAAGACCGTCTAGTCAAACAAGTCTCCCTGTAATGCTAAAACGTGCGTTTCCAGGCATGTGTGTGCGTGCAGCCCAAGTTGCGCCAAACAATAGGCCCGACGCGAGCACACCCATGCACACACAGCATACTCCGGGTTGACGCTGCGTGCTTGCTAATGGAGCGATTGTGCAAATATGAAGCGGAGCGGGCCGCCTGGCCGTTTTGAAACGCAGTGGAGCAATCATTTTCTGTTCATTCTTCTCTGTTTGTCGCTCCCACCTTTTGTCCTACAGAGCATGGCTGCAGGGCGCCACCTGGTCTTCAAAGAAATTTGGTTTATTAATAACCTGAGTTGTTTCCTCTGGTGTCTTTTTTTTTTAAATCACAACTTTTCTCCGAGGGTTTCCTACCACAGTCCAAAAACACACTTCATAGGTTTAATAGTGACTCTAAATCGTCTCTAGGCGACCTGTGCAGCTCTGCCTTCGCCTAACAATAGTTGGGATAGGCTCCAGCAACCCTGTGACTATGAAAAGGTTTCAGAGGCTTCAGAGAACGGATGGATGGATAAAAATACATTTTCTGTGCCTATCCCATCTTCAAACATGAACTGAAGTTTAGAGGAACATTCAACACTTTTTTGTTTTAGCTAACGTGTCCCTAACCTCAGAGAACCATGAGGTCTGATTTAGCTGCTGTTATCTACATTTTTTTTATGATTTAATTGCTGATACCTTAAATGAACAAAAATATTAGCCATAAAAATGTGGAAGAACAAAAACATCTCGGGTTCTCAGGGTCCAAAGACAATTAAAAGTTTTGTATTTCACGAAAAATTGTATAACGTATTTTCGTGTTTTGTTTATGGATCTGTAGATTAACTATCTATGCAAATGATGAGATTTCAAAATTACATCAAACGTTTTTTCAAATTGGAAGCAATGAGGCAGATGTGCTAGCTTTGAAACTGAATGAAACTAAAAAAAAAAAGTCAGTTATTCACTTCGGTTGTGCTGTGGCTTTTGTCGTTGTGTTGTTGGCTTTTGTCATCGTGCTTCAGCTTTTGTCGTGTTGATGGCTTTAGTTGTCGTGCTGTGGCTTTTGTCATTGTGTTTACAGGTTTTGTCGTCGTGCTTCAGCTTTTGTCGCTGTGTTGTTGCCTTTTGTCATCATGCTTCAGCTTTTGTCGTGTTGACGTTTTTTGTTGTCGTGCAGTGGCTTTTGTCATTATGTTGAAAGTTTTTGTTGTCAGGCTTCAGCATTTGTCGCTGTGTTGTTGGCTTTTGTTGTCATTCTTTGGCTTTTGTCGTTGTGTTGTCGGTTTTTGTCATCATGCCTCTGCTTTTTTCGTCATTCTTCAGCTTTTGTCTCTGTGTTGTTGGCTTTTGTTGTCATGCTTTGGGTTTTGTCACGTTGATGGCTTTTGTCGTCATGCTTCAGCATTTGTTGTCATGCTTCAGCATTTGTTGTCATGCTTCAGCTTTTGTCTCTGTGTTGTTGGCTTTTGCCGTCATGTTTCAGCTTTTGTCGTTGTGTTGTCGGTTTTTGTCATCATGCTTCAGCTTTTGTCGCCGTGTTTTTGGCTTCGTCGTCATGCTTCAGCCTTTGTCGTTGTGTTGTCTGCTTTTGTCGTCATGCATCGACCTTTGTTGTTCTGCTCCCACTTTTGCCACTATGTTGTGTCTTTTCGCATTTATGTGAGTGTCGGCCACCGTGTTTTTTGTTAAAATGAATTAAAATTTGTGTTTCCTAAATAAATACATTTTAGGACTGAACACAGAATAATCATAATAATCATTCTTTCTTTTTCTTTTCATTTGTCTTTTGCTGATGTTTTTTTTTTCTCAGTTTTATTCATGTTTTAGTCCTGGCCAGTCCTAAACAGTTTATGACTACTTCTTGAAGGGTTTTAGCTTAAGTATCTGTATCTGAAATGTGGCTAAAATAATTTAGCTGTAACATATAAAAGGCTTAGAAAGTGTTCAAAGCTTAAATGGTCTTAAAGTCTCAAAACATTTTTTTCTCCTACAGTTTCCATCTTCCCCTCCTCTGTCCTGGGACTGGAGGCTGAGGCCAGCCCGGCTGAGACGGCGCCACTCTGCCTCACCAAACACCCCCAGTTGGACACACGGCCAGAGCTGCCGTCCAGCACCATCCTCGGCCGGCCCCAGAGCCCGGCAGGTTCCCTGGAGGGGCGGTCCGAACTCAAGAGGAGGTCGCAGGGAGGTTCTACCTACGTCCGAGCCAAAATCAAGGTGAGGGAAGCCGGTTTCTCTTCTGGACGCCCATCGGGTTTGGAGCCTCGAGTTTGACCTGCTTCTCTTCGTGACAGGTGACCACAGGCGAGTTGCCCCCGGATCCGTCGCCTCTCGCTCTCACTCTGGGATCGGTTCCCGCTCCAACGCAAAGAACGCCACAAGCCACTGTGATACCACCTACCTCAAATCCAGCCCCGCCCCCAGCTGAGGTGGTTCCTATGGTAACCCAGCCCTCAGGTCAAAGTCAAAATACGTCCACAACAGCATCAGGAGGATTTGTGTGTCAGGTGGGTTGGAGGTTATGCGTTTTATTTTGAGGCAAAACCTTCCCGGTTACCTAACAACAAAAGTGAGACACTTGGGCAGGTCTTTGTGTGGTTCCTTAAGCAAACATGTTTTCTATGTAGTTCTTGAAAGTTTCTTCAGTTTTTCTCATCCTTTGTGCTGCTGGATGTGAGATCCAGGTTGTTGTCAGACCGGTTCCTTCTGCAGCTGCTCACCTAAAACCCAGACTTCTCCAGCAATGACACCAAAATGTCTCAGATTCCCTGATTTATTTGTTGAATTTCAGTGATGCCGGTATCAGAAGGAGCTCATCATGACACCACCTCCCCCGTGTTTTACTGTAGGGAGGCGGCTCTATCATTTTCATAAACAAATACGCTGGAGCAATCCTGGAGCTCTGCTTCCTGCTTAGATTTCCTCAAACTCTGAAGCTTATCTCTGCAAACTTTGCAAACACTCTCCAGGCTTTTCTGTGGCGCTTCCTTGAATGGATATGTTTGGGTCGATGTGGTGTCCTGAGCGTTGTAGATTGGTCTGACGCTGGTCACGGTTTTTAAAGAACTATTCTGCAGGTCTGGGTCATTTGCGTCGGTCTCAGTGTGTTTCTCTGGAACGGCGTGGCGTTGACTGGTTCTGCTTCCTGCAGGTTTGTCAGAAGACCTTCCAGTATCAGCGGATGCTCAACAGACACGTCAAGTGTCACAACGAGACCAAGAGACATCTGTGCACCTTCTGCGGGAAGGGTTTCAACGACACCTTCGACCTCAAGAGACACGTCCGCACGCATACAGGTACTTCCACTATCGGTCATCGCGGCTAACCGACGTAGAGACACAAGATCGTAACATACAACTTCTTGTTTCTCTAGGCGTGCGTCCGTACAAGTGCAGTCTCTGCGACAAGGCCTTCACGCAGCGCTGCTCGCTGGAGTCGCACATGAAGAAGATCCACGGCGTCACGCTGAAGTACGCGTACAAGGAGCGCCGCAACAAGCTGTACGTCTGCGAGGAGTGCGGCCACACGGCGGGGACTCAGGACGACCTGGCGGTGCACCTTCACACACTCCACCCCGACAGCCCCCTGTTGAAGGGGAAGGCCGCCCGCAGGCTGGCAGGGGGAGGAGCCGGGGGAGGGTCCGTCGCCGGGTCCACGCCGGGGTCCCCACGGGAGGGCGACAGCGACGATACCAGCGGCTCCGCCGGGCAGTAGAGGATAAGGACTTTGGAGGAAATGGTGGAGTCACAAACCAGGAAAGCTGCTTCATCATATTTACAGTTCTAAGGTGGAGACTCATGAATGTACCTGTTGGATTTGGGCTTTTATGTACATAACTGTTGCTAAAGGAATCATTCACACATTTGTGACCTTCCCCGTCTGATATGATGCTGATACTTTGTGTGGTATAGACTCTATGAGATCTCTGGATGATCCACCGTCTGATCCGGGAATGTTTTGTTGATCTGTGTATTTCTATGAGGGACTTTATTTACTTTGGGTATCTTTGTACAGCAGAAGAGAAATGTTTTTCTATGAAAAATACTTAATGCATTAAAGTGAGTAATATATTACCGAGTGGTCGTTGTATATTCCTGACGGACGGTAATAATTCCCGTCACCAACAGAATTTGGACGTACCAAATGGACATTCAACTTCCGGTTCCAAGAATCAAATCAAACTTTATTTATAAAAAAGCAAATTACAAACAACCCACCCTTCTCTGTTTGGTGACCCATACACCCCATGACCACACACAATGAATAAACCTGTGGCAGTACTTTGGGAATCTATACCAGGATCCAGTTCAGCCACAGCATCCTTCTTTAAGGTTTAATGACTTTCTGGCCACATCTTCTAGTTTAATTCAAAGGTAAGAAAAATATGAAAAGATCTTTACGACGGAGTATTGGGGCCAAGTTAAAAGAAGAAACATAAACAAATACATGAGGAAAGGGGGTGTAAAATTATGAGAATAAAGTCATAAAATAAAACCTCAACATGTAATATTTTTACAAGAAATTTGAAAATAAAATGTGAAATTTTAAATTCTTTAAAATGTTTAATTTTTGCACAATAAAATTTAGAGGAATCAAAAGGACATCACACTGCTCAAGAATCTCAATTAATCTGGATTACTTTTTGGTCCAACTTCCTTTTCTGGAAATTTATTTTTAATAATAAATCGTGACTTTTTCCCTGTAAAATATATTTTTAAATAACGAATTTACGGTTATTAATTATTTATTTGTGTAGAATTTGGACTTTTTCTTCACAATTTTACAACTTTATCCTCAGAAAATCTTGACTTTTTTTCTCTCAATATAACAATTTTATTTTTATGTATTTATTTACTTTATTCCTATAGTTTTATGACATATTTATCAAAATATTATTTTTTTTCTCTCAATTTTACAAATTTATTTGAAAAAATTTAACAAGTTTATTCGAATAATTTTACAACTATTCTCCAAACTACAGTATTTCTTTTCATCATTTTACAACCTTATTCTCATATTTTTGCAACTTTTTTTACTCACAACTCTACAACTTCTTCCAGTTGACTTTACAAATTTGTTCTCATAATTTGACTAGCTTTTTCTCTTATTTTTTAAAACTTTAATTATCGTCATTTTACCAGTTTTCCCCCCTAAATTTATTAATTTTTTTCTCCATAAATATACAACCTTATTCACACAACTCAAATATTTTTCCCCATAATTTTATGCCTTCATTCAAATATTTTTCTTTTTTTAGTATCTCTAATACTTCATGGTGGATCTTGGAATATTCCCATAGTCTGGAAAAATTATGCAACCAGGAAGTAAAATATCTCAATGGAACTTCAAATGTCAATATCTTCAAATCAACTTTTATGTTCAGACTGATACTTTTTAAAATACCGGAACTTTACTGAAAATAGTGAAAGCTTTAGAAACAGAAGACAAAACATAAACCCTAATTCTACCAAAGATGGTCGTTGTTTTTTTTTTTTTAACAGATCCATTCAGAGTGGGATTTGTTGCTCATTTACATTTTGAGCAACAGAAGCCTGAATTAAATCAAACTCTACTCTCTAGAACCATGTTTCTTTCTTTGCAGATGATGATGTCTGCTTTTTATTTTTTGGTCCCGTGGTTACCGGGATGAAACGGGTCTACGGGTAAAGGAAATGAGTCACAGCCTAAAGAGGCAGAGTTTCAGTCACGTTTAACTGGAAATCCTACGAGCGAACCGGTCTTTGCAGTAGTTTAGTACGACTTAAAGGGAAGCGTTACTGGGAAAGGGTGACTACGGTTACGTGTTCTAAAATGAACTTCCTTCATCGCATCAGTGGATCAATCCGAGTCTTCAAAATCCCCATCCCCGCTTCCAGCAATTTGATTGACCAAATTAGATCTGAACACACCGGTGGATATCCGGTCATCCAAGAAAAGGCTTACTGTGACCTAAAAGCACCTGTACATCAACAGGTCCAAGGCCTGATCTCCAGTCCTTTTGCCTTGGCCACAGAACTTTAAGGATTTCCCCAACAGGATTCGTGGGACGTTAGAAGTCAGACTCACACAGCAGGAATCTGGAAGACACCCGGTGGAATCCCAAACTCATTAAAGGGATTGAGTCAGAGGGTAACCGCCGTGCAGCAAACACTGTTTCAACATTCAGGCTTAAACTGTGACAGAATAGGATTAACTCAGCCACAAGTTGTCTGGTTCTAGTCTGAACTATGGAGAAATACGACAACAGGTACAAAACCGAGACATTTGATCTGAATTCAGAATCAAAATCTACCAAATGTTTGGTTATAATGTTGATTGAACCTTCAGTGACTGTTTATTAAACGGTAGAGCTGCCGTGCCGTAATACCCAGAGTCATGGACAGGTAAGGCGGGAACCAAGCCTGTGACCTTCCAATCAGAGGTCAACCGCTCTTCTGCGTGGCATTATATCATTCATTGTAAGCATTACGAAGTCAGACAGAGGAATGTTATGTAAGTGGCAGAAGACCTGAGAGACGAGCTCTTCAGGGTGGATGGAACAACCTGAAATGCATCTTCGCATCCTCCTTCACCTGTCTTCCCATGCAGAGCTGGGTGTAGTCTTTGTCCAACCCTCCGCCTGAAGCATCTTCTTCCTCTCCTCAAATTAAAGAGAACAGACTTTCTCTGATGAATGAATTATGAGAGCAGATGGAATGTTTTTATTTCACTGAATAAATCAAAACTGTTGAAGCTAAGCAGAATAAACTAAACTCAAATGACTACATCCAACTAAACCCAAACTCGGATTTACGTCTGAATTACCAGGAGACCATCCGGAAACTAATGGAGGACATTGAAAATTGACTTGGATTCATTTCTCCGTCCTGCTTTGTTTGTTTCTGAGGAACGGCATTGATGTTCTAGTGTCATTTTGACCTTTGTTATATAAATACAAATGTTTTTATATTTATGTGTCGATGACATGGGAGTTCGGGGTCCAGGGAGCCTTACTGAGGGCTGTCTGGTTTCTGTATGACTGGAGCAGGAGCTTGGTTCGCAGTAATTTGGACCTGTTCCCGGTGCAAATTAGACTCTGGCAGGGTTCTGTTCAGAGTTTTTAATGGACAGAATTTCTAGGCGCAGCGAGGGCCCAGAGAGGATCTGGTCTGGGGGCCACAGGATTTCATCTTTGCTCTTTGTAGATGATGTTGTCCTGTTGGCTTCATCAAGCCTCCATTGGATCGGTTTGCAATCGAGTGTGAAGTGGCTGGGATGAAGGTCAGCACCGCTAAATCTGAGGCCATGGTTCTCGACCGGAGAAAGGTAGTTTGCCCTCTCTCGGTGGGTGGAGTCCTCCTGCCTCCCGTGGAGGAGTTTAGGTATCTTGGGGTCTCGTTTACAAGTGAGAGAATATTGGAGGTATAGGTCAACAGGTGGATTACACTGACGTCCACCGCTGTACTGGTCCGTTGTGGAAAAGAGAGAGCTGATCAAGAAAGCAAAGCTCTCAATTTACTTACCGGTCGATCTTCGTTCCAGTACTCATCTACGATCATGAGCTCTGGGTCGTGACCGAAAGAACTAGACCCCTACAAGCGGCTGAAATGAGTTTTCTCTGGAGGGTGGCTGAGCGCTCCCTTAGAGATATGGTGAGAAGCTCTGTCCGTGTATTCTCCTCCGCATCAAGAAGAGCAAGGTGGCTTGGGCATCTGGATGCCTCCTGGACGCCTCCCTGGAGAGGTGCAAAGGTCCCAGGTTAGACCCAGGACACGCTGGAGAGACTCTGTCTCTCGGCTGGCCTGGGAACGCCTTGGGGTCCCCCAGAGGAGCTGGAGGAAGTTTGGACATCTTTGCTCAGACTGCAGCCCCCGCGACCCGGTACCGGATGTGCGTGAGATGATAGATGGATGGATGACGTTTAAAAGGGAAGATTACTTGTCTGCATATTTTTAAGATTTTTAAATTTCAAAACGGGGTCAATTTTGACTTAGAACATAACAGGGAGGTTAAAAAGAACAAACTAAATCACTTGAAATAGTTGGGTTCAGGGGACAGAACTGGATCCAACAGAACTAAATCAGACTGAACATGATGACATAAGGTAAATTTGGTTTTCAGTCACAGTTTCGTTGAACCTGAATTGTTTTAATGTGAATTTGTCACCACAGATGACTCATCAGACTGAGAAACTCCCATCATTTATTTTTGTTTTTAATAATCATGGCGTTTTCTTTTTTTCTTGTTTGAAAATAACTTTCTTCATGACAGTTTCCTCAGACATCCCAGTTTTGTTTTGATGCCTGGTTTTCCTCGCTGTGACTGAGTTGAGTGTGTCGTTTTGTGTGTGTCGGTGTGTGTCCATGTGTGTTTTTGGGAAAGCAGAGGCAGCGTCTGGCAGGGTGAGGTTAGATTCCTGATCTCTGTTGGGTCTTGTTGAAGGATTCCAGCGGGCTTCCTACAGCCGCGGGACACAGAGGGGGATTCGCCTGAAAAGCGGATAACGGTCTGGAAAAGTTAAAATGAAGAGAAGCTTTTTCTTATATTTTTAATCAAAAAAGTTGTGAGTCTACTCTTAACAATCGCATGTGGAGAATACCTGTGCTCAGCTAAATCAACTTAAAGGTTTTTGTATTTTATGAATCACTTTAATAATCACTGATTGCCCCTGTTGCGCCACCATGAGGTTGTGAGGACACTTTTTCCAAGTTGTGAGTACGTTTTTGCATATTTTAGTGTTGTAGTTTATATATATTTTAAAAAATTAATAGAATATTTTCCCCTGGAAGTCTTTAAAACAGGTGTTGTATTGTAGGTCAGACATAAAAACACTTGCTGTTCACATTTGTTATATATTTTTTCATTAAAATCTTGATTATAGCAAAACAATCCCTAAACATGTTAATTATAATAATCTTATTTTTTACATCACGTAGTTTTTGAAAGTCTTTAAATGATTTGACCGCATTTCTCCATTTTTTCGACATCCCACCTCTAGGCGGCAATCACTCCGGAAGTTAACCAATTCCGGTCACGTCACCAGTGTCAACAAGGAAGTGCCGCTTTGCTTTGAATTCAAGGCGCTAACTTTAGAACTACAAACTAAACGTAAAAAGTAGACGAATTGTTGCTATTTTGATAATATTTTTGCTTAAGAAAATATAAATATTTTGACTCTACATTTACAATTTTGATGTACTCGTTTAATGGTTCTTTATTTCGTTAGTAAAATCAGTAGTTAGCTTAAAGCTAACTGTTTTTGTGAGGAGTGTACTTTTTTATGTGTGCTTGTTTTTGAACCTTCCGATCAGATTCTCGGGGATGCCCTCTTCGGGACCGGTCCGGTTCGGTCGAAAGCGCGCCCTTCCGCCCTGTCCGAACCCACTCTTCCTCCAGTGGCTCACGGAGCTCCGCGATGAGGCCAAAGAGAAAGGCCTGAAGATCCAGTACACCTACCAGAAGGTAAGGACCACCGCGCAGGCGCAGTAGCAGCTCCGCCGCGAGCGAGGAACATGCAAAAACCACTAAAACGGGTCAAAGTCATTTATTTTTGAGTCGAAAGTCAAAGTTCTTAAGAGAAAATGTTTGCGTGAATTATTTCTTTTCAATAAAAAAGGTAAGTTGTTTTTTTTTTGTTGATGAATTTTAGTGCTTTATTCAATTTTTACAACATTTTGGCAAAAAACAAGTTTTTTAAAACAACGTAAGCAAAATTTTACAGTATGAAATAAGTATATATAACAATGAAATGACCTTTTCTTTGAGTTGAAGCAGAAATTCCTAAGAGAAAGCCGTGTAATTTATTTATTTTATATTTTAAAATAAAACGTGTTTTTTTTAAACAAATATTTGATAGTGCTTTATTAATTTATTTTTAATCACTTTTTTTTAACCTATTTACATTTTATAGGATATGATAAGACTAAAGAACAATCTCGGAAACCATCTGACCTCTGTTAGCCGAAGCACAAATTTCTTAAGAGAAAAATGTCGCGCGATATATTTCTTTTATATTTCAAAATAAAAGTACGTTTTTTTTTAAATAAATTTTAGTCCCTCATTATCATTTTAAGGACTTTTTGACAAATAAAAAAAATGTTTTTTTTGGAAACTACTTTAACGGATTAGATTAGAAAATAATTAAAAATAAAATAAATACATTAAAAATAATTTTAGGGCTTTATTATTATTTGTATGAACTCTTTGATAACCCTTTTTTGTTTACGTAAACAAACATTTTAGAGAATAAGATAAGGATAAAGAATAATTTTCGAAGTAATTTGACCTCTGAGCCAAAACAGAATTTCTTGAGAGAAAAACGTTGCAGTAATTATTTATTTTATATTTCAGATTAAACGAATGTTATTTTTGACGGGTGTTTTTTTATTTAGTTTAACGAGAGCAAACATTTTATAAGATGAGATGTGGATAAAGAACAATTTTGGTAATAATCCGACCTTCACTTTGAGTTTCCATGAAGTTATGAGAGAAAAAATGTTTTGCTATTTATGTCTTTTATATTTCACAAGAGTGTAAGTTACTTTTATGAATTTTAGCACTTTATTTTAATTTATAATGACTTTTTGGCTAAACAAAAATAAAAAAAATTCAAAATGATCTTACTTTTTGCTGACCTTCTTATTTTTACTGGTTGTTTCTAGTGTTTTTTTTTTTCCTTTTTTGATTAAAAACTTCACAAATCAGGAACTTAACCTGAAAGTATAAATATAGTTTGAAGTAGAAACTTTTAGACTTTCCGCCATCAGTCAAAACTATGATTTTCTATGTATTTACTATGTATTTAAAGATGAAAAAATAGGTTTAAATAAAGTTTTTTTTTTCTTAATTTATTCAGGCTATTAACTCCTTGAACAAATACCCCCTCCCGTTGCAAAACGCCAGAGAGGCGAAGATTCTTCAGAACTTTGGAGACGGCATCTGCAGAGTCCTGGAGGAGAAGCTGCAGCGTTACTACAGAGAGGAAGGTCCGAGACCGCTCAGAACCGCTCAGAACCGCAGTTCTCAACCTGGTGGAGGTGTGGGGGGGAATCCCAGCTGGACTCACTGCTTCCTCTTCACCTCATCCTCAGGTACCAAAGCTCCCATTCACTGCAGCTCCACGGCAGCGCCCCCTCCTGGTACAGCAGAGAGCAACAGCAGGCTGGCTCCTTCCAAAAAGGTGATTTTAGTTTCTTTTTTTTAACGTTTTTGTTTTTTTAAAGACTTTTGTTGTGTTGGTTAAAAAAAGTAAACATATTTGTTAAAAAAAATAATAAAAACTTAATTTTTTTGCAGAGTTTGTCCATTGTTTGATAGTTTAGAAGTAGTAAAAACCATTTTTATTGCAATAAGAACAAAAAATGTTCAGGGATCATTTGATTTGGGTCAAATCAGATTTAATACCTTAATGCAGAGTCAGTTTGAATTGGAGAGACATCCTACACCTGCGATCATCTCATTGGCTCTGTACCATTGTGATCTTTTTCATTAAATCTTAAGAGCATCATCATACGTCACCTGCAGGTCTAGAAATCTTGTGTTTTTGAAGGCAAGTTGAAGCTGCAGCGCCACTTTGAGCCAACAGGGGGCAGACTTGAGCTGCTTTAATAGAAGCAGGAAAACATCGGTAATGTTTCTCACTTAAATAAGCTGAAGGACATTTAAAAGATACATTTTAAACAATTTTCCTATAAAATATGTTGAAAGTGAAAAAAACTTCAACAGAAACAAATACATTTAAAGAGCTGAAGTTCAAAAGCTGACGTCTTGTGATAAAAGCTAAATAAAGAAAAGTTAAAAAATGTTTGAAGCCACAGAACTAAAACAACGTTGATGATTAATGAACAAAGCATTAAAATAAAACATGTTATTATATTTTTTAAGCTTAAATGTCTTTGATCTATTGGATATATAAAATTAGAATCTGATTTAAAATGATCATAAAAGAAAAACTGAAATAGCAACAACATTTATGTCAACTTAATTTATAAAATTCTTCAGACCAGAAAGTTGAAAACATCAAAATTCAAAAGATTTTACAGTAAAACTAAAGTAGAAAGTCTGAGTTTTAAGATCTAATGATTAAAAAAAATAGAATATAATTCAAAAAGATCAATAAAAGACAAACTGAGTAACAACATTTATCGGGAATAAAGGCATCTGCAAATGCAGTGAGTTTCAAAAGAAACCTCCCAATTTACAACAAGTGTTTTATTTTGAAAGGCTCGTTCTTGGCTTCCTAACTTCTTTTAGCTTGAAATCAAAGGGTTCTCCTCTGGGAAACACCTCCATCTATTTGGTTTGTGGGCGGAGCCTCCCTAGAAACATCTGAACCTTTTAAGTGAACATTCATCGTCGGTTCTTTGTGATCTACAGAAGAACAGCGACGAAGATGGAGGCAGGCAGAGAGGAGGAGGAGGAGCGAGGAGGAAGAGGGAGTACGTTCCCCAGAGGAGGTCTGGAGGCCACGCCGTCCTGCTGGCCCTGTACCGACAGTCGCAGGTGCGTTGGTGCGGACCGCCTCCTCCTGGTGCCGATCTGGTTTCTGATGGGGTTGTTGTGCACAGATCCCGGGCGGCAGATCCTTCATGATGAAGATGGAGCTGCAGGCGGAGGCTCAGCCTCTCTGTGACAAGTCCTTCACGGTGGTGAGAGCTGTCAGAGTCTCCTCCTGCTGTCCGCCACCCTTCGTCTTCTCTGAGCCGACTCTTTGTCCCCGCAGCCCGACCCGGGCAGCAAATACACTGCCTGGTCCTCGGTCGGCACCCTGATCCAGAAGAACCTGCTCCTGAAGACTCACAGTCCGGCACGGTGGGTCCGCCGCCGTTCCTGGTCCTCCAGATCTCCTGCAGGTCTGAGCTGTGTTTGCTGCTGCAGGTACTCGCTCACAGACGAAGGGCTGGCGCTGGCCCGACGGCTGGCCGCCGTGGAGGAGGAGGCGGGGCCAGGGGGTGGTGGAGAAGACGGGAGGAGCGAGGAGGAGGACCACCGCGCCGGAGTGGTGGATCTCACAGAGAGCGACGAAGACGAGAGCGTCACTCAGAGCGAAGACGTCGGTTCCTCATCAGCAGAGCCTCAAGATTCTAGAACTACAAGCAGAACCGCAGACGTTCTCGCTCCTGGATCGTACGAGATCCTCCTGTGCGTGGACTTCATCGAGACCACGGGGTGAGCCTCACACACGGCCACGACCCTCCGTCTGACCTGCAGACCTGAGACGCGCCGCGTTTGTCCACAGCGGGAGCCAGCACCGGAAGCAGGAGCTGGTGAAGGAGCTGCAGAGGAACGGCGTCCACTTCGACGTCAGGAAGCTGAACGTGGGAGACTTCCTGTGGGTGGCGCGGGAAAAGATGGCTCCCGTTCCAGGTAAGTGACCACGGAGGCCGTCGGTGTGGAGCGGCGATGTGACGCCGTCGCTCTTCGTCTTCCAGGTCAGCTGCGAGCGCCAGCAGGCCGCGAGCTCGTGCTGGATTACATAATCGAGAGGAAGAGGATGGACGACCTCTGCGGCAGCATCATCGACGGGCGCTTCCGCGAGCAGAAGGTCAGCCAGACAACACGTTTTGGAGGGAAAAGTTCTTCTCTGTTTAAAAAGACTTTAATTCTGAATAATTTTAGGTTTTAACCATCCTGTTATGTTTACGGTCAAAATGGACCCATTTAAAAATAAAAACAATACATTAAAAAAAAGTTTCACTTTGAAGCTTCTCTTTAGTATTATTAACATATACAATGAAATACATGCTTTATTATAAATTTATGGTTTGGGTCAAATTGACCCTTATTAAAAAATGTTTAAAAAAAATATTTTTACTTTGAAACTCCTTTTGCTTGGGTTATTTGGTGTTATAAATATATAAAATGAATACTTTATTTGTTAACAAAGGTACTGTTTGGGTCAAATTGACCCATTTTAAAATTTTAAAAATACTTAATTAAAGGTATATCCTTTACTTTGAAACTTTTTCTGCTTGGGGTTTTAGTGTCATCAATATATAAAATAAATACTTTATTTGATAAATAAAGCTACTGTTTGGGTCAAATTGA
>NC_050529.1:6318279-6321224 GCF_002922805.2 Oryzias melastigma
TTGTTTTTGTTATAAATATATACATTGTAACACATGATTTTATCACACAAGTACTGTTTGGGTCGTATTGACCCATTAAAAACAAACAAAAACAACAACTTTTGTTTTTCTTTGAAACTTTTCCTGCTTAAGTTTTATAGTACTATCAACTCATAAAATGAAATACTTTGTTTGATAATAAAAGTACTTTTAGGGTCAAATTGACCCAATTTCAGATAAAAAATCCCCAAAGTATACCTAAAGGTTTTTACTTTTTTTGCTTCTGATGCTTGAATTATTTATTATCATCGTATGAAATTAAATACTTTAGTTGATAACAAAGGTGCTGTTTGGGTCAAATTGACCCATTTAAAAAATATAAAAATCTAAAAGATATATACTTAAGGATATTTTTTTTACTTAAAAACTTTTCCTGCTTGGGTTATTTAATGTCATCATAATATACAATGACATATAAGACAGTGTCCCAAAGGTACTGTTTGGGTCATATTGACCCGGGGAAATCAATTCTGTTCCTCAGAATCAAACATTACAGGAGTGTTTAAAAATATGTTTCAAATTCTTTAAAAGTTTGCCTCCTTTCTCTTGTTTTTTCTTCATAAATTAAAGTTTTGTCTCTTTAAAACACAAAGTCCAACTTTCCGTTACAGTAAATTAAATGTCTAATGCAAGTATGTAGAATTCAAAAGTTGTCCAAAATAAAAAAAAGCCATAAAGTGAACAGATTTTATCAAGGAAAATGAATCGATCCAAAAATGTACCTTTTTTTTTGACGCGCATAAAAGAGGGTGGAGTCATGTAATAACTCCTCCCACTTTACCAGCTGCTTTAAATAGATACAAACAAAGCTAGAAGCTGCTTTTTTTGTAACATGTAGAGGATAAATCAGGACTTTTAACTTCTAAAATAAATTAATCTTCATGAAAACACAATAAATACAACATTTCTATGTAAATCAGGAATCTCAAAGTTTTTGTTCCATTTGATCTAAATTTGACTTTTTTTGTTACTCCCTCAGTTTCGTCTGAAGAGGTGTGGCCTCCGCAAGCCCATCTATTTAGTGGAGGGGGGCACGGCCGCCGCCTCCCACCTGAGCTTACCTGAAGCCACGCTGCAGCAGGCCATAGTGAACACACAGGTGGGCGGGGCTTCCTGTCCTCCTGTCAGAGACGAAAGCATCAAATCCAGATTCGTGCATTGTTTCTCTGCACTTTAGGTGGTGGACGGCTTCTTTGTGAAGAGAGTTCAGGATGTAAGGGAGTCGGCGGCTTACCTGACCGTCATGACCAGACACCTGGCCAAACTCTACCAGGTAACAGTTTGATTTATTTGTGTAATGGAGGAGAAAATAAGTATTTGGTCACATCAAAACTGTGTGATCCACCCCTGTTTTCATGGGTTTCCTGTAGATCTTCACCTGGTTTAGCTGTTTTTTTTTGGGTCCCTTCTCCCATGCAGATCTCCTCAAGGGCTGGGATGTTTTGTTGCTGGAAAACACAGGCTTTCAACTCCCTACACAGATTCTTTATTGGATTGAGGTCTAGAATCTGGTTAGATCACCCCAGAAACTTGAAATGCTTTTTTACATAGCTACTCCTTTGTTGCCATGGCGATGTGTTTGGGATCATTGTCCTGCTTTAGCCATGTTTCATTCTCAATATTTTCAGCGATGGGAGGCCGTTTTTGTCCAAAATCTCACCACAAATGGATCCATGTATGTTCTGGGATCACAGAACAAAGGTTACCATAGTAACGCACCACGTTGTCATGGATTCAAATCCTCTAAAGGTCCTCCAGCTTAAACCAGAACCAACAAGATGATCCAGAGGAGGGCTTGGAGAAGGTCATGTGACCAGATGAGATCAGAATGGAACTCTTGCCGTCTTTTGGTGGGAGGACCATTGTAAAGCATGGAGGTGGAAGCATCATTGCTTGAGTACAGGACCCGTATTCAGGAAAAGGCAGAATTCTTACTTGTTTGTTGGAGCTAAACACTTATTTTCTGCTCCATTTAAAAAAAAATTCTTTAAAAATCTTTTATTTTTTTACGTTTTGTCTCGCATTGGCTTATTTCTTTATAAAACTTGAGAATCAGTGATTGATTTAGCTTGTATGCAGGTCAATTTAACTCCTTCACGCCTGAATTTATTCTCAGCAATGAAAAAAGATATTCACTTATTACTAAATGCTACATTTAGTTAATCTTATAGCTAATTTGGTTTATTGCATATTTGAGACAACAGGCGTTTAGGGGTTAAATGATTAAAAAATATAAATAAAGTGTGTCCAGCATTCTCATTCCATGAAATTTTTGCTAAATTCAATAAATAAACAGGTCAGAAATGTTGATGTTTTCATGACTCCGCCTTTTCCATGTCTACAGGTGGGCGGGGTTTTGGTTGGTGCCTCAAAAATAAAAATAACTCCGGGTTTTGTCTCTGACCTTTGACCCTATCAAACACAGAACTGCACCCTGACCCTTCGCTCCAGAGAGCAGGAAGGGGACGCGGCGACGGACGAGGACGCCACAGCGTCCTGCTCCCTCATTTCCTTTGCAGAGTTCAACCACGGAGCTGTGAAGAACAAGGTGATTCCCACCGAACATTTCCTCCTAACGTTTCCAAACCTCCGTGATGGAACCGCTGTCCTCCCCTCTCTAGTGTCAAACGGTGAGGGAGGTGTTCGCCAGACAGTTGATGCAGATCAGCGGGTTGTCAGGAGACAAGGCAGCTGCCATACTGCAGCACTACAGCACCCCCTACAGGTAAACACGGGAAGACTTGACTGTTTTGAAGAGTTTTCTGGAGTCAATAAAGGTTTTTCAATATATTCATATAGTTACGTTTATCAAATATCTATTGGAAATAGTTCTTTATTATTCATACTTCTTATACAATCTTCGTTTCCATGGTGCTAGTTGTCTTTTTATTGGCTGCTGATACCAT
>NC_050529.1:6324996-6342051 GCF_002922805.2 Oryzias melastigma
GGTTTTTACTTTTTTTACTTCTCCTGCTTGAATTATTTATTATCATCATATGAAATTAAATACTTAAGTTGATAACAAAGGTGCTGTTTGGGTCAAATTGACCCATTTAAAAAATATAAAAATCTAAAAGATATATACTTAAAGATATTTTTTTTACTTAAAAACATTTCCTGCTTGGGTTATTTAATGTCATCATAATATACAATGACATATAAGACAGTGTCCCAAAGGTACTATTTGGGTTATATTGACCCGGGGAAATCAATTCTGTCCCTCAGAAACAAACACAACAGGAATATGTAAAAATATGTTTCAAATTCTGTAAAAGTTTGCCTCCTTTCTCTTGTCTTTTCTTCATAAATTAAAGTTTTGTCTCTTTAAAGTCCAACTTTCCGTTACAGTAAATTAAATGTCTAATGCAAGTATGTAGAATTCAAAAGTTGTCCAAAATAAAAAAAAAGCCATAAAGTCAACAGATTTTATCAAGGAAAATGAATCGATCCAAAAATGTACCTTTTTTTTGTGGTGACGACATGCATAAAAGAGGGTGGAGTCATGTAATAACTCCTCCCACTTTACCAGCTGCTTTAAATAGATACAAACAAAGCTAGAAGCTGCTTTTTTGTTAACATGTAGAGGATAAATCAGGACTTTTAACTTCTAAAATAAATTAATCTTCATGAAAACACAATAAATACAACATTTCTATGTAAATCAGGAATCTCAAAGTTTTTGTTCCATTTGATCTAAATTTGACTTTTTTTGTTACTCCCTCAGTTTCGTCTGAAGAGGTGTGGCCTCCGCAAGCCCATCTATTTAGTGGAGGGGGGCACGGCCGCCGCCTCCCACCTGAGCTTACCTGAAGCCACGCTGCAGCAGGCCATAGTGAACACACAGGTGGGCGGGGCTTCCTGTCCTCCTGTCAGAGACGAAAGCATCAAATCCAGATTCGTGCATTGTTTCTCTGCACTTTAGGTGGTGGACGGCTTCTTTGTGAAGAGAGTTCAGGATGTAAGGGAGTCGGCGGCTTACCTGACCGTCATGACCAGACACCTGGCCAAACTCTACCAGGTAACAGTTTGATTTATTTGTGTAATGGAGGAGAAAATAAGTATTTGGTCACATCAAAACTGTGTGATCCACCCCTGTTTTCATGGGTTTCCTGTAGATCTTCACCTGGTTTAGCTGTTTTTTTTTGGGTCCCTTCTCCCATGCAGATCTCCTCAAGGGCTGGGATGTTTTGTTGCTGGAAAACACAGGCTTTCAACTCCCTACACAGATTCTTTATTGGATTGAGGTCTAGAATCTGGTTAGATCACCCCAGAAACTTGAAATGCTTTTTTACATAGCTACTCCTTTGTTGCCATGGCGATGTGTTTGGGATCATTGTCCTGCTTTAGCCATGTTTCATTCTCAATATTTTCAGCGATGGGAGGCCGTTTTTGTCCAAAATCTCACCACAAATGGATCCATGTATGTTCTGGGATCACAGAACAAAGGTTACCATAGTAACGCACCACGTTGTCATGGATTCAAATCCTCTAAAGGTCCTCCAGCTTAAACCAGAACCAACTAGATGATCCAGAGGAGGGCTGGGAGAAGGTCATGTGACCAGATAAGATCAGAATGGAACTCTTGCCGTCTTTTGGTGGGAGGACCATTGTAAAGCATGGAGGTGGAAGCATCATTGCTTGAGTACAGCACCCGTATTAAGGAGAAGGCAGAATTCTTACTTGTTTGTTGGAGCTCAAAACTTATTTTCTGCTCCATTTAAAAAAAAAAAAAATCTTTAAAAATCAAACAATGTGATTTCCTGGATTCTTTTTTTTTTACGTTTTGTCTCGCATTGACTTATTTCTTTATAAAATCAGTGATTGATTTAGCTTGTATACAAGTCAAATTACCCCTTTAAATGATTAAAAAAGATAAATAAAGTGCGTCCAGCATCCTTATTCCGTGACCTTTTTGCAGAATTCAATAAATAAACGGGTCAGAAATGTGGATGTTTTCATGACTCCGCCTTTTCCATGTCTACAGGTGGGCGGGGTTTTGGTTGGTGCCTCAAAAATAAAAATAACTCCAGGTTTTGTCCCTGACCTTTGACCCTATCAAACACAGAACTGCACCCTGACCTGTCGCTCCAGAGAGCAGGAAGGGGACGCGGCGACAGACGAGGACGCCACGGCGTCCTGCTCCCTCATTTCCTTTGCAGAGTTCAACCACGGAGCCGTGAAGAACAAGGTGATTCCCACCGAACATTTCCTCCTATCGTTTCCGAAGCTGCGTGATGGAACCACTGTCCTCCCCTCTCTAGTGTCAAACGGTGAGGGAGGTGTTCGCCAGACAGTTGATGCAGATCAGCGGGTTGTCAGGAGACAAGGCAGCTGCCATACTGCAGCACTACAGCACCCCCTACAGGTAAACACGGGAAGACTTGACTGTTTTGAAGAGTATTCTGGAGTCAATAAAGGTTTTTCAATATATTCATATAGTTAAGTTTATCAAATATCTATTGGAAATAGTTCTTTATTATTCATACTTCTTATACAATCTTCGTTTCCATGGTGCTAGTTGTCTTTTTATTGGCTGCTGATACCATTGATACCAAAATTAAGCATTTTAGGTTCATTTTAGTGTCTCTGTTTATCCCTGTCTCATTGATTACTGCCCTTTCCAATATGGCGGCCCTCTTAACGTACATCGGACGATGATAACAGGCTGGTGTAGTGACTCTAGCCTTTCTCAACCGTGTCTCCTGTGAAAACGATGGAACCCGTTCATCTATTTGGTTCTGTTGTTCTCAGTTTACTGAGCGCCTACGATCGCTGTTCCAGCGAAGCCGAGAAAGAGAAGCTCCTGTCCTGCATCCGATACGGGAAACTCCAAAGGTTTGTAGCGTCTTCCTGGGATTTGAACTGCAGAAACTCCAACTCTAACCAATGTTTGTCTAGATTTCACCAAACCGAATGACTGTTTATTATTTAACTCATAGATAATTAGTAAAAAGAACCGAAATGAACAAGTTTTTACTTAAAACATTTAAGTCCTTGAAACTTTTCCCCTTTAAAGTCCTTGTGTCTACATTTTAAAGGTGTAAATAGTCTAAAATGATATGAATGTAAAGTTTTAGAATAATAAATTTGAAACCGTTGATGATATTTCTGCATGTGATTCTGAACTGGACGGAACAGGCTTCCCTTGACCTCTCGACGATGGCGTTTGTTTTCCAGAAACTTGGGTCCAGCTCTCAGCAGAACGGTTTACCAGCTGTATTGCAGTCAGGGAGCTCTTTCCTGACAACAGCACTCATCATCTGCTCCACCTGGATTCACCTATGTCCCACAGACTTCAGCTTCCTTTGCTGTTTCAGTTTGAATTTACAGTGATGAACTTTTCATAAATGCTGCTATTTATAACAAATCTACATCCTTTAAACTTGCATCAACCTTTTTTTAAGAACGTGCCCCAATAATGAAGCAATAAAGTTTCCTTTGTGCTAAAGTCACTTCTTCTTTTACTTGAGTATTTTGTTCAAATAAAACAAAAAAAAGGATGTTTTATAGTGTGACAAAGGGGGGAAAACAAAGGGGTCTTAAAACGGCGCCTTGTGGAACTCCAAATTTCAATTTGTTTAAAACTTGTTTTTTGGACTGAACTGAATTCAATAGAGTGCATTAAACAAAACGAAAAAAGCCACATTATGGTACAGCTTTACAACCCAGAATGCCTAGAGGGAATAAGATACACACTATTGGTCAGAGAACTCAATGGGAAGTTTTTCTTGGCAACTGCTGTTATTTATACCTGTAGAGAAAGCAACTCTACAGACAAGTCAAATTTTATTGACAATAACACTCAACATTTTTCACTTCATAAAATATAAAGCAATACTGTCACTTTTTTAGCTAGTTATGTGAACTCACAGTACGCATCACTCCACCAGGCCCCCGACTGCAGTACCCATAATGTGGTGCCGTTTGGTTTGACCGCCACAGAAAATCGGTTCCAGGTCACTATTGCCTCATTTTCACTTGGAAGTCCATAACAAACCAGTACGGTACCTTACCGGGAGGGAGGGTCTAAGGGCAGGGATAACCAGTTTATGTAGTCTGTTTAGTTTTTAACAATTGTTTATATTTTGAAGCCCAATGAGGCAAATCTCTTTGTGATTTTGGGCTATATAAATAAAATTGAATTGAATTGAATTGAATTAAATTGACCCATTAGACCTGACCGATAGTTGTAGGTCCATAGAAAAATGGAACAAACCAGATAGGGCGGAGCTACTGTCTTCACACAATGAAATCCATTGATTGGCGGAAAGGTATTATGACGAGCAAACGTCAAGCCAGTGTTTTCCCAATTCAAGATCCAAGCCGAAGGTTTTGTCCTCTTTTCGCCTGTATTCTTCCTATAATTTTCTTGCAAAGAATATTAAATTCTCGCATTCAGGATCCCCCCTTATTTGTAAGGGTTAGCGACCGGAGTTACGCCAAATCCACGAATACAGAGAACAGCTGTAGTCGCACTTCTATGATGTAACAAAGGAGTTTATGAAGAACCGCGATGAGATAGATATACATAAAAACAGACCGTCAGCATACTGATGATGCTCCCAAAAAGACATCGGAGCCAAAATTTTCTAGAATGCATGCTTTCTGTTTGAGCACTACATGTGTTTTCTGCTGTGAGTGAATAAACACGACCACGAGTCGATTTTTTTTTTTTTAGGCCTTCCTGGTGTAGACTTTTGCACTGTCAGTCCTTCACCTCTACTTTCATGTAAACATGTTCAAAAACACAAACTCAGAGGTGTAAATGTTTATCAAACACAAGTTCCCCTTTCACAGTTAAATACATGAGGAAACTGTAGAGTCAACACAATTACACACCCAGTCGAGAATTCATTTTTTTGCCTAAATATAGCTAAAATTTGACAATCGGTCAAAATAAATACTTCAAATTTCCCTCCTTTTGGTCATTAAAGACTCAGTCCAATGACCTTTTTAGATATTTTAAATCATTCCTAGTGCTCTTTTAATGATGATTAGCCAAACCTGTTGTTTTCTAGGACATAGTTTCTGCAGAGTGGCATGAGTTCATTGTTGTGGGTGGTAATGTTGGCACATAGCAACCCCGCACCCCCTTCCCCTCTCCCTTCCTCACTTTTTATCCTGATTCACAACGATTTGATTGAATGAAAACGGCAGATTTTATCTTACTTTATTCATGTGGATCTTTAGCTAAATAATTAGTCCCCAAAGTTAAAGAAAAGTCTAAAGATTTCATAGTAAGGATGCCATTTCATTGCATTTTGCACAACCAACCAGTAGGGGTCAGGATCAACACAAATTCAGGTTTTAAATTGAGTGTTGAAGAAAACTTTTTTTTCATGACTGATGTTTGGTCTAGATATGACAGCAAAGCGTGTTTCTTCACTTGCACAATGCTTATTTGGTAAATTCTGCTTCCCTTTATCTGCTTTTGTGGTCTCCAGTGTATTGGTGCATTTGTTTTTCTAGCAGACTCAGCAGGTAACTTCTACCCTTCAGCCTAAACTCGTCAAGGCTTTGACTTTCTCAAGATCTCCTAGGGGTTCAATGGACAAGTTCTGTAGAGGGTTCTGTTTTTCACACACTTGTTCACTTGTTGGGCAAACTTATGAACAACAGAAGGAAGTGTTGCTCCCCTGAAAACCCACACAGCCACTCGAGTAGTACATTTGTACGGAGAAACCTTACTTTTTTTCTTTGTAGTTCCTTTATATGATTGAAATAAGTCTGCAAAGTCAATATTTGATGCAAATGTTTTCAGTAAGACAGTCCGGCACACAGTCCCGTCCTGATTTCGTGAGGGCTGGAGGTAAGGCATTTCCTATTGGGGGATCTCAAAACTTCGGTCCAGTTCTTATTAATGGCCAATGGGTGGGACCAAATATGGTTTGACAATCCACCCACCTCTAAAAATAAACACATTTGAGAACCAATGTATTAAAATGGCTTATTTGAAATAAATGTATCCCTCTTGAAGTAAGTAAATATAAAGTGGTTAGCCTTTTCGTCTCACAGTGAGAAGGCCCTGGTTCAAGTCCCTAGGTTCTTTCTGTGTGGAGTTCGGTTGTTCTCCTCGTGCAAGTGCGGGTTTTCTCTGGTAATGCTTTATTGGTTATTTTAATATCTCTTAAGTACCCCTAGGAGTGATGTTGTGTGTGTATGTTCCCCTGCTACAGATTGGCAATCTGTTTAGGACAGGGGTACCGAAATCAAGGCCTTGAAGGCCGGTATCCTACACTTTTTCCAACCAACATGCCATTAAATCTCCTTATTGGCCAAACACACTTGATCCAGGTAATCAGCAGCAGATAAGGCAGGGTTTCTGGAAAACCAACAGAAAGACGGCCCTCAAGGCCTGGATTTGGGCACCCCTACCTTTGCCCGACAGTAGCTGGCTTGGCTCCAAGAACCCTTTGACCCCAACAGGGATTCAGTGGGTTCTAAAGATGGATGAATGAGTGGTAATAAGTATTAGAAAAACATCTTCTGAACCCCGAATGTGCATGAGTTTATTTTAGGCACAAAGTTATTCTCTTTAACAAGGGAGTTCCTTCTACAACCAATCTCCAGTGGTCTTTGGTGGAACTGCAACACTTCCTGGTTTGCATGAAAGTTGGGAGTAGAGGGTGACTACCACTATCACAGACCCCCCCCCACCCCCACCACCACCTCAGTGAAGCTCTGTTCACCTGTGCCTCTTTAGGTTGTTTGTTTCTGAGTGTCTGTAGCTGTTGGACGATTGTCTCTTGACAGACATATACAATAAGTGTGACCCTGCACTTTGAGGGACAACAGCAGTCCCTAAAGAAGTGTTTGCAGTCACCAAATGAAGTTGATTTAGTATTCGAGGTCAACTTGGATACTTCAGTTTTGGTTTTACGACACATTTCCTACACAACATGTTTGTGTGATTCCAGTTCTCTTTTCACTTCACATGCAACCCATTAGAAAAAAATAAGTCTTTTTGGCAAAGTGTGTGTGTGGGATAGTCATGTACAGAAAAAAAACAAATAACACACGCTCTTAGAACTACCGTAACCCCTTGAACGTTAAAGTAATTAGCGAAATTTCAATGGATCCTGATGCAGATAAAAACAGCTTTGCAGCAATATGTAAAAATGAGTGATTATGTGGTTAGGATAATTGTGTAAACACTTCACTGCTGTAAAAGATGCTTTTCTCCACGTCAAAATTGGCTAGTTTACATTAATTGTAATTAATTAAACGGTTGAAGAGTTACGGTAGTTCAAAGAGCGTCTACATTGGTTCTTAAGAGTTTCAATTGTACATTTAGTTGATTAAATATCGGGGCAACTTATGTCTCTTTCAACTACATAAAGTACATGTTGAGAACATTTTCTATTAGAATGTTTTCTGTCTTGTCTGTAGTTTTTCATTCTTCTTACCATTAAGTTTTTTGTTTCTTTTATGTAACCCTGGTTCTCAAATGGACTAGAGCTCACTTTGTCCACACTGGAGGTCAGAACTCTGAAATAACTCATCTGAATGGAGCTATACCATCGACTTATGCACTCCAGGAACATAATCTCTGGTGTAACCCAGAATTGGAGCCTGAAGTTTTTCAGGTCTTATTTCCTAGAATTTACTCTGATATACTCAGCAGTGCCCTCAAAGATAGGCAACTGTGTTGGTAGGGACAGTGTAGATGGAGACTTTTGTTGAGTCCACCCACCTGCCAGTCAAAAAAATCAATAACAACTTACACTGCACACATTTGAACTCAAGTAAAACTGTTATAAAAGAAATGTATTGCAGTTATAGTAAGGAGGAAATAAACTGTTTTAAAAGGCTCCGATCTGAAACCAGCCACCAAAGGTCATTTGAAGAGCTGCAGCTTGAACTTAAGCTGGCATCGAATCTCGAAAGGGAAGCTGGGGACTGTGGTTTGGTGACATGTCAGGTGTGAAAACCTTGTGCAAGCGCATCACCATCTGTAATCCAAACGTGTGAGAAAAGTCTCGGTGAAAACACAAGTTAGCGACAGGAAGAAGGAGAAATAGGAGAAATAAAATTGAACATAAGACAAAATTTCATATTTTGGGGGAATTGGAATTGGTTTTTTTCAAGCAATTTAAACACACACCTATATATCAAACATTATTAGGATATTTACAATAAAGACATTTTTAAAAAAGATAAAATGATAAAGAAAACAAATGTATACATATAGTATATATATGTATATATATATATATATATATAAATATATAAACATTAAATGTAATTACTCTTGGTCATTGATGGACATAATTGCACTTATACATACTATACATATGTCTTTAGTTTTACTGGCTTTTTGCTTAAAATACAAGTTTGCTAAATTAAAAAACAGCAGAGAATGTCTTTGCTCTGATGCTAATTCTTAAGCAAGTATCTTGACTTCAGCTATTTTTTATTCATTAAAACAAATTGAAGATTCATTTTAGAGACTACAGTGGACCCTCGTTTATCGCTGAAGTTACGTTCTAAAAGAAACCTGCAAAAGTCGAAATCTGGGAAGTAGTCATATTGTTTAAAGACTCTCAAAGTTCGAAATGTAGTATAACTAAGCCATGAATGAGATCGATTGACAATAATCAGAACGCAGGGATACAATGCCCTAAAAAAAAGCTTGCAAAATTACAATGAAAAAAAAATAGACGAAACAATGAAAGGTGAACTGAATTTTAGCAAGGGACCCGCTTGAGTAGGTTAAATAGAAACGTATATTAATATTTTTAATGTTTATTTATGCTAAGAGAGCACAAGACACCAATGCAAACAGGCAGGACAGAATCTTGACCCAACATAAGTATTTATTTACGTCCAAGGTGAGGTCATAAAAACAATGTTCAGATACTCACACCTAGGGGCCGCCCACTTCAACCACTGATCTACCCCTTCACACAAAACTGCTCTACTGGAAGAATTGGAGTCAAGCGGCACCACTCTTAAGCAACCTGGCCTTCATTTAGTAATTAAATCAACGAAGTTTGGAATGACTCACCAAAAGGCCACCATGCTGGGGTGGTCGTGGTGCAAAGGTAGAGCGATCAACCTCTGATCGGAAGATTGCAAGTTCGGTTTCCGCCTTGCCTGTTCATTTGTTGAAGTGTCTTTTGGGTAAGACTCTGAACCCCACAGTGCCAAGTTGGTTATAGGCTGGTGCCAGTGAAACTGCAATTAGTGCTTGAATGTTTTTGTGTACATCTGTAAATGTAGCTATAAAACACTTGTGGGCTTAAAGAACGTGATAGCACTGCGATACAAGTATACGCCATTTACCACTACCACAAATGGTCCAAAAAGGGCAAATATAGCATCATTTGGTGTAGGAGTTCAAATCAAAATGACAAGGAAAGACAGAAATTGTAGAAAAACCAGACAAAGTGTTTATGAAATCACTAAAGAGGCCCAATGTCAGGAAAGGAAACCTTAAAAGGGAACTCTGACCAGGGGGACGCCTTTCAAAACAAAAATGACTGGAATTCAAGCAGTTTGAATTAGGAAAGAAACCAACGTTGAGCAAAGACTTGTGGACAGACAGTAGGCAGAAGAAACAACACAAACGTTATAAAGTCACCAAATACCACCAATGGACTTTTAGTCTTTGAATTCACAGAACAAGTGTGTAGAGACAAAAATTTCCGGAGTGAAGACAAAAGATTGTACATAAGGTTTAGTAAAACTATAGACTCATATCAAGAAGCTTCATGTGTTTTTGTGTAAGATATCCTGTGGTTGTTGTGGTCTAGACTGAAACTTCAGTGCCGATTCAAACAGCAGCAGCAAAATGTCAAGTATAAAGATTCTGTCGGTGAGATATTTGGTGATGAACTTGCATAAAGTTACACTCCGAGGAAAAATGTGATTTTGGTGTTTCTAACATGTTGCATTTTTCTCATGATTTGAACAAATTCTTAAAAATTGCATTTCTGAATATTTCTTTATGCAAATAATTGTGAATCAGCAGCAGACAAAAAAATGCTGTTTTAAAACAATGCAGTTGTTTCTCCAATGTCCCGGCTACGCTTCTTTCCAATTCATCCACATGCAAACAAATAGATCCATGAACGTCTTTGTTTTCATTGTCTGAGCTGGAATCTGAATCAAAACTGTACGGCTGGCTCACTCCAATATTACTCGCTGTTTTTGTTGCACTGCTAATGTCATCTTGGGGTTATAAGCTAGTGGGATAGAGAGTAAACCAGGAATTGATGGGAATGAGAGCAGGCTCACTCCGTGCCAACGGTTCTGTCCACAACTCAGGTGAATTTCTAATGAACTATTTTCGCTCTGTAGAAAGTGTGCTCTTAAAATGATACAGATTTTTGGATTTTGGCTAAGAACAACATTATTAAAAGACCACCAAAGATGCTTTTACCACAGATCAAAAGATGATCGGAGTGGGACTTCAAAGATAGGTTCACGTGAGGACTTATCGTGACAGTTTCCACACAAAAAAGCAGCTAATTATTCTATATAAATGCATTGGATATTTTGCTTTTTATTTAAAATTATCTCAAAGTTAAGAACTAATAAAGCTTTACTGAGAATGCAGACACGTTTCTTTTCGTCACACACAGTCCTTTCTGATCAAAAGTTGAGTGTGAGCAATACCTCCTGAGAAGAACACGTTCCTCTTGAGGTTAACACTTCCTACTGCGTATCGTGTAAAAGCCTCCGCGCTACATAAAACTAAAAGACAAGACAGAGCAAGATCTTATCAAACTTGTTGGTTAGACGTTCAGGCACCAAGAGCCAAGGTGAGTGTTCTTTTTAATGTCTTTATATTTAAATAAATTGTTTGGATTGGGAAAACAGTTGCTCTTGAAATCAAAGAATAGAAAACAGCAACTAAGAAAGTGTGTTTTTCTTTCAAAAATAAAATTGTACGTATTTGTGTTTTTGCATGAAAATCACTTAGTCATCAGCTGAAAAATGTGAACTAAACTTACTGATAATGTTTCAGACCAGCTTTTTTTATGTCTTTATCTTTAGATATGATAATCCAACATCTCGTCGTCATTGTCTGTCTTCAAACCTGCATCTAACGAGAGAAATGTTTTTTTTTCATTAATAATCTTTAGCTTTTTGACAAAACTGGTTAAGACATTTGTGGATTTTATACATAAGAAGTGTGTAATAGACAGATCTCTGAAGATGCAAAGTCCCTGTAGATCCACACTAACCTGTTTGGTTTACAAAGTGATAGAAGTTAAAAAGATGAGCTAGAATTTGAAACAATATTTGACATTTATGTATGAACCTCTCTCATAGATCTAATCACTAAGAAGCTCTACGAGACGAGATGGAGTGCAAAATTCCCAACGAAAGCCTGACTTTCTCCTCCAACCAGACGAACTATGCACCCAGTCTGAGTTCCACAAACTTGTTTATCATTTCCCTCCATGGGATAGTCTCGATCATCGGCATTGTGGAAAACCTCTTAATCCTGGCAGTGGTGGGGTTGTACGTTCGCCGCTCTGTTATCAGCATCTGGATCTTGAACCTGGCAGCGTCTGACCTGTTGACCTCGTCCTTTCTGCCCTTCTTCACCTTGTACTTGGCTCAAGGACACAACTGGGTATTGGGCAAGACCTTCTGCCGGATCTATTCCTCCATCTTCTTCCTCAACATGTTCATCAGCGGGTTCCTGCTGGCGGCCATCTCCCTGGACCGCTGCCTGGTGGTAGTGAGGCCAGTCTGGGCCCAGAACAACAGGAGCATCAAACTCATTTCGAGGATTTGTGCAGGGATCTGGGTGCTGGCCATAATCTTTACCATTCCCTTTTATATGTTCCGGGACACCATCACCCTTAAAGACAGAAGGAATCTGTGCTACTACAACTACGCTCTGTATCCACCAAGTAATCTGAACAATCTACAGGCTTTATGCAACCAGCGCAAAGAGGTTTTGGCTTTCATCAAGTTCTTTTTCGCCTTCCTCATTCCCCTCGTGATCATCATCCTCAGCTACTTAGCGGTGAACTCCACCCTGGCTCGGCGTGGCTGCCGGCGGTCTTTGCGTTTTGTCCGGCTCGTGGTTGCTGTGGTTGTGACCTTCATTCTCTGCTGGGCTCCTTATCATCTCTTTATCATCATGGAGGTCATGGCCCCAAGCAATCACCCTGTGAAAAAATTTACTGAAAAGGCCCTTCCTGTTGCAGCTACGATTGCTTTCTTGAACGCCGTCTTTAACCCCATCCTGTACGTGTTTAGCTGCCCCGATTTGTGCCTGAAGATTAGGCACTCCTTCGGGGCGGTGATGGAGAGCGTGCTGGCGGAGGATCTGGTGGAGTTTACCCGACGCCGCAGCACGCTTCGCACCAGCCACTCCGAGCTTGTGGCGAGAAAGAAGAATAGTATCACAAACCTGCCTCCAAAAACTGAAGAGCAAGAGGAGAAAGATTGAACTTTGTGTCATACGCTCTTTAAAAATGTAGCAGGAACCAATTAGATTGTAGATCTGTTTGTCGCCAGGTAGATTTCAACATATCCTGTAGGCATCTCATTCACGTAAAGGCCCAGTGAATAAATTCAAGACATTCAAGTCAAACTTTTTCTCTCAGAGAGCGATAAGTTGTAGAGTATTGCCACAGGAGACCTGAGCGATTTGTAGATGGGAACTTGGGTTTATGGGTTATGATGGTCTTAAGACAAGCTGGGGTTTTGCTCTTGTCTTCAACTCTGAAACTTGACCTGAACCTGTTAAATGATGTTTTTTGAGTATTTGTCAGGCTTGCTTTTTAATCAAATGTGATGCAATTTTTTTTTCTACCCAGAATTCATCCTTGTGAGATCTGGAGAAAAAGAGGTATTGGTGTCCTTGCTTGCATAGATTAGTGTCCAAACTTAAGTTAGCTATGTTTTATTGTCTATAAAAAAAAAAACAACATGAATTAGTACGTTTTTATTCATATTCTGGAGCAAATTTGACCACATTCATGTTAAAAACCATAGAATAACCTTTTTACACCGGAGATATACTTTCCGCACACGACACACGTTTTTTTATATGCTGTAACTTTTTAACTATTTACGCAGTTAACATAAATTAGCTAATTCTGGTGTTTGCATGTCAGAGAAATTAATGTTCTCCTCTTTAGAATGTGTCAGAATTACGTTAATTGCGCAAACGGTTGAAGAGTTACTCAAAAGAATTTAAACCCTGGAGCTAAGGAGCAGATGTAAAGGGGTTACTTCTGTTGAGATTTAGTTGGCAGATATTTTAACTTTATTCTTTACTTGTATGCAAAAAAATGTTTATATTTGTTTTTCTTTTTTCCATGGAGCTAACCAAGCTTTTGCTTATTTTGCATTTTTGTAAAACTACCTCAATTGAGTGTAAAACTGGTTGTCACCTTCTGGATTCTTATATTTTTTGGTTAATTTATGTCAGTTCCAACGAAATACAAAAATAACAGAAATTATGGGATGAATTGAAGATAATTTACTTTGTAGCTCTGTTATGTCTTGAAGGCTCAAACGATGTCTTTCTAAAAGTGAGCAGTTGCCAAAATAAGTTGCCAAAATAAAACCGGGATGGACGTAGTTTCCATCACCGTTATTTCTTCAGAAAGTTAGATTAAAAGAACGTGACTAAAGTGTGATCCTCTCCCAAAAATCATTGAAGTTGAGAGCCAGTGAGGATTTTAACGACAGGAAAACCGCACTGACAAACTCGAGATGCATCAGAACAGTCCAGAATTTTCAAAGAATATCGGGCCATGGAAAGAACTGGAAACATTTTGGAAGTTATTTTCAATACTAGTCCTCGATAATTATTGTTTAGGTTTTGACAATTAAATTAAATTAATACTTATTGTACCATAATCCAATGCGTTATGTTGTTTCTGTTCTGTTAGTTTTCTTGGGGCGCATCAAGATCTTTTTTGCCCAATGTTGGAATTATTTACGTGTAAACAGTCAAAGAGTGACAGTAATTTAAAGTGCATGTGTTATTTAGACGTCACCAGTGACACCTCAGAGGTTAAAGGGTTAAATGATCACCTGTCACTTAAAAAAAGACCAGAAATTGGTTAAAAATAAATTCCCCAAGATGCAACTGTCATGGATATTAAATCTATAACTGTTAAACTAGACTTAAAGCTTGATTCCACAGTTGTTGATATGTCACGAGCCGCCTAGTGGTGACTTGATGAACTGCAACAGGCATTTGTTTTCCGAAGTGCTTCAATCCGGAAGTCAAAGGACGCACAAATGAAACACATCAGTGAATTCTACACAAAATGCTTTATTTGACCAATGAAATGACGACTGAAAGCTAAAACCTCCAACAGAGAATTCATAGGAAGAAAACCATCAAACCGATTCGGTTACACTGACAAAAAAGGAATGAACGGAAATGAGCAGTTTCTTTATGAACATGTGCAAACCATCTTTTTTTGAAATATTTTGCTTTGCATCTGAAACAGAAATGAGACCCAACTCATTTGAAGTTTAAACTGCATTTAAAGTAATTTTTTCACAATTTACTTCACATTTCTACAATGAATAATTATGTTCTAAATGACTGAAAAACAAGTTTTCATTTTTAGCTGATTCTATTGTGTTTTGTGACTTATGAGAAAGTGTAACTGCTGATAACAAACTTGTTGTTTTTGTTCTTTTCTTTGTAAAAATGGGCTTCAGGTGACACATGCACGCGATGTTGCTGAGAGTTCTCAGAGATTTCAGATTATTCTGTGCAGAAGCTGCATGGTGTCTAGATAGATGAACCGGTGGTGGATGTGTCGTCGCCTATGTCTAAATCCTTATCAGTTTGTGGGTTTTCTTCTAAAAGTGTGACTGAATGTTTCCAGATATAATTAAAAAACAAAATTTCTAGTGTTTGTGTTTCACACTTGTTTTTATTTTAAAAGTGAGGACAGTTCACATTTAAATATAGTTCAATAAACAAATATATATATATTTCTGTCAAAACTGATGTGAAACTCCATGTATGGAATTAAGGTATTACATGTACTGAACCACTAGGGGGTGCTGTTGCTCTGCATGAGTCCCTGGGGTCTATGGTCCAACCCTGTTCAAATGGCTTGAAAGCTGCCGGTTTCAGTCTGGCCGTGGGCTTTGAGGCGATATCTGCTCACGGTGGTGGTCTCGCTCTTGTCGCTTTGGCCCCTCCCCAAACAGGGCAGGGACTTCTGTAGCTCCAGACGGGCGTCGGGGCACAGGAAGATGTAGAAGAGGGGGTCCAGCAGGGTGTTGAGGCTGGTCAGGCCGTAGCAGAGGCGGTAGATGAGGAAGATGGAGTGCTCGAACTCGCACGGCGCCTCAGTCCACAGCAGGGACACGAACCTGTAGCCGCCCATGAGGTGGTACGGCCCGAAGACGGCGATGAAGTTGACCGTTATGACCACAAGGATGCCCACGATCTTGTGTCGCTCGTGATCCGACAGGGACGGCGAGCGCCGGAGCGTCACTCCGATGTGCGCTGAGGTGTAACTGAAGTAAGAAACAGTTTGGATCGTGAGTCAAGAAATTCAGAACACCACACGAAGATATCAAAGTCCATTTGTCACAAGATAAAAACCAATAAAAGCAATGGCCAAGACCCTTTGTCCTTGATTAATAGTCCCACATAATCAATGAAATGATTTATTTGAACCTGATAGTTGTAGTTGAAAAAAAAGTTGTACAATGACAACAAAGATCCACTGAACTTGTCCAAATATAGGATGGAACAGCAAAAATTATGATTGTGAAATGGTGATTGTGAATAACAATTTGTAAGATTTACATTTGATAAGAGGGAAAATGGAAAGTTACTGGCATATCGTATTATATTATTTAGGTTTATATATTGTGAATCATAAATTACTGGAAAAAGACAGACGTAGGCTTAAATAAGCATTTGCTTCTGAATATTCTCATTCTAAACATATATGTATTGAATTTGACTTGTGACTTTCCTTTTAGAAAAGGTGATTGCATTGATCTTTTTAAAGTATTTTTTTAATGTTTTACATTTTTGAAATTAATTAAAAAAACAAACAAACAAAAAAAACTCTATTGATCCAAAGATCAAGATCAATTCTATCAACAATAGAAACGCATTTGTGGTCTCCAGAGGGTATCGACAATCTAAAGATGTTTCATTGCTTACATAAAGTATCTATCATCGCCAGGGGTTTGTCTATTGATGCCTCTATTATGATTTAGTTTGAAAGAAAAATAACTTAAGATGGACAATGTCTACTTTTCAATGTGTCAAAAATTAATTTGTCCTATGAAAATATATGAATAAATATCTACAGAAATGGAAGAGGTGCGCTCATTTGTGAGAAGTTCGAAGTTTCACCTCCCTCCCAACCAGCAAGGTCAAGTGGGCCCCCTATGGTTTAAAACCCCAATTGGGTTTGTCTGCAGTTTCCGTGGAGGCCCCACCTGTGTTTGCCCACTTTGATTTCGTTGGGGGGCGACCCTACTAGCTGTGTTGGCACCTGGGCATTGGTGGTCGCCATGCTGTCCACGGGCAGCCAGTCAACTGAGTCCCCACTGAAGCCAATGTGGGCACCACGCAAACTGTAGACAAACCCAATTGGGGTCTGAAACCATATGGGGCCCTCTTGGCCTTCACAGAATGAAAGCATTCTCCAGTTTATACCTATTGGTGCAACACATTCTCATCGGCTAGTCGTCACACATTGACATTTGGTGAAGGACTCTTCTGCGTCCCTTTTTGACTTTTTGGATGTCCCCAATTTGTTTTTTTTTTTTTGTTTTGTTTTTTTTTGACGTGCTGGCTGTTCCCATCAAATCATGGGTCCTCAACCTCCAGGCCTCAAACCGGAACCGGTCCAGTACCGCGAGGCGGAGCACACCAGTTCACTAGCCTGGTACTGGTACACTAACCCCAACGTGGCACCAGATGCACCCCTTGGTACTGCCTCCGGTACCACATCCAGTACCACGTCCCGAGGGCTGCGGACCCTTGATTTTATAAAGAACCAGCACGTCAAAAAACAATGTTTACACA
>NC_050529.1:6342487-6345935 GCF_002922805.2 Oryzias melastigma
GTTTGTTTTTATCTCTTCAAAAAGTCTCTCTTGGCTTGTGTTAATGGATTGTTCCATTCCTGCAGAAGGGACGGGGGAGGACCAAACCTTCGAGGAGTCTTATGCAATTTCAGTGATTTGACTTTTTTTATGACACAGTTAGATAATGATGGGTTTGGAAATTATTATAGACGTTTTTGTCTAATGTCCCCCACATTTGCCTCATTTTAAGTCCATCTCCGGTAGCTGCTGAACTTTAGGAAGGACATGCTCAAAGCTGTAGGACTGATTTACAAAGAGGTACAAACCTATTAAAAAGGGACCAATCTCCTCATAAACAAACCTGCAAACATCTCTGCTAAGAGATGCTTTGGTACTGCATACCGTTGAGAAAGTGGAAACTTCATGTGGTTGGATAGTGATGTAAGTGTGTGATGCGTTTGGGTCTAAGAACAACTCACCCAAGAATGGCACAAGGCAGCAGGAAACCTAGAACCACGGTGATGATCTTGAAGTACGCAAATTTAGCGCTGACAGGATATTGTTCCAGACACAGCCGCCGGTCGGCGTCAAACACCGACGGCAACAGTCCGCTCAGGCAGAACAGGAAGGTCAGAGTCCACACCGCTACACCCGACACGGCGGCCACCCTGATGGTGCGCATCCGGCGGCTGCTGAGCGGGTACACGATGGCCAGGCAGCGGTCTGTGGCGATCAGACAAAGGAACATGACACTGGCGTAGACGTTGACGTAAAAGACATAGCCGACCAGCTCGCAGGTCAGCTGTCCGTACGGCCATCGATGACCCCCTTGGAGGTACATAATCCAGACGGGGAGAGTGAGCAGTTGCAGGAGGTCTGACACCAGCAGGTTGAAGATGTAGACCAGCTGACAGCCTACCCCACCCGAGCGTCCAAGGTGGTACAGCCCCCAAAGAGATAACAGGTTGCTAGGGAGACCCAAGGAGAAGATGACTCCATAAATACAAGTCAGACCAAAGGTGTCAGTGTTTAGCGGTAGGCCGCAGGTGACATTGGACATGTTGGTGAGATGCCTCTCGTGGGACACTGGAGACGCCTCGGATGTCGGCTGGCACAGACTTGTATTAGGAGTAGCCATCACTTAGAGCAAAGAGTTGTCTCCCGGATCCAGCCTCGATTTCCATTTTTGGAACATTTACAGATCCATGTGTTGAAAGGTCATACAATCCTCACGGTCAAAAAGACTCCTGCTGAGCAAAAGGGTGCGCATGAGAACCAGCAGGTGCATCAAGAAATCAACCACCAAACATCAGCCCGCTCACCTCTTCAGTCGGCAGGAGTGTGCAGCACGTTGATAACAGCAGCCGGTGTTTGAGAAAGCCAGTGTCTGGCCAAAGCCTCGGCTGTTCTGCAATCACTTCCTCTGGAGGAAACCCACTTCTTCGGCTTTAAAGGCAACATCCTGAGGTAGGAGAACGCCTTTCTGGCCAAGAACAAAAACATACACTTGCTCTTATTCTGTGCCGCCCTTACTCTTGGCAGAGTGATGGACCGTCTGCGGGAGGGGAGGGTACACCGCCTCACAAAGGCCCCCAAGACCTTCTGGTTGAAGATTTGTGTTATTTCATTGTAGTTAAAGGGATTTTCTGTGAATATTCTTTCTAGATGAACATTTTGGAGAAGGTTTTAAACATTTGTGTTTTATTATTGTCTGATTCAATCAGATTTTGTGTTCATGAATGTTTGTTCTCTTCAGTCCGGGTTATTGTTTAGTGATATTGAACTATTTTAATAAAATTGAAATGAATTGAACTTCTGTTTACACAGATTAGTCTTTTTTTTAATATGTGGTTTTCAGTTCTGTCTTTAAGGTCCTCTATTTGGCCATTGTGGTGTCATTTTGTCACAAGGACATATTTTCATGATTGAAGTAATCGTCTATTTGTGTCCAACATCACTGACATTTCGGATGCTGATGAAGCAAAAAAAAACTCCCATCACTTGACCAATAATATGACGGAGTATTGTCATCAGTATTGTCATCCGTCATATCCGACTAAACCATGAGGTTAGTCATCAATAGGAGTATTAAAAAAAAGGGGGGGGATATTAAGACTTCTTTCTTGTTCTACGAGTACAGATCCACAAAAAAAAAAAAAAATGAATTTAGGCCCACAAAAAAATAACCTTACGATATAAACTTACTCGTTTAAGACCACTAAAAGAAGAAGTGATATAACACAGTTTCTTTCATATATTTACGAGTTTAGGGCCACAAAAAAGAAAATAAAATAACATTACAACTTTTTTCTCATAAAGTTTTGAAGCACAGAAAAGAAAAAAATAATATTACAATTTTTGTTCTCGTTAATTTATAAATTAAGGACCACAGTCTATCTTCAGAATCCAGTCTGTCCCCTTCAGGATCACAGGGTTGCTGGAGCCTATCCTTGCTACTCTTGGGGGAAGGCGGGGTTACACCCCGAACAGGTCATCATTCTGTTGCACAAACATTTGATAAATGAAACATTTCAAAATATATTAAATGTAGATGATGTTAAATTCTAAAGTTCAGATGAGTTCAGGAAAACAAGTCGTGGTTCAGTTCAAACATAAACTGACTGCCCACAGTCTGATTTGGACTCAAGTAGCCATAACAAACTTATCTTGCCAGTATCCTGTTTATGTGATCTCCATAAACAGGTATTGGTTTACTCTGTTGCATGTATGCTTATGGCATTATTCTGAGCTGTGGGGAATTTTTATTTCACAAACACACCATATTTTCTAAAAATATATATTTTTTCAGAGAATAAGAGTGTACCTCAAAATCCAATGCGGTACATGAATCAGTTCTGGCAAAATGGCTTACTGACAAAGCCATCTTAAGGGCTCTTGGTCACAATATTCGGTTGGATTTTATTGTGAATGCGCTAACGTAGCTAACAGGTAGCGGTGTTGGGCTGTTTTTTTCTACGTTACAAACAATGTTGGGAGTTAGCATAGTCATAGTAACATTTGTTTTAGCGATATCAGTCTTTTTTTACATGTTGCTAACATTGTTGGGAGTTAGCATAATCCCAGTAGCATTTGTCTTAGCGTTATCAGTCTGTTTTTACATGTTGCTAACATTGTTAGCATAGTCACAGTAGCGTTTGTTTTAATAGTTTTAGTCTGTTTTTTACATTTTGCTAACATTTATGGGTAGATAGCATGAACAAAGTAGTGTTTGTTTTAATGGTATCAGTCTGTTTTTACATGTTGGTAACATTGTCAGGAGTTAGCATGATCCCAGTAGCATTTGTCTTAGCGTTATCAGTCTGTTCTTACATGTTGCTAATTGTTAGCATAGTCACAGTAGCATTTGTTTTAATGGTTTTAGTCTGTTTTTACATGTTGCTTACCAGTGTTGGGACTAACGCCGTTTAAGTATAACGGCGTTACTAACGGCGTTATAAATCAAGTAATTTAGTAATCTAACTAATTA
>NC_050529.1:6345979-6357876 GCF_002922805.2 Oryzias melastigma
GTTTTTACATGTTGCTAATTGTTAGCATAGTCACAGTAGCATTTGTTTTAATGGTTTTAGTCTGTTTTTACATGTTGCTTACATTATCGGAAGTTAGCATAATCCCAGTAGGATTTGTTTTAGCGTTATCAGTTTATTTTTTTAGGTGTTGTATACAAAATTGGGAGTTACAGGTATTGTGTTTATGGGAATGCAGCTAACACTTCTTAAGTGGCTAATGTGTAGCAGTGTTGAACTCTTTTTACGTGTAACTAACATCACTTAGCGCAGTCACAGTAACTTTTGTTTTAGCAGTATCGGTATTAATTTGTATGTGCTGTAATCATGGTTATGAGTTTAAGGTATTGTAAATAACATAAGGTATTGTAATACGTTTGTTTTAGCGGTATTAGTATGTTTTTTTTACGAGTTGCTATGAAACAAATGTTCAAATTTAACTGAACATTACAATATCGGCCACATGTGGATTATTTGTGGGCAGAAGTGAGGGGCCCAGGCTCCATATCATTTGACTTTCTGAAATACATGTTAATGGGAAACTGCTTCCCACAAAAACCTGCCTCAAGTGGTCATTTGAGGAACTAAAATATTTGGTACTTACGGAAATTTGCCACTTTAGAAAGAGAGAATAAGGGTACACATTGAACACATTTTTCTAGGAGTTATAATAATACAAAAATGTTTCAAGTTTATTCAGGTCAACTTCTAAAAGAAAACAAAATACTACAAACATCTTAGCACTGATTATGACGTTGGTCTTCTCCTTAATAGATATTAGTCCAAAATTTCCTTTCAGCTGCATAATTAGAATTTAAATTTAAAAACTTGATAATGAAAGTTTATTGACACCCTTAGTAAAAGGTGAAGGGTCATTGGCAACAGCTGGTTCCATATGGAACCCATAAACAAACCCACTTAGGACCCATACTGTAGACGTAATGGGCCTCATCTAGGTCCCACCTATAAAATGATTTAGCCATAGCTAACACAATTGGGGCCACCATGGAACGTCCAGACGTCAATTCAACCCACAGGTAAACCATATGGGGTCCACTTAGAAATATTTTCTGGGATTGTTTATAAAATATGCGTTCAAATGTTCCTGATGTGATATTTTGACTTTGACTCCACAGGAAGGAACAGCAAACCTACAATTGAAATTGTGGGGACAAAGAATGGCTGCAATGAGACAATAAGTGTTGAGTAACATTTTTACCTTGTGATTTCAGATGGGAGAGGTACGTTTTTTTTTAAACCCTGCCTATTCATAGAATAATGTTAGCTTAAAACTTTGTAGCATTGTAGCTTACATATATTAGCACACCTGAGAGTCCGGACCTGCAGGAAGAAGGTGCATGCTGCTCCAGCTTCTCAGTTTGCACCTTGGCTTTATAAGCTGCCCCTTTTACCCTTTTGTTGGGTTGTTTGAAGCTAAATGGAAGAGTTACGTTCTGTGCATGCATGATGGTGAGTCATGAGTACCAGAAGGTTGGGAAACACTTCTGCATTGGTAAAAACAAAGCTTTCTGTCCTGGGCACCGCTGAAAAGTTCCTCCACATCGTACAGGAAGCTCTCCTTTGTTAAAGTCTTCCTGTTAGTCACCGCGCCAGTGACAGACTTTTGTTTGTAGCAATTAATCTAGGTGTAAATCAAACCATTTGGACAAAACTATCAAGTAGAATTACTTCAATTTCAATACTGTATTTAAGTTAATTACTTTACCTTTCTATATTATTTTTATCTTGATTGGCCTATTTATCCATAGTAAAACATTTTTAGATACTGTTGTAATATATAAATGTAGTGAAAGACTGAGTATATTTGTGAATTTTATGCATCATGTAACTGAATGATCTGCTGATGGAAATATTACAAACGTTGGTGAATTATGACTTTATTTACATGTAAACCTTTTAGCATTCCTTACATTTCTTATACAGTTGTGATAAACGCTGGTTGCTTTTATTTATTAATGAATTGTTCATTACCAGGATTTCACAGCAGTTCATCATTTGATCAATATCCTATAATACTTGGCAGACATGCATATAAATAAGTCAAACATCTTAAATTAATAAAGAGGAATCATCGATAATCTTTGCTTTGGTTCCAGTTGCTATTCTGCTTTCATCTTTCTCCTGGACCACCTGCAGCAGAGAAACCTACAAACTGAGACTGAGACCCAGATGAAGGCTCCGATTACAGTCACAAAGAAAGCAGCCACGTCCAGGCAGAAGTAGGAGTACCACGGCAAGTCAAAGCCTCTTGATTGGAGGTGGTCCGCCCCTCTGTTCCTGATGACGTACTCGATCCAGAAGATGGCCGTTTCCAAGGGAGATATTAGCCGGTCACGATGGAGTTCAGAGAGACGCTGAATATTATTGCGGTAGGTAGGATTGTTGAGGATGTCATTTAGAGCCTCAAGGAAGTTCTCCTTGTTCAGGGATGTGACTTCCATAACCTGAGCTGCACCGCGCGCCTTCAATCGGAGAAGGTTATCAAATTGATCAAAGAGGAGCGGTAGACCCACAACAGGGACTCCGTGGTAAATGGCCTCATACACGCCATTGGTTCCTCCATGAGCAACAAAGGCACGAGTCTTAGGGTGACCCAAGAGATCATTCTGGGGTAACCAGTCGACAAGACGAGTGTTATTTCCAAGTGAAGATGGCTTTTCCCCAACAAAACGCCAAATCACCTTCTGAGGGAGCTGAGCAAAAGCAGCAGCGATGGCCTCGGTGGTTTCACGAGGAAGCGCTGATACCAGAGTCCCCAAAGACATGACCACCACCCCGTGTTCCCCAGAACTCTGGACAAATGTTTCTAGCTCATCAGGGAGGGGTTTGGCTTCCTTGCACTGGAAGCCCCCGATGTACACCACATTAGGCATAGTGGGTCTAGGGAACTCAAAGACAAAGTCTGCCCGTAACAACCAGATGTGTGCTGAATGCTGTAGAGACAGCAAGTCTGTTCCAGGAGGAAAGTAGCGTTTAAAAAGATCTGAATAAGCAGGGTTAACGATAAAATGCTGCTCAACTACAGTATGGAGGTAGTGCAACACGTTCTTGATCTTATCTAGAAAATCCATTTTATCATGAAGCTCGGTTCCTGAGATCGGGACATAGGACAGAGGAGAGGGTGCTACGGTCAAATGACCCTCCCCCAAGTTAATCCATCGCACGTTAAACACCATTGGTAACTTCAAGTAACCTCCCAGAATAACTCCTAAAGGCAGAGCAGGGTCTGTTAGCATAAGATCATACTCAGTATCTCGGATCCTTTTCATGAGAGCTTGATCTTCCAAAATAGTCGCTGCTGCTCTTGCCAGAATCCCATGGCCATCTGAAAATGCAGTCGTCATCAATTCCTGTTGGCAAAATGTCCGAATAAAAGCAGGATATCTGCGACAATCTAAGACATCCTGGATCATTTTGTGGTAGAACTCCCTGTCTGCCTCATCCTCCAGCATTGGCACGTTGATGGAGGTGTAGAAGGAGGAGTTGCTGGCGATGTACCAGCTCTTGGCGGAGCGCAAGACGGTGATTTTGTGGCCCCTGGAGTGAAGCTCCTCCAGGATCACCTTCATGTTGACCCAATGGCTGCCGTCAACAGGAACGACGAGAATCTTGCTGCTGCTGCAGGGAGACGCTCCGAGCAGAAGCAGCAAGCCCAGGACTGTCAGCAACCAAGAGATGATGGCGGACATTTTCTGTAAGACACAAGAAGGAACGATGAAGGTTCAAGGGTCACAATCATCTCCCAGTTTCTCCTACTCTTAGATTACATCTCATACATCTACCTAAAATGGAAATTACATGTTTTATGTCAGGGTCAATCCAGGACTTGAGGGCCACATCCTGTTAGTTTTTCAGGTTAATACTGTTACTGTTAATTACCTGGATCTTGTGTTGCTCAAAATAAACTATGGTGGCGCTCCAGGTTCCTTGCTTGGTTCAAACATTTTTTTCATAGGTTAATTTTTTGTAATTCAAAATTGTCCCTTGGATATGAATGGTTTTATGACCCTGCAACAGACGGGCAACCTATCCAGAACGTGCCCCACCTTTGCTTAATAGTAGTTGGGATAGGCCCGAAAGGGATTAGGGGGTTAGATGGATGGAAACTAGAATGGCAAATTTGTTGGAAAATAGGTATGATACTGACTCGACGACCGGAGTGTGACGCTTGATTGTTTAGCTTTAGCTATTAATGTATTTTTTTCAAAACATTGAAGAGAAGTAGCATTTTAATAACCCTGGATGTCTGACAAATAGGTCATACTAGGGGTGGGTTCTGATCTGTTGCCAAACCGGTTCTTTGGAAGCAGTTCCAGTATATATGATATCCAGATTTCCAATCATAACTGATTACTTGGTTCAGGTGTGTCCATCCATTTAGAACATGCCAGAGCAGGTTAGGTTGGAGGAATGTGGCCTGAAGTTGCCCATCCCTGGCTTAAACGGTGTTCAAATTGATGCTTTAAAATGAAAACTGATGCCCATTTTCTCCTAAAAAGATTCACTGTATTTGTATTGATGATGCTTTTTTTTCCATTCTTTCTGACAGTCTGCACTGCAGCACTGTATCTTGTTTTCACTGAAGTAAAGGCGCATTTCGACACTCATCACCATGAAGACATTTTTTTTCTTTGAAGTGTTGCACTCATCACTCTCATTCTGAATTAGAATCTTTTGCTGTAAGGTACAGCCGAAGTTTTGCTCGGGTTTCTATCGACATTTTGACTGAAGCTTCGCCCACCCTCACAGCCACACCCCTTTATATTTGAGCCCGCCCACAATCGCTGTAAAAGTAAAAAATTTGCTTGAATTGTATAGAACACAAAAGATTGACACGTCCGAAATGAAGCACCAAAATGTAACACAAAAATGGGCGTTTTTATACAATATGGCTGTTACGTAAACATTCTTGGTACTGGTTCCAATTTGGCACAGAGTTTCCCAATCTGTAGTCAATACCACTAAAAATCTGTGAATCTTGAATATGCATCAGGCCATATCGCAGATAATATTGTTTCTGGTTGTCAAATGAGAGAAAGATTACCAACAGAAAATAAAATATTAGACCATTTCCCGATTTATCCAAAAACTTGACAAATTGTTGAAAGACAAATTCCATTCTTCTTTGCTTCTGCAGTTTCAAAGGTAACAGTCACATGCTGCTAATCCGATTTGTCTAATCTCTAATCAGCGATTACGTTTACTCTCTTGATGGCTATAATCAAAGACACAAGTAAAACAGAGCAAAATGGATCAAAACAAAATACCCCCAAGAACCCACCTTGACTAGTCAGTGATAATGCCAGTGTCATGTTTACTATTTCCTGTTGTATTGTGACAATGCTACTTAGGTAAAAAACAGTTAACATGCAGGTGAAGAACTTAACTAAAGGCTCTATGAAAAGCCAAAAAGTATGCATTACTCTGAAAAAAAGTTTTTTTTAAGTGTGCGGTCTGTAAAAACAACCAATAGTCCAAGTCTGTAGAAAAGAACAATCAAGCAACACCGATTCACTGAAAACACACCTCTCCCTGTCTGGGTCTGGGTGTGGAGCTCTTTAAAACATAAAGGAAGTTGGAAAATGCTGCTGTGTGGTTTCTACACCTTCCTCTTATTCAAAATTTCACCACACTGATGACAGATGTCTCGGTTGTGGCATCTGAAGTAAGACGGTATGATTTTATAACTCCGCTGTGAATGTGGCTGTAAAGAGAGGAGAACAGCGAGTTAAACAATTCATGGAAAACACAAACTTCAGAGTTCATGCTTCTATAGTGCTAAAAATTTCCCTTTCGGATGACGGAAAAGAATAAAACAAAAACACAGGAGTCTCGACATGTATGAAGCGTTTCCTCAATTAGGCTACGGTCACAACGACAGGAAGGTATTGGCTGAAATTTCAAGAATTCATTTCGCCGCCTATAATTTAAAAAAAAAAATTGTCATGGTCATGGATGATGACGGTGGCAGTTGGGTGCCTGTCGGACGTGCAGAATGGCCCACTTTTTATATACCCCTGGGCTACCGAGTCAACACATCTCATTCCCATGTCGTCATATATCGATGCATGGTTGAGGACCCCTTTGCGTCAAAAATGAACGTTTTTGGGTATTCTCAACTCGTCGTTTTTTGTCGGGCTGGCTTTTCCAATTAAATTAGGGGTCTAATGTGATACCGGATGCCGACCAGTCCTCAAGATCCAGCCTGTACTGTACCCTAACCCTAAGCCTAACCTGATCCGCAATCCGGCACTATATATGTAGCGTAACAGGCGCACGGTTCCACTACTGTCTGGTACTGTGTGGTTACGGCACCGGTTTGCGGTACTGGTTCAAGTCCACGTCTGGTATAGTGCGTCCGATATCAAGTTAAGGTTTGAGTACTGGTGCAGTATCCATCTTGGTACTGGAACGGTACTAGAGGTCAGGGAGTCCTGATATAATTGGAGCAGCCAGGAGGTCAAAAAACGACGAGTTGGGGACACAAAATGTCCATGTTTGACGCAGAGGGGTCCGTAACCATGCGTCAATATGTGACGACTTGGCAATGAGAACGTGTTGACCAGGTGGCTGGTGGTAATTGATATGGAGTTGTTGACTAATCGACTATTAAAATTATAGACGACTAATTTAATAGTTGATTAGTCGTTACTTTATGCTAGCTTTTTGGACTATTTTGGTAATAATTAAGATTTTTAGGCTATTTTGGAGTTTAGCTAATATTTTGGCTGTATGCTAACTATTTTTGGTAATTTTGTTTTCAGGGTATTTTGGACTGTAGCTAATTTTTTGCCCACATGCTTAATATTTTGGGTAATTTAGACTTCTTTTTGGGTTTTTTTTTTTAGGATATTATGGAGTTTAGCTAATATTTCAGCTGTTTTGGCTAACTTAGGCTTTTTAAAAAAATTTTTTTACTGGGTTTATTACGGTAACTTGTGGAGAATGTTCTTTATTTTCTCTAAAGAAGTTTCAACATGAAGTTCTTGACTGTAGGACAGAGGAGTTCGGGGTGAGTGGCCGTCTTTAGAGGTAATCCACACAAGTTCAAAACCACTGAGCGATTAAGAACATCACCTCCCAACCCCTTCGTAGACAAAGCAGGATCTGTTTATACAACGTCAAACTCGTGTTCCCTTTAACAGCTTCACAAATTTGTGATTATCTAACACTGCTAACTCAGTAAAACGAGAAAATCTGCTGCAGTTTATGACACCTCGTAAAGCTTTAACAAAGACCTTTCTGTGCAGCTTTCAGCCTTGAGCTGGAATTACTGGAGGTGAAACAGCTGCAAGATTCTTAACTTCATGGAATCTGGGTGGAGTGACGCCATAGAGATGTATATTACTAGAAAGCTTGACCCCGCCTCCTTCATGTCCCAAACAGGAAGTACTTCCTGGGTCCAAGAAGTCAAAATCCTATAGACTTATAAAGATAAATAAGCAGCTATTACTCACTTATTATATTTCTTTTACAATTCTTACCTTTTTCCTTGCATCTTCTTGCTAATTTTATTATAATATTATTTAATTTTTACAAGCTATAAACTGACTAATCAGAGGCTTCAGTAAAAGCGTGTGGTGTGTGCTGGTCTACACCTCAAGCGTTTGATTGACAGATTCCACCACGTTGCTTTCACTTATGATTGGCAACATTAGAAATGTTGACTCAGGCGACTCGGACCAATCACTGGCTCCAAATGGCACATGACTTTTGGTACACGGGTGTTAACTCCAAGGTGGGAGGTGAACCTGCAATCTTCTGATCAGACGTCAACCAAAAGATCTGATAGTCCCAGGTTCAAATCTTCAAATTACCGTGAACTGTAACAGTAATGTTAGATGAAATCATGGGCTAAATCTAAATAAATTGACAATTAAACCAATTCTGGTTTTTAATACCACTTTTTTTACCAGTGAAAAGGTGATACCTCAAGGATTTGATCTATTAGCAAACCATAGACATGGTATTGATACATGTGAGTCCAACTGTTTCATACTTCTGTAGTAACTAACGTAGGCTCAAAATATATCTCTTTGTCAAAAAAAACAACAGAGAAAAGCTAAAATCTTCTATACAGATACTGTTTCTGCTTGAATTTCCCTTCATATGTTCTGGTCATTTGGACCCAAACACAATATAAGAGTTCAAGAGGTTTCTAACACTCAGCTGCTGTCAGTCAGACTTACTTGACAGAAACCCTTTTGTTGACAATGATACGCAAATATTTTGTAAATCAAACAAAGTTGGACTAAGGACGTTGAAAGTAGTTCTCGATCCTCATCGAGAGAGTGACGTGAAATGCAGACCGTTCTGGGAGATGTACGACAGCTGCATCTCTACACGCTACATGTCCAAGCATGTTCATTTGTGGGATGTTCAAACATAGATGAGCTGTTCTGGAAAATCTTCTCGAAAACTTCATTTTCAAAGTAAAGAATCACAAAACATTTTGTCAAAAAAAGAAAAAAGTCACTGTATTTCTATAAACATGATTCCAAGTCGCTTGTCTAAAGATATCTTCACGGACTTGAGACTCTAGGGTGCCGGAGACCTCGAGGACCGCTATTAAATCCTGTCTAATCACACCTGATCCAGGTAATCAGCTGGAGATGAGACAGGATTTCTGGAAAACCAGCAGGGGGGCTGGATTTGGACACCCGTAGATAAATGTAGCTCTTATTGCTACGAGGAAGCATTGTTTGTTTTTCTCATATGGATGACACTGAAAGATCAGATTGAATTATTTTGATGATCTCAATAAAAGATCACGTCTCCATGTCTGGGTTCATGAGATCATTCAGACTCTCCCAGTACGGTGAGCTTCACATCTACTGAACCATCTATGGAAGCTTTCAGCAGTACTTCTGTCTCTCTGTGACCCACTTTAATTTCTGCTGCTAAGTTGGTCATGAGCCAGTTTTCACAGGCAGGTCAAACCAACACATTCTCACTGTCAACTTGTCACATTTTGACGTTTGGTTAAGGAACCCTCCGTGCCAAAAACTGATGTTCTAAGTGTCCCTAACTCATCATTTTCTGACCTGCTGGCTGTTGGTAACATCAAGGGTCCACAACCCTCGATATGCAGGTATATGCAGGTGCCGGTATCGGGTTAGGGTACCAGTGTACTCTGGGCTGGTTTCGGTTCGATAGGGGCCCCGGGATTTAACAGGAACAGCCAAACGACGACTTGGGGACCGGAGAGTCCTTAACCAAACATCAAGATGTAAAGAGTTGAGAGTGAGAATGTGTTGGTCCGTATCTCTGCTGAACAAGAAAAGTCGTACGATGGTCCAATCAAAGTCCTCACCCAAAAGCTGTTGACATTCGACCAATAAAGGAATTGCTAATTTTTATTACTCATCATACGGATATCCTTTCACACACATCCTCTACGTTTTTTCGTTTCTTATGGAAATGTAGTTTGTGTGTTCAATATTGTAGTTTTTCTTTAGATTCTTTTTTAATATTTGCACAAAATAAACCAGTAAATCAAATTTCAGACAAAAGAGATAAAACTTTTGACTACAATGTAGTTTTTATTTACGTTTATAGTGCTTCTCGCCATCATTTTACACATGTTTACGAGCTGCTATTTACAGATGTGCAACAGTTCCAAGGATTTGCACAAAATATGAAGGCCAACAAATCAACAATGAATAGTTTTCTTATAAAAAGCTTTGATTTTTTTGTTTTTTAGAGGTAAAGTCGACAGAACGTCTTACCTGCTGATCGCTGCATCCGATTCCAGATGTGGGAATGTTCTGAGCTCCGTAGGGCTGCAGGAACAAACGGTTCCGAACTGCCTGAACCTTCACATTTACACATGTTTAAACACACCCTATTGGAGGCTGACAGTGGGGCAAAGGTTGGAGCGTGAAAGGGGAGTTCATTCATACACGCTACCGGAAGTTTTCACACTAAATTCGGCTTTTTTAGCACTCTGGTCACCTGAAAACCACATTTCAGTCAAAGTGGTTAAAAACTGAACAGGTTGTGGCTATTTGACGGACAAAATCCACTGAAAAAAAGTGAAAAAGCGTCAAAAATCCAACAAATAATCAAGAAGTTGATTATATTTTGGGACATGTTTTCACAGCTCTGATCTGATGCAGATTAAAACACAAAGCCGCTGTGTGTCAGATGTTTGCTCAGGTGATTGTTTTAATCTTCCAGTCAGGCTGCTCTGCTTTTCTTTGCCTCTTCTCCTCCAATTCTGGGATTTAAACTCTCTCTCGGCAAAACTCCGGTGAACTTTTCTCCAATTGGGTTTCACAATGCTGCTCACAGGTCAGACTCGTAAAGGCTTTAAAGGCCTGATAAACAGCGAACGCCTCATGTGGAGAATCAGACGGGGGGGAAAGTAACAGGAGTGATTAAGAGAAACAGCAGGAGTCACGGCTTCACCGCCGTATCAGTGAGAGGCAGCTTTCCCCTCCTCCGCCTCCTCAGAGTTATATAAGCTCCTACCGGGCGGCACGGCAACGCGTTACAAAGCCCTGGTTAACCAGTAACTAGAGACAGAAAATCTGCTGCATCACTGAGCAGAGCAGACACGGAGGAAGATCTGCACCAAAGAAAAACACCAGTCCTTCTGGTAATTTCTGCTTTTAATTCTGATTACGGCATTTTAGCCAAAACAATGAAAAAAAACATTGTCTTACAGAACATAGTTTCTTCAAAAATAGATTTTTTTTATTGGTTCATTTCTCAGGGACAGTTCACGTTAAAAGCTCAATGTGCCAGAATTAGCTTAGAAGCTAAAACAGATATTTATCCAAACCCTAAATCAACTTTTTTTGTCTGTTGACCTCCATAAATTGGGCTTTAAAAGTGCTGTCTGTTGGTCATTCCCTTTTTTGATAAATTAATAAAAAATAAATTGGTTAATTCTTAAAAAAATAGCCAAAAACGTCTGTATGATGCCCCCTACAGGTTAAAATGTGGCAATACAGTTGAATTTTTGTGATTCGTCAAATAAATTTCATTTAGGGGCGGAGTCAGCCTCCAACTCTCCTGTTTGGTGACATTTTAAAATGTCAACCTAAAACATCAAATCAACAAAATAAAAGCATCATAAAAATACTAGAGATAAAACAATCGATTAGGGTACATGTCTCTCTTCTCCTTCATTTCCACTGAGCAAACCAGACTGGGCCGGACTAGAATTTTGAGCATTTCCATTACAAAATGGACCCATTAAGCAGGAACGATTACTAGTCCCCCGTTGGTTCCATAGAAAATGGAATGGACCCATTAGGGCGGAGCTTCTGTCGTCTGAACTCCTGTGTAAAGCTTGAGGGAAAAGGCAGCCATGACAGAGGAGACGTAAACCGATTCTATTTTTGTGTCAACAAAGTTGTCGGTTGTTGCGCCATGCAGATAAAATCCCATCCTGGGTTAGAAAGTTGATAGTGAATCTTCGGTCAACTTCATTGAGAACCTATGGAAAAATGCCAAGAACGGCAGGAACGGCGGTTTGGAATTTGACGAATGTTTGTCAGTAGATCTGACTGTGATCTTTGGACCAGATTCAAATGATAATGAGTGGTAATACTCTCAAGAAAAGGAAGTTCATCAGAGATTTTTCTAGGAAGCTTTATCTATGACGTTGGCAGCTGCAACTTAAAACGTCAAAACTCAAAAAGGTTTGTGACATTTGGGACAGTAATTACTTTTAAAAACATCAGCATGAATATATTTATTTTTAAAGACCGGCTTTCTTTGGGGATTTTTACAAATTGTGCTTGACCGCTAATCATAGGTTGGGTTCCCGCCTTGGTCTTTCAAAGATACCGGACAATGAAGTGCAGAACCAATCGGTTCAAGAACAGTTTTTTTCCCAGAGCAATAGTGTCTTTAAATTCCACTTAATA
>NC_050529.1:6359345-6360429 GCF_002922805.2 Oryzias melastigma
TTCACCCATGCAGGTCATCACATTTCTTGATTTCTGAGGTTAGTATACCCATCATATCTGATGTAAATATATTTCAAGGTTCCAGTCATCTAAAAAACAATACATAAAAATAAAGGTGACAGAAAACCAGTTAACACTCAAATTATTTTATTAAAATATAAAGGCAACAATACACAAACAACTTTTTTTTTTTTAGAATCCATATCGCACTCCTCTGCCAGATAGCAGCTCTTGACGGGGTGGGTTCCTCTTACTTTAAAACCAGCTGAGTGTCTTATGTGTGTGGACCTTGGCTCTATTCCTTTTTTCTGTTGTCATCCAAGGCTTTTTGGCATTTTGACATGAGTCTGGTTAGCCGAGTGGAGCGCAACTTTGGTGAGGCATAATAATATGCAGTCTTTTCCTTGTTGCTTTCCTCATCGCTGACATAGTCTGGATTGGCTCCTTGGATGAATAACAGGTCCTCTTAATTGAGAACCTTCTCGCTTTCTGAAGACCTACAAGGGAAGACAATTGTTTTCTTTTTAAAATGAGAGAAAACATCTTATACATTGTGTGTGTGTGTCTGTATGTGTGTGCATGCAAATGTAACTGGTTCGACTGTGTTGGTCTGCGTTGTGTTCAGGTCAGGTGAATGAAGATCAGGCTCTGATGATGATTTAGTTTATTTATTCTGGTTGACAGAAAACACAAATGTTACACGGCTGTCCGGGATTTGTCAGTGCTTCCCCCTAGCAACTCGGCCACAGTTTGCAGCAGTCTCCGTGCGCATGTACCTCTCCCCACAGCACGTGAAATAAAATATGAAAAGAACATGAGAAAATGAGAAACTAACATCATACCTGGTTGACAGAAAACACAAATGTTACACGGCTGTCCGGGATTTGTCAGTGCTTCCCCCTAACAACTGAAAATTGCACGAAAAAGAAAAAAAAGTCAACACAAAATGGACGGAAAAAGGCGCAAAAATGGCGCATCGGCTCATTTAAAGTGTTGGTAATGCCCTGGGACAAAGCTAAAATAAGTATCCAGATATATTCCATATGTTCTAATGTATCAAAAATAACAAATAATTACCGTTGAC
>NC_050529.1:6361443-6407331 GCF_002922805.2 Oryzias melastigma
ACTCTTGCGTTATCTCCAAGTTTCTTTGGTCTCTGGTGCTTTTGAAAAAGCTAACAGACGGTGGAAACCACTCGCCTTCAAGAATTTTTTGACAGTGACATGATGAGCTCAAATGATGTCACACTATGATGTCAAATGACATCACACAGGGAGATCCACTTTGACATGGTTTACTGGGTTGTTATGGGAGCGGTGACATCATAGACTTCTGTGTGATGTCACATGATTACATCATCTAACATAGATTTATGAATGATGCAGCCCTGCCTACCAAGACCATCTTGTTTTCGCATATGGAAAAATGTATGCATCTTTGAGCAAAAATGTAACCCCCCACCCCCCACATGCTCCAAAATTCACCAAAACGTGCACACACCTAGTAGCTGGTGAAAATGAGTTTTGAGAAAAGTTAACTGCCCCACTCCAGATCTGAATAAGATACTGATGTGTTTGAGCAACCAATGCAATGTCTGTAACCAGGGACATATGCAAGTTTAGGGGTTTCCCTTTCAAAACTCACATTCACGAGTCACCACACAAGTTTTAAAGACCAGGATTGTCTTAAGGTTTTCAGAGTGAACATAAGTGAATATATGATCATGTATTGCCTTTGGAACACAAAAACAAATTATTTATGAAATATTAGTTATTTTTGTGAGTTTTATCCTTCCCAGACGTAAAACGACTCTATTCCTTAGGCTCCACGTCCCGCTGTGTGTGGGTGCCACCCATTTCATGACATCCTCTTAGAGCTGTTTAAGCTGGAATTTATTGCAGAGGTCACTAGCACAATGCAGTGGAGCAGCTAGAATGATACAGAGGACCTTGCTAGCATGCTACAGTGGAGCTTACTAGCTAGCTGCATAAGTGCTTACTAGCTAGCTGCATAAGTGCTTACTAGCAACCTACAGAGGAGCAGCTAGCAGGCTACAGGGGAGCTTGTTAACTTGCTACAGAGGAGCTGCTAGCATCCTATAGCATAGCTCACTAGCATGCTACAGAGGAGCCACTAGCATGCTTTGGTGGAGCTTGCTAGCATGCTACACTGTCCAATTGGCGGTTGACTAGCATAGTGAGCTAACATAATGAGTCCCTTCTTAAGCCAATGTGGGCAAACACAGGTAGGACCACCACAGAAACTACAGACAAACCCAATCGGGCTTCACATTTTCTGCCCACTTTTAAACCATTTTTTTTAATGATTTTTGATTTTCACTGGTCAACATCTTCATCCACATTTATCATGGGATGGATAACATGTCAGTTAAGGCTTGGGTCACCTGGACCCCATAAGATAGCACAAGGTTATGCTAGTTACCAATTTGAGTCAGGCACTATGAAGGCCTGCCGCGACCAGAGTTTGGGTCCTTCAACTCATGGAAGAAGAACTGCCAGAGTAGCAGAACAAGCTAAGCTAACAAAGACTCAAACATACTAATTTTTAATGGAGTGTACAGTCTTGAAACTTTTGTTATTTCTTGTCACCAAGACAACAGTCCGACTAATTTAGCCAGCATTAGCTAATCTAGCTAGCATTAGCTAAATTACTGTAGCTGCAGGACTGGGAACTCTGTTTGTTGTTAAATCTGTTGTCATGGAGACTGCTCAAACAAGGAAGTTCACACAACAAAACAGTCATTATTTTCTTCTCATGGGACTCTTTCCACAGCCGTGCACCTTTCCTAAGTCGACCTCATTCCCCAGACTGAACAAAGCCTCAGAGAAAGTGGCTGGTGCAGGACCTTTCCTTCCTTTAATTGTTTGGTAAAATGATACGCATCGTTCAAATTCTTATTTCGGAGCTCACGCTGCTTTCTCAGATGACAGATTTCAGCTGTTGATCAGGACATGTTCACATGAAAAAGTCTCCCGGTCGGGGACAGAAGGTCAACTTTGGTGCAAACCGTGAGGAATAAACCTTTATTTTTTCAAATATGACTGGACATATTACCCGTGTTAATTTAAAGGTTTATTCGTCAAAAACTTCAAAGTATTTCCTTTGATAGAAATTCACCAGAACATTTGCTGGCGTGCCGCAGACGGTTTTCCTGTTGCATGACTCCGTTGTGAGCAGGCTTTAGGTGACAGACCTGACGTTCACCTGGGAGATACCATCGTTCCAAGACTGTAAAACAAGCACCGCCTATTGCAACTTGATCGACAGCTTTCCAATGTACGTTTGCATTTACAAAAATCCAGTGTTGAGCTTTTAGAGCCTTCTCTGCTGAATTTATTTTAATAAATTAATATTTATTTGGTTAGTTTGTCAATAAAATAAGTATCTTTTAGGGGGAAAAAATTGCATCGACTCTCCAAGTCGATTTTTCAAGAAACCAATTAGTGTTGTTTAGTGCGGACTAATTAATTAGAAAACCATGGATGGGATCCCTTTAAATTCATGGAACTTTAACTCACATTATATTAGAGCTCTGTTTTTGTTCTTTTGGTCTTAATTGTTCAAAATTGACAAAATAAATACAAATTGGTGGTGTAAAAATATAAAAAACTTCATGAGCGCCACTAATTTTTGTTGTATTTTGATATTTTACTGCATCACAAATTTAAATGAAAATGAGGCTTTTTACAACAAATATTAGGTTTAATTAAAAATACATTAATTATTTACAGGTTATAATTAATTAATCACATTTTAGCACTAATTACCACCTTGGGCTACAATTACTATTTATTTCCATGATGTTATGAGGTATAAGAGAAAAATATAAAGATGACACAAACAAAGATTTTTAAAGGATTTGACAAAAATATTTTGCATCTAGAAATCATAATATGTCAGACAGCCATCCTTACCCAGGAGAAGACAGAGTATAAATGCATAGGTATGAAACATCAAAGTGTAGGAACTTTACCTAAATATCACCAACACGTTTTCATTAAAACCTGTTTTGTCCTTCACGTCTTATCTCATACGAGAGTTTTCCATTCTGACCCTGATGTTGCTCCATCGCATTCCTCCTGTGCAGACGCGTTTGACGCTCTGGAGGAACCAGCGGCCGGGCCACATGGTGATAAAGCTGATGATGAATGGGGCAGGTGACGGCTGGGGGGATTAGGTCCTTTTCAGGCTGCGTAGATCATCGGCGCTTTACGTATTTCCATCTCTCTCGATATCTGACACCAGGTGCAGGGCCCGCAGAAGCAGGAGTACACGCAGTCGTGGCAGATGTCCCCCTGTGACAAAGACACAGTAGATATGGTTCGGCTGAGGACTTGAAAGGGTTTATGGGATGGCTCCAAAACACTTTGAGTTTTGATGCCCAAAAAACTTTTTATGGCCGACTGAAAATCAGATAAACGGGAACAGAGGCAGAACTGTTCTAGTAGTCTACGATTGATGGTATCAAGCCGCACCTGAATGCCGTATCGGTGGCGGATGGACACCCTCATGGCGGTGGTGATGGGCGGGATGAAGCCGAAAGCGTCCAGCAGAGGTAAGCACAGACACTCTCCGGCTTTTTTGGCCGTTATGCAGGAGAAACACGGAAAACACCAGAACGCAAAGCAGCCTGAGAGAAGAAAAGAAAGTAGGAAGTATTAGTCGTATACATAGACAGTTCATAGAGAGAACTGGACTGATCATGTACCAAACAGGAAGTACCCGCTGGTCCCAGAAAGCCAAAATCCCATATACTTCTATGGAAACACGTTTACCATGTTCTTGCTAAATCTATTTTATTTTCATGATCTATTTTCAAGCTGGCCAATCAGATGCCTCAATAAAAACATGTGGCACCCGCTGGCCTCCATTTAAAAGTTCAAAGCCTTTGACAGATTCTTGGACCAATCACTGCTTCCTATTTGTCTGGTCCCAAATTGGCGAAACCGGGAGATATTCGTAATGCGGAAAAATGGCGACCAAATCGACTTCATTTCGTTGGTTACAGTCCATCTCTATTCATGTCATTGGTCACCTACACCTGTACGGGGTTTTTGGTTGACCAGGCCCGTCGAGGGTCACAGAGAGAAGTGGCTATATGATTTTTTAGGGAACTTTAAGACATGCATGCACTCATGCAGCTTCTACTGACTACGACCCCCCATGGGCTCGGACAATCCAAAAACCCGCAGCCCCATAATAGGACAACCACCGTTTGAGGGGCTACGATTGATGCTACTGCATGTCTACACCTGACACTCCTGGATTATGGTGTACACACTGGACTGTCGCTACCCTATACTCCTACAGTTGAAGGAGATTTGGTGCAAAACATCGTAAATCTTGCTCCAGGCATTTTTCACAGCTCCATGTAATAGATTAAAGACTTAGTGTTGTAGGCACAAACCTCACTTACTAATTTCTCTTTCATGATCAATGTTTGTACAGTTGGTACTACGAGGAATTAAGATTAACTCTAACCGTATGTTACTACCAATTCAGAGTTCCTGATTGGTCAAAGTTCAACCGGTTCAACTTTAAATGTGCATTCATTGGACTTGAGTTTTGTTTGTATTTTCTGAAAAGGGACAAAAATATTGAATAGCGACACATGAACGCAAGATTACTTGGACTTTTAATTGGAATTGGTTACTTGGTGTGTCTTGAAGTCCTCTTGAGGTTCGTACGGTCACCTTAAGGGGTGTCATGAGAATGGGACCATCCTCACCCATGTGGTGTTTTGTGAAGTATTTGTGAAGGTCATGTAAGTTCCACACACTTATGGCGCACAGGTGATGCTGTCGTATGGTGTCCTTACGCCACACTCCAGTTGTTAATGAGGTACAAGTACGGGCTTCTTCCTGAACGTGAGAGTTTAAGCATACTCAGTCCGTAACAATGAACTGAATACACCCTTAATGTGGACCACTTGCATGTTTCATATACAGTTCCACCTATAGAGAGCCTATATCCACCTGTAAAGGTGGTTATGACTAAAGCTCAAGTCTATGACGTCAAGGGCATACGATCCAGAAACAACACAGCTTTGGTTCTTTCACATCAGATCTATGATTCATGTATAAAGAATGTCTAACCTGTTCAGCTGAAAGGTTCTCATCTCAGCTACACCATAGAGATATTTAAGTCTCCTTTTAATCCTAGATAATATAGGTCAGAGATGTTTGTTTTGACCATTGTTTTGACTTATTCCAACTTTCAGTCCTATTCAGAAGGTTGTAGCGACACGCCCAAAACACACTTTCTGAGGAACACCTAAGCGTACAGTAGTCCATTCAAACACTCACAGCTGGGGAGGTCAGTGAAGCAGTCACAGATGCCAGTACTCCACTCGTTTGATATGCTGGTGGCGATGTACGGCCGCGGCTGGAATGTTTGAACCTTCCCCGACATAGTTTCAGTTCCTGATGGGCAGAAAGAACAAAAACGAAAGAAGATGAGAGTAAAACGGTTTTAAAGATTTACCAGATTACCAGATGATCCCAACAGTCCATCAGAACACAAGAAAAGTCAAATGTTTTCAAGATAAAAGGTTCATAAATGTCCGTAATGTAAATGAACAGAAACCATTTCGGGCGTTTCGATGCCTGAATTATAGACTAAGATAGTACAGACAATAGTTTAAAACCTTTTTGGCCAAACGCCATTTTTTTAATGTTATATTTGGGTTTCAAATCTTTATGGCCCCAATTTGGCTCCATAAGAAAAAAGTCCTAAAATTATAAGAAAAAAAATCAAAATTGATAAAGAGTAATTGTGAATTTATGAGGAATAAAGCCAAAATTTCACAGTCGTAAAATCATAAAAATAAAAAAATAGAACATTTATGAGAAAATATTTGTAAAAATATGAGAAAAATTCAAAATTATACAAGATTATAGTCGTAAAGTTATTAGAATCAATCAAAATTGAATAAAAATAGTTGTATAATTATGAGAAAAGAGCCAAAATTATACGATATGTCACATTATTAGCAATTTTTTTTCTAACTTTGTACAAAAAAAAGATTTAAATCATGCAAACAACTTGAACGGTAAAAAATGAACGTAAGAAAGTACTTGCACGATTATTTTTTTAGATGCTTTTTCTGTCCATCAAGGATTTAAGTTCAAGATTTTTCAAAACCATCAAGTATTTTTTAACATATTAAAGAATTTTCAGTAAAAATACAATTTTCTGAGTAAGAATGTGCTGAAAACAAACCCAACACTTTACCATTTAATACCTTTTATTTAGAGTTATTTAAAAAAAGTCCAATAATAAAATGTGAATTGTATCCATCAGATAATCTGAACCTAATCTGAGCAAATGGTTTTCAGGCTGTCAGTGATCATCTCACCTCATGTGGTTCAGTCCGTCAGTCCTTCAGTGTCTCATGGTGGCCTAAAGCCGGGTTATAAAGGCGTGTTGGAAGGAAAGCGTAACAATGACGGCTAAAGAAATGTGCGCTGACCAGTCTGTGCAGTCTGACTGCCACTTCTTATGATTGGCATCAAGATGTTTGTCATCTTACGTCTCTTGTTTTGGAGGTTTCATCCTGCTTTATGCTGTAAAGTCTTTGATTATTGGAACTCTGCATTCCTGGTTTTCCTATAACAATCTTTGGCTGTCATAAAAGATCTTATGACCATAAAACCACCTGCAGAGGAAAACCCAGTGGGGGAAAATTCTGCAAGCATCATTTGTACTTGCATTTCTATTTTTTTACCCATGAAAACAATATTTTACCAGAAAAAAAGCAAACCGAATATAGATTTTATGTCCCTCTAGTGTTTTTTTGAGGAACTGCAACATTTGTTGCTCGCCTCAAATTTAAAAAATGGAACGTTAGACTTATTCAAACTGAGGAAGAGGTTTTATTAACATTAAAATACATAAAAAACAGTTGAAATAAACCAAAAATAAACCAGTCAGTGCTGCAAATTCATGAAAAATAAAACAGTTTTTTTTTCTTTTTCAAAATGGCAGCTTTTCTTTTGGTCTTATCTCCATAGCAACTATTTTAAATTTAGATCGCCTGGAGTGAATGCACCGTTCCATGTAACTTTTAGGAGAATCGGCAAAACTAAATTTTTGGTTTTCCTTGGCAACCAGATTTTTTTTGCCACGCCCACATTCCTAATACAACCATATTGTATGTTAAATCGTTTCAAATTTCCTAAACTTTAGAAAACCCTTTCAAAATGAGACACTAAAACCTTTTCAGATCTATCAACTTTTACGCCTTTGAATGAGAATAAACTATAACAGTTTTTTTTTCCCAAGAATCAGCTGATCAGAGCCACGAAATGCCAGCAAAAAGGGTCGATAAAAGAGAGAAAAAAGGTCAAAAGCTTAAAACTATGTTTATGTTTGTGGTCGGCTCCAGCAGGGGGAGGGACTTCCTGCTATTAATTTTCATATTTTTTCTCTGTAGCCAGATTCTCTTGAAGAGCGCTGAATTTGATCTAAATTTCTGAAAAAATGATAATAATATTGCTTAAAAATCCCTAATATATGAAAATTTTGCCAAAAATGTAGTGTGTTGATTAAATAACAGAAATTAGCACCAAAAAACTTAGTAGATACCAAATCAGCAAAAAAAAAAAAAAAAAAAAAAACAAGCCAGCTCATTGTTTTTATACTAGCTAAACTCCAAAATGGACTAAAATTCCTTGGTAAACTAAATAAGTCATAACATTAGTGTTGCTAAAATAGAAGTTAAACTCTTAATTAGCCTAATAAACACCAGTAGATAACAAATTAGCCAAAAAATTAGTATGTTACTGATATATTTGATAAATTCAAATTTTTTTGAAAATTGCTATAAAAGATTAAAACATTTTCCATGAATATATTTAAAAACTTGTTGCTAATCTACTTAAAATTTAGAAATTTGAAGACGTTCTCCTTCATTTCCTATGGGGCATATTTTGCTCAATATTTCAAAAACTATAAAATTTACAAAGACCAAATATACAAACAGTAATGTCCTGAACGAGCTGAACGTTTTGATACCAAGATGACTGAAATAGTTGGAAGTGTGATTGAGTTTTTACATGCCAAAAAACATACAGAAATAATCATAGCAACAAAAAGCAGGAACACAAACACACAATGACGCGTGAGGTTTCACTAAACAACATATGTGACACACAAAGGAGGAACTAACACTCCAACATGGGGAAAGAACGAAACAATCGATAACAACACACGAGACGTTATTGCAGATTAAAAAAAAGAAGGAAACTATACAAACTTCTAGAAAGTTCTTCTCAAATTTTTGCTAAGTTTTGATGCTGAATGTTTCTTTTTTTTCTGTATGACCTGAGTTTCCTCCTCTACAGAACACAATGCTGCAGGAGTGCTAACAGACATGGAGAAATATGTTTAAATCTGCTCTTGTACTCCACCAGTCAGTTCTGCAGGTGTCTAGACCAAGTGCGCCCCCTGCAGGGAAGCCAGAGCCTCGTATCTGTCTGAGGAGGAGGAGGCGGCGTGGGAGGCTGCTCTTCTCTTCAGCTCTCTGGAGATCTGGAGCCAGGAGAGAGTGTAGCAGCAGCATCCATACAGGCAGTCGCTCCACGCACTGCCCTGGAAGACACACGGAGAGAGTGGAGAAGCTTCACCGTCTGTGGGAGGCTCAAACGACACACTTTTGAAGGAAAATGAAAGTTCTGATGTACTCAATTGCTTTGAAATGTTCTGTCTTGTTCCAGCTTGAAAGCTTTTGTTGATACTATTTTTCTATCATTTTCCATCAAACTTTCCTCCCTTTCAGGCACACAGAGACATGTTGGAAAACGATTACAATTGTATTGATATTTTCCTGATAAATCCTTGGTACAGAAATCAGAATAAAGTCAACCTTCAATTTTCCTTTTTAAAGCCATAAACAATGTTCACCTGCATTCAAGTGGCCACTTTCAATGAGGTCTATGTATAAACTGGCTATTTATGTTTGCTAAACAAGTTTTTAAGTCAATTTTCAGGCAGCAACTGAATGTGGATTGAAATTTAAACCAGTTAAACTTTCACCTCTCCTATCAGGAACTCGGATTCAGTTGTGACTAGGGCTGTAACGAGTATCCGGGTGCTCGGGTATTCGCGATCTGCTCCCAGAATTGCGAGTACGGATATTCGCGACGCCCAAGAGAGCGCTGATTCACGATCTTTATAAATGTGGTAAATTGTTGCAAAAGATGATCTAAATATCAATTGGGGACGATGTATTTTTGCTCTGGAATGCAGATTAATGTCGGATTTTAAGTTTATGAACTAAAATAAAGCCGAAAGAGGCGCGGTACCGCTACCGGAAGTAAATGTATCCCCGTGACGGTTAAGCTTCCGGTTTTCAAAGTAAAACTAGCAAGAGCTTTTTTTCGTTCAAAAACAGAGACTGAAGTTCCGCTCACAGACATAACTTCTGACAAAATGAATTAGCTTTAACATCGGAGCTTTAGCGCCAGTGTTTACATTACTTTGGTTATGATAACTCTTCAACATTTGACGTAATTAACGAAACTCCAGCTTATTCTGAAGAAACAGCCTCGCGCTGCTGAAAGGTGATGTAATCAACGTGAATCAGCTGATTCTGCTGCGAAAAAAAAACTTTTTATAGGAGCTCTGCAGCAATATGTGACGCTTAGAACCTAAAATATTGAAGAACTTTGAAGATAAAAAACTGTGTAGAACATTTTCAGGTTTTGTTGTTAAATGACCCAAAACAGCAGTGATTCTAATCCTTTTTATGTTGTTTTCCTGCTGAACCAGAAGATTGAAAACCAAAAAAAACTTTAAAATGACAAAAAAATGTCTTTTTATCTAAATCTTTGTGTTTTTTTAAATCAGTTTAGTTGATTCTGATCACCTGTTCTAAATAAAGGTATAAATGATGATTAAATACAAATAATTTCAATTTTCATCCATCGATTAAATAGACATACACATAGGAATAAACGTTATATTAAAAAGTAAGAATCGTGGTTCAACTCGTGAATCGTTGCTCTTGATTCGTGAATCAAATCGGATCGCCACCCAAGTGATGATCCACAGCCCTAGTTGTGACCATTACTGTCACTATAGCAATGGTCACAATAGTAGCACTATATATTCTGTAGTGACCATTACTGTTGTGACAGTAAGCCTATTGTTTATCATAACAGAGTACCTATATAACATTATTTACAATAAAATCTCATTTTCTGAGTACTTCTCAATTCAAATCTCATTGGCTCAAAGCAAGAAGACCCCCTGGTCCAAGTTCCGGCCGGGTGACCTGAAACAGAATCATCAATGGGGGACCTTTCTGTGTAGATTCCTCCCACCATCCAAAAACATGCTTCATAGGTTAATCAATTCCTTTGGTTGGTGCAGTGCAATTCACGTGTTGTCCCTAGATTTGAGATTCCAAGTGACCAGTCTGTGCTCTTGTTCTTGGCTTTGGACCGCGCCTCTGGCTCGCCAGCTGTCCCTCAGTTCCATCTGGATGAAGCCCATCTGCTTCCCTTTTCAAACATGTAGTTGCATAGTCAGATAAGCTAATTCTTCTTTAACAGTCCTGGTACATCGCCTGTCTACCATGGAAGAGGAACCCTCCTTCATGAGGACATCCCTGAGGTTTCTTACCCCCCCAAATCAGTTTTTCTTTAAAGGAATTTCTCTTTACCGAGAAGAAGGGCCTAAGAGCATGGATGCCCAGTTTAGCTTAGTTTGTTTAGCTCAGCAATCAGCTATTGTTCATATTTTTTGACTGTATGTTTTTGTATATTATGAAGCCCATTAAGAAAACTGTATTGTGATATTATGTTTTATAAATCAAATTGAATTGAATTAATTGGTTACTGTAATTGTCTCTAGGTGTGAATGTGAGTGTGTATGGGTGTGTGATTGTGGTCCTGCGACCTGTTCAGGCTGTACCCGCATGGTGGGGTTAGGCTCTGGCACTCCTGGTGACCCCATAAAGGATAAAACGTGTTTCGAAAATGGATGAATAAATGGATAAAAGCTGCACAGTCATAATTAAAAGACTACTAGGAACAATCTTACAAAAGAAAAGAATACTGGAACTTTAAAGAAACGCACAAAGCTGTTGTGCAAAAAGTATGGCAGTAGTGAAAGTGGTCAAAACACCAGGACTGAAAAACATCTTTAATGACCACCTTTGTCCTTTATGACGCATCCAGGGACACAAATGTGCCTAATCTTTCCATGTTTTGAGAGTGGATGTCCAGCTGATCTGATAATGAATGGATTTGTCGCAGAAAAAGGCTTCCATTTAGCAAAGAAGAAAACAATAATTACACCAAACCACAGCGTGGTCCCTTTCTTTCATCATCCTTTCAGTTTTACATCTCAGCTATAGTCTATTAATGATCATCCAACTTTGATTAAATCAAAATGAAGCTAAACAGTTTAGAAAGTAATGAAACGAAAAAAAACAGAAATCAAGTTATTTTCTTCTTAACGGCTCTCAGGGTTTTAAATCAGCAGCTTTCATCTGACAAACTGTGTTCTCTTTATCTCTTTGTCTGTCTGTGTAACCATCAGCCCACATGCTTGGACCTGCTTTCACATGAACTCTCAGAACCATACCAGCTTGTTTCTCGCAGCTCTGCCAATGATCCACGTCCCACTCCACCCCCGGAGAAAGCCAACATTACCAACCACCTTCTCATCTCCGATGGCAGCACTCCAGCCTCTGCCTCCGTGGCCTCAGCCGCCTCCCGCAGCGTGCCTTATCTTCTCTCGTCTTCACGGTCCCAGGTTAGAGCGGCTGGGCTTTGCTTACATCAAACTCCTGCTGCTGTCCTGGTATGCGCTCTTTGCACGTCAGACATCTGCTTTTACCATGGAGGAGCACTGACCGGTGACTGGGAGCTGATTCTTGTCAGGAGATCTGGTCCTGCCATCACTGGGGGGTGGGGGTGTAGTCGGCTGTTTTTCTTTTATATTATTTAAATTTTTGAGTCAAGATGCTGGCTTGTGACAGGAAACAAAAGGACAACCTACACTTTAGATGAGGAAATCTGGAGTGGCAGAGATGTTTTGAGGAATTGTAAGACTAAAATGTTCTGTAGGTTTGACACAGGAGTTCAAGTTGGAGGCTCGATCACACCAAGGATCAGCTTTGAGCTCCTTCTTGTTTGTCGTGGTAAAGGACAGACTGACAGATGTGAATCATCATGTTTGCAGATGACACTGTAAGCTATAGTGACAGTTGGGAACAGGTGGTGGAACATATAGAGCAGGGATAGGCAACTCCAGGCCTTGAGGGCCACATTCCTGCATCCAACATACCCTGTTCTGGGATGTTCTAGTTGGCTGGACACACCGGAATCAGGTAATTGGTCATTAGCAGATCTTGGATATTTTAAAATCATACAGACAGTGTGGACCTCAAGGCCTGGAGTTTCCTATCCCTGATCTAGAGAGATTAATTAACTAAAAGTGTATTCAGACTGGATAAAATTAGTCCTCCTAAAGTGAACCAGATAATCCAAAACAAAGCTTCAGTTGGAATACGTGCAAGTGGACCCTGGTCCGGGACCAAGAATTGCTCTCTGACTTGAGGCAGTCTCGGTTTGTTTCCAATCGGACTTAACTTCACTCTGATATTCTGCAGTCCGAATGTTAGGACCGGAACAACTGAAAACAAAACGACCACCGTACCCAGTCATTAGCAGACAAATGTGGAGCAGCGATGCAACATGAACTCATTAAAGTGTGGTGAGTTGAATACAAGCTCATTAAAGCAATTTTTAACATGAAACACATTGCTTCTCACACTGTTTTCCCAACAATTTCTATCATAAACACTAGCTGTAGTGTCCCCAGTAACCATCCTCCACCATTCCTCTACTGTACCACAATATCAGTAAAAAGTGTTGAACCTGTTTTTCATTCTTTCAAAAGTAGTCTGAAATAAAAAGTTTAAATTAGTAAAAAATCCTGGCAAGGATTTTCAAAGTCCAGCACATCCATCTTTCTCTTTTTGCTGGCCAATGACTGAGGAGATCTTTAGTCACATAGTTTTGTTTACAAGATTTGGTCAGGACTGCTTGCCATGGTTTGCTTGACTGTAGCCTGAAAACAGACCAAACGCAAGGTTTGGGACTCAAACATAAACACAAGACATAATGGTATATCCCAAAACACAAGACATAAGGGTATATCTCAAGAAATAAGGGTATTTCCCAAGACTTAAGAGTATACCCCAAGACATAAGACATGAGGTTATATCCCAAGATATAAGACATAAGGGTATATCTCAAGACATAATGGTATACACCAAGAGATAAGACATAATGATATATCTCTGTTAGGGATTGTGGTGGAGGACCCAAATGCAGGAGACCTGGGGCCCGTTTCAAGAAGCAGGTTTTGTTGGAACTCTGAGTTCGTGAACTCCAAATTCAGTAAAACTCTGAGTTTTCGGTTCCAGAAAGAGAGATAACTCAAACCCGGGAAAGTGGGCGAAACCAAGCCCGTTCCAAGATGCGGGTTAAGCTGAACTCAGAATCAATCACTATGGTAACTGAGTCTGTGAACGAAACCTGGTCGGTAGCAGGTTTTCTTCAGGAAACTTAGAGTTCTCTGCGGTCTCCGCCCCTTTTTAAAGTGAAAGATTATCAAACATGAGTTCCTCATTAACATTTAGAGAACATTCACGTTAGAGACGTCAAGTTTTCACCACGTAGAAACCAAAATGACACGTTCATTCATAGAGGATCATGTAGAGAGGAGGCTGATTAATCCAGAGGAAATATTATTTACGTCGGTAGAGGATTTGGAGGACACGAGTCGACTGACTGCAGTTTCCTGATTCGTTTTTATTTCAGCGATATTATAAATAGTGAGTTTTTCCTGGGACTCGCTATTAAAAAATACAGTTTTCTTTTCCTTATTTTAGACCCAAAACAATTGAAATTATGGAATGTCAAACACAGAGAAAGGTTTTAAATTCATCTACCATCCCCCATCGGCGTCAAACATTAGCTCAGTTGTCAGCAACGCTGCTTCACACTGCGGAGTTTGCGAGTACGATTCCCGGCTACGGAATTTGTTTTTACGCTTAAAAAAATAATTCGGCGAGTAGTTTTTAAGTCTTGAGAATCCAAATTAAATAAATGCTTTTTTTAATATATGTCAGGCAGCTACAGTTTCCTTTTAGCGTGCAGTGATATCCGTGTGTGCAGGTGGGGAGGGGGAGGGGGGTTACCAAAACCGGTTATTCATGCGATTCCGGAGATTACTGGCTAAATTAGTAACAGATCAAAAACCATTCCTTACTCAACAAGAGACAAAATAACCTTCCTGACATTATTTATTCATTATTAGAAATGATTCAAATAACTGCAGATATTTTCTCTCTGTTCTACCGCTGCAGCTGTGTTGCTTTTCTTGATGAAAATGTTCTCCTATAGTCGCATATGCTTGAAGGAACTTATCAATTTCCCTCGCCGGAAGTACGTAACTCAGCTGTTTGCTCCCGTTGCCATGGTGAATCATGCTGTCTTTGCTCCATTGATCAGGGCTTTTTATGGTCGCGACGCTCACACCTGATTCTGGTTCTGACAACTTCAAGTTGATTGAATCAAACATTTTCAGCTGTTCTGGAACCGAAAACCCTGAGTTTGAGAATTTTGAGTCCAGTGACTCCAAGTTCAGGTTCGAACTCTAAATTTGTTGAACCTGCTTCTTGAAACGGGCCCCAGACTTGGTGGCAGAAACATAAACATTTACTAAATCAACTTAAACTTGACCAAACCAGTGACATGACAGAACGTAAATGAGCAGAAGACCTGACAATGAGAAACTGAAAACCAGACACTTAAATACACTGAGGTTGATTAACTAAATGAAGACAGCTGTGGATGATTTAACCTGAATGTGGTGAGACTGACAGGGAAAACAGAACATGACAAAACCAAAGCACTGAATCATGACAATCTCAAGACATAAAAGTATATATCAAGACATAAGACATGAGGGTACATCTCAAGACATAAAGGTATATCCAAAAGACAGAAGACATGAGGTTATATCCCAAGATATAAGACATAAGGGTATATCACAAGACGTAAGACATAAGAGTTATTCTCAAGACATAAGAGTATATCCCAAGACATAAGGGTCTATCCCAAGACATAAGACATGAGGGTATATCCCAAGACGTAAGACATAAGAGTTAATCTCAAGACATAGGGGTATATACCAAGACATATGACATAATGGTGTATTTCAAGATGTAAGGGTATATCTCAAGACATACGTGCATCACTGTATCCATCCATCAACCTTTTGTTAATCCTAAATTCCTCTAACATGGTTACTGTTGGGGGAAGCTGGAGTAGACCCTGTCCAGGTCACCAGTCCAACGTAGGGTCATACAATCCCACATCCATACACTCTCACAGTCACACCTCAGGACAATTTAGAGCAATCAATCAACCTATGAAGTACATTTTTGGACTGTGGGAGAAAGCTGGAGTACCTGGAGGGCGCTAACCACTGCGCCACCATCCAACCCCATAATTGCATTGTAAAGGTCTTTTTATTGGTCATAATCAATCTGCTGAGGTGAAACGAGTGATTACCTTTATGCCGTACCGCTCCCTGACCGATGCCCTCATGGCTAAAGAAGCTGGAGGTACACAGCTAATGCAGTCCAGCAGAGGCAGGCAGGGGCACGCTCCCGCCGCCCTGGTCACCTTACAGGTGAACACTGGGAGGCAGCACAGGGCAAAGCAGCCTGCACACACAAATTCCAGCTCATAGTCAGATTCTCACTTTCTACGCCCTATGTTTTCATGTTACGGTCCGTACTCACAGTCCCCCATGTCCTTGTAGCACTCACACAGACCGGTGCTCCACTGCTCCTCCTCGTGGACTCTGTAACGAGGCTGGACCTTGACAACCTCCTGGTACATGGCTCAGCTGTGCGTCTACCGTCAACATGATGAAAACTGATTCAACAAGTTTAGGAGATTTAACAAAAAATCCAATTTGGTTGGATTTTTCCCAAAAACTTGAAAAATTGTTGACTCACTTCTGTCATTACTGAGTCTATAAAGGTGGTAAAAGTTGCATAACAGCTTGCAAAGCCCCCAAAATGACTTTCAAATTCCAACAATAAGAAGTTTTTAAAACTGAAATATTAATGTTACACAAACATCCATCCATGCCTTTTTTAAATCCATTTAGAACAATAGAGATAGAGTACTTTGTCATTTTGTCTTGTTGTCAAATTTCATTCAGAAGACCTCAACTGTTAAAGTTCAAAACTAGAATTCTTGTTTTAGAGCATTTAAGACATCAAGTTTTCAAAGACAAGAGCTACATTGCAGTAAAAACACAACTATTTCAAATTTGTCCCCTCAGTGTCTTTTTTCCCGTCTTTGCTCAGTTGTCTCAAGAATTTCCGAGAAAAGGAAAGTTTCCCATTGATCCAGGATGCTTAAACTCCAGTTTAAGCATCCTGGATCAATGTTTAACTGTAAATGTCCTTGTGCTAGCGATGGTGGTGACCTACCTATCAAAAAGCTGATTTATCCAGAAAGATAGAACAACAGGAGCTGGGTTATCATTAACTTTGCTGAACTTTTTGTTCCCTCTTCTTCTTTCTGCAAGTTAACTGCTTTGTGTTTTTAGTGTAAATATTACACAAACTCGACTGGCAGGTGGTTTCCGCGGCTTACTATTAGTGTCTGTGTTTGGGCTCCAGGTGATACTTTTGCTTTAGTCTAGTCAGCCAAATATTTTCTATGACTTGAGAGTCACTAACTTTAAACAACCTATACCATGCAAAATCAACTTTTTGAGCTTTTAAGTGTATAATAATCATTCCTCACTATAAGCAATCCCCCTGCGCATTCCTCTAAAAACCTGTGCTCTGAGCACCAGCCCCCTCCGACCCACAAAAACGAGCAGGTTCTCATGAGCTGATGTCACAAAGCGGGAACAGCCCCTTTTTGGAAGAGTCTGCACTGCCAGAACTGATCCACATGCCCACTGGCATTTTCACTCAGCTAGCTGTGCTTAGCTGCTAACTTTGCCGCTAGCTTTGCCGCTAGCTTTTCCGCTCATATAGTGGTGGTCAGCTGTTAGCTTTGCCGCTCAGTTAGCTCAGCCCCTTGCCCAGGCCAAAACTTTTATGTGCCAGAGGTGAAATATTGTCATATATATATGGATACTCCAAAAGACTTAAGAAAAACATGGTATAGAGGCAAGGTAAAATGCTACATCAGTAACAGTAAACTATCTTTGTTTTGCATTTTTTGGGAACTTGAGTAAGAAACATAGCAGAAACTGGTTCTCAAAATGCAGAAGGAGATTGGGCTTGGTGGCAAAAAAGCACAAAAAAAGACAAAAAATAAGATAAAACAAAATGGTGACATCGCAGATGGCCTGACATTGAAGCAGTGAAAACCATCGACACAAATCCAGACACCTGTGGATGGTTGAAAACCTCAACCTGGTGTGGTTGACGGTGAAAACTTGAAAACAGCATCTGATAAGAACCAAAGAAAAATCATTGAAAAAAAATATGATCCACAGTTTTCATAAAAATGACTTGTCAAATCCCCAATGATAACACTTAACCACTAAGAGTATGACTAGATTTGAAATGCCATCACTTTAATGAAAATACGACAATATAAATGTCTTCTTTGGATTTCGTCACTAACTGTCAGCTAAAGCTGATCCAGAAAATCAAAAGCTCTTCTGAGCGAGTGGAGACAATACGGGTTGAAGCTAATGATTTCCCACGAGATTACCAAAGACAACAGTTATGCAAGAGAAGAAAAGTTCATGTCAGCTTAGATTGTTCTCTCCCAGCAGCCTCCAAACGGTCACCAAAAATAAAGTCCAGTTCAGATTAAAAATACAGAATTATGTTTCATAACCATTGGTTAGAAAACTTTGTGGAAAACATGAGCTTTTTATTAGAAAAGGAACGAATTAAGTTTAAGCTGTTCATGGCGTTGTGTGGTCCGCAGGTGTTACCCACCCCTGCCCTAACTCCCCCCTCCTGACCTACCCACACTGGGTGCAACCTCCCCCACTCGCCCCTTCTGGCCATGCCACCTTGGTTAGAGTAAAAAAAAGCTTTTTCAAAATGGCGGCTTCTACGCTAGTTTTATCTCATAGCAACCATTTTATTTTTGGTCATCTGGGGGTGATAAACAGTTCCACGCATTTTTTTTTACAAGAATCGGGAAAAGTAATTTTTTTAATTTCCTTGACAACAGAGTTTTGTTTTTTTTTAATCCTAATATGAATTTTTGAAAATTCAAGATGGCAGTCTGAGGTCAAAGGACAATGTAGCTTCAGTTGTGTTTGTAGATTCAATCTAAGATCCCACTCAACCTGAGTGGAATCTTTTGTAAAGATCGAGCTAACAAAAATATGTGATGCTAGCAGTTATTTGTTAGCATTGGGGGAATAATTAGCCTTTGTAAGAAAAATTTGTAGAATAAACAAATAAAACTTAGCAAAAAAATCTGATGGCACTTTATACTTTTATTTCATTTTAACTCTTGAGCAGAGTTAGTCAGCCATAACATGGTCATATGATTTTTGCTAAGATAGATTAAGCTAATTCAATTTCAGAGTGAGTATTTAGCTTTCACTTAAACAGATAACTTCCTTTACAGTTTATTTTTTTTTTTTTGATCAGCTTTTCTAATTTACAGAGCCCCTAAAGGGACATCAAAGTTATATAAAAAAAATCTAAAAATTGAAGTAAACCCCTTTTTTCTGGTTAGTATCTGGTCCACATCACATACTAATCCCGCCCCCCAAAAGGCAACAACTCTGGTAGGTAACTGGTGCGCATCATATAATAGCACAATTTTTTTTCCTAAAAATGAAGTAAAAAACAAATCTGTTATTCTGTAGTAACTCAGTATGGAAAAAAAAACATATTTCAATGTCTCTTAAGGGCTTCCTACTAATTCATTTTTGAAATTAAAAATAATAATGATATTAATTACAATTTATTTTTTTTCTCTGCTAATGAAACACTTTTAAATTAGCGTAGCTGAAATATAAAAGTAAGACTCCCAGTGGAAAATAAAAGGTTTATTTACAAAGTTAAAAACTTACAAATATTTTGTATTAAAAATACTCTTTTTCTTAACTTCTTGAATGTAATGTTTTACATTTTTGTACTTTCACTTTAAACAAAGCCCACACTATTACAATTAAAAGACGATAAGCCATACATAGAATATAGAACATTTGAACATGGTGAGGCAATAAATGAAACAAATAAAAAAAAAGACATCAGAAATGACAGTTTATATCCATTTTGGTTATTCAGAATACAGTTTGTATGTAAAGTATGTCCATAAAGCTTTTTCTTGCAGGATTTTTCTCATAGTGGAGTTTGGATTTGGGAGATTCTGGGGGGGCAGAAGACTTGCATTTTTGGATGACCTGAAATCAAAAGATAAGATTAAAAAAAAACTATATTTTATGAACTGTAACATAAAAACAAAGAGAAAACTGTTTTCTTTTCACTCACCGGATTTGTAGAAATGTTTGCAGAGACACTTGTGCAGATCTTGTCTTGCATCATCATTTTTGGGTACGAGTCCACTGGGACACAGCAGTTTTCCTCTTGGAATACCTGAACAAATCAAAAGGAGTTTTTTCTTGTTTTGATTGATTAAGCATCATTACTTACCCCTTAAATTAGGACATTTTTGTTTTATATTTGATGGATTTGCACTAAATCCCCAACAATTTCACTAAGTTAGGAAGTGACGGATGCTAATGCACATGTACCATAAACTTTTGGTGATTTGAATCAGTATTTTTACATTACTTCCATCACAACAAACTCACGTTTGCAGGCGCATCTTCGGATTTCCTGCTTCGTAAATCCCGCATCAAGGAATTCCTCCACTGTGGAAACATAACCGGTCAGTTTTATGGAGTCATAGTTTAGAAATAAATCTTTTCGGTTCTTACCTGTGTTGCTGCAGACGCAGTTTATCAGGAGGATGAACAGGACGATCCCTGCTGTGATCCTGGACATGATGGCAGGACTGGTTACAGAGCTCCAAGTGTTCCCCCTGTGCTGCACAAACGCGTTTTTTATATTGGCAGGATGTCACTCGGGTGTGAAGACTGATAACTCAGATCAGTATTGACATGTCTGAACAATGTCTATAACTTTTGCTAAAGTTCTTTTTACAAACTTTTCTGGGCATGGAGATGGCATTGAAAGCTACAGATTTGCCAAGCTAAAATTCAAGTGAACTTTGATTATGAAGTGTTAATGAATAAATGAATGGGTGAGAGAAAGACATGTAAACAAACAGACCTCCCATGATCCCAAACAGGAACAGAGATGAAGAATGTAGATGGAGCAAACACCACCACCTACACTATCGTTCAAACTGTAAGGTGCGTTAAGCAACACACAAATGCCAGAGATGAGTCCATCAGTCAGAATACGGTCACAGTAACTCTAGAACTTGTTTGTAACACGCTAGCTAACAAGTGTTTGCCACATTAGAAGTGTTGACCGCGGTACCGTATTCGCAATATCTATAACTCCCAACCTTGTTTACAACATGTAAAAAAAAAACACACACAGATACAGCTAAAACAACCATTACTGGGAATATGCTAACAACCAACATAGTAAGAAACACGTAAAAAATACATAGTCCGACATAGAAACAGAATAGCCGCATTAGCGTATTCACAATAACTGCAACTCCCTTCCTTGTTTACAACACGAGAGAGATATAGTATTACCTTTCCATCAAACTCATTTTGACAGGTGACCTTTGACCTGCAGATTCCAAAGTGATGACGTAACAATTTGATATAAAGTTTATATAAACTTTATATCAATTTCAATATAAAGTTTGTATCAAATTTATATAAAGTTTATTTAAAGTTTATATAAATTGTTACGTCATCACTTTGGAATGTGCAGGTCAAAGGTCACCTGTCAAAATGAGTTTGATGGAAAGGTAATACTATATCTCTCTAACACGCAAAAACACAGACTTATACCGCTACAACAAACGTTACTGTGACGATGCTAACATCTTGTTAGTAAAAAAAACACAGTTTAACATGGCTACATGTTAGCCTCGGTAGCATAGTCGAAATACCTGCAACTCCAAACATTGTTTACTACATTTAAATAACATTAATATCGCAAACACAAACGTTACTCTGACTACACTAACTTTCAACCTTGTTAGTTACACATAAGAAAAACACAATCCAACACCGCTACATGTTAGCCCCGTTAGCATATTCCAAACACCACTGCATGTTTTATTTTACCGATACCACTCAAAGAAACAATACTGTCTACGCTACCACCCAGTGTTTTTAGTAACTTTTACAGAAGTCACAACCCAACTCGGCTACATGTTAGCCTCGTTAGCATGTTCACAATACCTTCAAAGCCAGTCCTTGTTTGCAACAAGTAAAAAAAACGAGCTTTTAACGTAAAATAAAAAACATTACTGTGGCTATGCTATCTCCCAATCTTGTTACTAAGATAAAAAAATCAGTTTGACACATTAACACGTCAGACGCATTAGCATTGTCATGATACCAGCAACTCCCAACCTTATTTGAAAGATGTAAAAGATCTGACATATACCTCTAATATCAAAATACAAGCATTATTGTGACTATGCTAATACCCAACCTTGTTAGTAACATGAGAAAAACAGCCCAACACGCAACACATTAGCTGTGTTAGCATGCGTTCATATTAGCTGTAACTCCCAACCTTTTTTCTAACATGCAAAAAAAAAACAAACGCAGTCCAAAATTGAAACAAGTTAGCCGCATTAGCATATTTATGATAGCTCTCAACCATGTTTGAAACACATAAAAGATCGACTGATACAGCTAAAACAAATGCTACTGTGACTATGCTAAGCCCTAACCTTTTTAGTAACATACAAAAAGAAAACTACACAAAGTCCAAAACTGCTACAAATTGATCAAAATTATTTTTTTTCTGGCTTTACTTTCCTAAAAAAAATACAGATTTTTTATTCAGAATATTTCACATACCTTCCTTAATTTAAAAAGATATTGCTCAAAACATTTACTTTTTTACTTCAACAATCATTTGAAATGTCTCTTTATATTAGCGACTCAAGATAAAGAAGAGTGAGTTTATGATAAAAAACAGACTAGCTTTTTTCTTTAAAATGCTTTATTTACAGTGGTAAAAAATGTTCAAACATCCATCAACTATAATAAAAAATAACACAAGAGGTTTTTATTCCAAAGAATTTTGAAAACTTTCAGTAAAAAAACTTGGAGCTTAAAAAAATGTTGAAAGTGAGCGGTTAAGCAACAGTCAGAGCCTTTATTTAACACATCTTCATGTCATACTTGATGGTTGGATTATAAAACTCTAGTTCAGGTCGTTGAACTTTGCAGACGGTCCATGTCTTCCCAGTCCTGAACTTACAGAGGAATTGGAGGACCAGGAGGAGGAGGACGAGGAGTAGGTTTGTATCTGCAGAATTTCTTTGTGTTCGTACGTCCTGGGAAATGACAGATTACAAAAGCAGAGTAAAATAAACATGTCAATAACTTTTATTGCTAGTGCAGTCAAATAAACAAAGTTCATACACTTTAAAAAGTGAAACATTAGATTAATTTAAAAAAGTTTTGTAATTTGTTACATTTAAAATGATTCGTTTTCATCAAATCAAAAGTTTTAGTTAATGGTCTACTCAACAATTAATTAAATAAAAAGTTGTATTTTAAAATGTAAAAAAAAAGACAAAACTTTTGTTAATTGATCCAGTGTTTCACTTTTTCCAGCGTAGTTGGCCGGCTCTCACAGCCACCGTTTACGCACCACTGGTCTTAGCTAGACTGCAGAGACACGCTGTCATCGCCTTAATCCGATCTTTCTGTCCAGTGATGGGCATGGCCTGCAGGGGGCACTTATATGTGGCATTGGTGATATCTAAGACAAAATTCAAATAAAAACATTAGGATTTTTTAAACACTTGAACACTGGAGGTTTAGCTTCAGAGTTGACGTTCTTTGGATTGCCATGATTATGTATCTGTTGACACAATTAATGTCATTCCAACGGATTCTGAAAGACAAGGAAATCAACTATGCAGCAATCTACTATGGTGAAGTGCTTATGGAATTAGCCAAGTGATGGTTACGCAGAGACAATTAGCTTTTGCAACGATTTTCAAAGTTTAAAGAGCATGAGTAAATTTCTGTTCCTGATCCCTCTAGTGGGGCTGGCTACCTCACGATACGGTCCGATACATGGCTCATGATATCGCGATACTGCAATAATTGGTAAAAAATTGTATCTAATTACCCATATTTTTTAGGAAAATATATCCCTCTTTATTTTTTTTATCTTTTAACACAATATATATATATACATTATTTATATATATAATAAAGAATGTAGCATATATGGGCTGCACGGTGGCGCAAGTGGTTAGCGCTCTCGCCTCACAGCGAGAAGGCCCCGGTTCGAATCCCGGCTGGGACCTTTCTGTGTGGAGTTTGCATGTTCTCCCCGTGCATGCGTGGGTTTTCACCGGGGACTCCGGCTTCCTCCCACCGTCCAAAAACATGCTTCGTAGGTTAATTGGCGACTCTGAATTGCCCCTAGGTGTGAATGTGAGAGTGAATGTGTGTGTGATTAAGGCCCTGCGACGGACTGGCGACCTGTCCAGGGTGAACCCCGCCTTCGCCCTTCAGTAGCCGGGATAGGCTCCGGCACCCCGCGACCCCGAAAGGGAAGAAGCGGTCAAGAAGATGGATGGATGTAGCATATATAATGCTTATATAATGTGTGTATATATATATATATATATATATATATATTTTAGGCTAAATAGTCATGTTTCGCTTTTGTGTTCCGATGAATAATAATCAGTAATCACTTACGTTTGCATTTGCATTTTTCTATTTCCCCTTTGGTGAACCCAGCACGAACAAATGGAGGTTTACGACCTGTTGAAGCAAAAAAAGAACAATAAAGTTTATCAATCATACAAACAATAAACCAGACCAAATCTATCACAGTGTATGAGTCTGACTGTTAAGATTTCTGCTCTGTCGTCGGTACGTACGCGCGCCGCAGCAACAGCACTGCATCAGAACCAGGAGCAGGACGGTCACAGTCGTGATCGAGGCCATGATGACTTCCCTCCGCTCGCCCTGGATCTCACTGTGCTCCACTGGGCTGCACAAACACTCCTTTATAACTGCAGGATGTGGCCCCTGTGGTCGATCATCCGGATCAGTCTGGACTTGTTTCGTTTTTCAAAATCTCCCAGTTGTGCATGGGCTCATTTGTAGAATCCGATGTGCGCAGAGATTACATTCATTCTCACACAAGCACTCAAGCCGGGCGTGATGGAAACGCTCACCGGTTATAATTAACCTTGAAATGTATATTTATATTATACAGAATTCTGAATATTTTAAGAACTCCACAACAAAGATTCCTTTCAGTGGGTCATCATCGAACCCCTTCAGACGAAGTGGAGGAGAACGTTTTCTGCTGAGGTGTGTTTTGTTCCCCCACTGACAGGCAGGACGTTCCAGCCCTCCCCCGCTGACCCTGAAATGAATGAGAGTGGAATATGGGTGGTAATCTGCAAAAATCCTGGGCTTTTACAGTAAACAACAGTTATCGCTGCTTACAATCAATGTAGCTTTTATTTTGTTGTTTCTCTTTTAAATCTCTTTTTAAAACATATGCTTTTTCACAATAAACTGCACTATAAAATTAACAAATATTTGTTGATTAATGGCATCTGCTTTTAATGCACAGTAGTAAAGTATTCTGTTTTGTACACATGCATTATGTATTAAATGAAAATATCAAAGGGAACAGAAAACTAATGGCGAACCAGAGGCTTCAGAAAGATTCAAACAGCAAACTATCCCATATCGTAGTGTAGGGTAACATTAACTCATGTAAACCAACATAAAGTAAAGCGTTGCAACCGTAACGTCAAGCGGCGTAAAGTAAACTAAAGAAAAGTAGCAGTAAGCTAACGTGAAGTGTTGCAACTGTAACGTAAAGTAAACTGTAAACTTACATAAAGAACACCAACGTAATGTAAAACCTAAAGTAAACCCCAAAGTAATGTATGACTCCAACTGTAACGTAAACTAACGTAAGTGTTGCAACTGCAACGTAAAGTAAACTCATGTAAACCAACACAAAGTAAAGCAATGCAACACTAAAGTAAAAATAAAGTAATGTTAGGGTTGCAACCTTAACAGAAAATAAACTATTGTTAGGCATTGCAACACAATCGTAAAGTAAATCAATGTAAAGTAAGGAAAAGCGTTGAAACTATAACGTAAGGTAAAGTAACGTTAGGATTGCAATCAAAATGTAAAGTGTTATAAAGTAAAGTCATGGAAACAATCGTAAAGTGTTGTAACTGCAATGTAAAGTAAACTAGCGTAAAGCACTTTTTCTTTGTCTCAAAATCCATTGCACCAAAGGGTGAAGAGTCATTGGGATTCAAAGTGTGAGTGTTGTTTTGCTGTCGCCGGCCACAGCTTCAGTGTTAAAGACTTTTTTTGATATTTTGCAACATGAAAATGATGTGGAAAAATCACATTTTTTTAAAATTAAGAATCATCTTCTGTAAAGCAGAAGAATAGTTTCATGATAGGAGTTTAGAAAAACCTATTTCTGGCAGAAATGGGAACCATTGTGTGTGCTGATGCCCAGAACTGAAGGTTTTAAGTGGATGAAGGCCACTTAGTGCTAAAAGACCCATAAAGGAGTGGTGTTGTTGAGTTCACATGACCGCGTTTAGATCACTTAAGAGCTGCTCTTAACACCATGAGGAACTTGGTATGAGCTGCTCATCAGTCGGATCCTCACAGAGGCCAATGGAAGTTTTTTGTTTGAATTTGTGATTTTGAAAGCATGTTGGTGTCTAACTTCCACAGTTAATCACTGACTAACAGGTTTGCCAGTGAAGTGAAAGGAGTTAGGAATTGGTGACCTCTTAACCTAAATGACTTGTATTTTCCCTCAGTTTGGCAGTGAAGTGATTTTTTCTAGAGAATGTCTTAGTTCCACCAGATAAGAAAAAGAAAAGAAGTTAGCTCCATGTTTACAGAGCGTAAAACCAGCATCATCTTATCCTCCCATCTCAACAAAAACAAGGCAAAAAAAGAGGAAATTTTCCATGACTATGTGAAAATCTGTATAATGTTTACACAAACCCAGAAGCTGTTTTGGAAAATTGCACACCAAGAAAACCGCTTACTATCAGGGTTTGCACTCCATTTACAGAGGAAGCAGAGGTTTGTGTGCCCGTGCATGCATCAGTCTGATAAAACATTTACATTTTAACACGTGATGTTTGTTATTTACAGGATAAACTACACAAGAAACTTATGCTTAAAATGTTTCTACAAACAGATGACATCATCTTTGGCATTTTAAAAAAAGTAGCATTTGCCAGAATTGCGCTAAAATCCGAGACACTAAATAGTCCACAAAGAAAAAACAAACAAACATACCCTACATTTTTCCATATTCTTTATTGTCTGATTCTGAAACAAGTTTTATTTTGAAAAGCTAGTGGATTCTCCTTAGAACATTTGGCTCATATTTTGTGCATATCAAGTTGCTCTGTCACAATTTGAAAATACGTCCGCCACTTTCTTAAAGCGGCTATGCCGACTGCTAATTGACCCCAAGTAAGCAAAATTGTCTAAGTTAAAACAAACGTAGTTGGAAAGTTTCTTTTTACAGAAAACAGCCAGTGATGGAAAAGAAGAAACCTTCGATTTCAAAGAAAAAAGAAAGCTGAGTTTTCACTCGAGATATTGATTTGTTGTCCTAGTTTTACAAACATACATTAATAATAATGCGTAATATTTAACTAATGTTAAAAGGTTGCTACCAATAAAGATGTCCAAATGGTGGATTACGCTTATTGACCTTTTTTTTTTTTTTGTCTTTATTTGTTGCGACTTAAAAGTCGGACAAGACAGTTAGCGTCTGATTTTTTTAACCTCCAATTTTGACATTAATGGATTAAGGGAAAATCTAATTCACATTTTAATAGTTTTAAACAAAATCTATTGTACAAGTAAATATTTTACACTATATGAAAATAACTCAAAAGGAAACTTGTAGCTAAATTAACAAAATAATAATAATTAAAAAAAATACAAATAAAATAAATAATCTGCCATTAAACCGGTCTGTAGCCTGAAAAAATATGTATTTTTATGACGGGTTTTTATTGAATTTTGATCTTTTTTTTTTGTTAAAGCATAAACGTTATATTTAAACAATTTCTAAATGCTAAAATGTATTTGAAACACTTTTAGCTCCTGTAGTACGGAAAAATATAATTGTTAAATAATGGTTGTGGTTTCGGTAATGACTGTCTTCCCCTTTTTTTGACTATAGATGAGTCAACTAACAACCAACATTACAGAAAATCACACAATGAGTAAGTTGTTTTCCCTCCTGTTTTAAGCTAACTATTAAACGCACGTGACCTCTTCTGCTAAGCGACAGTAACATTAGCCCGTCTGTGATTGGCTAGCTCCCCTGTCACTCTTCCGGTAGGAGGAGGGGCGAGTCCCCTCTAAACATCCCCTGGTTCATCCGTCGTGTCATCCCTGTCACTTTAGAGCCGCCACGCAGTGACGTGAACTTCCTCGCGCGACACACCGGGAAATCCCCAAGAGCCGAAAGAAAAAAAAAGAAGAAGTAGAAGAGCGGAGGTCCCTTTAAATCGGAACTTCCTCGGTGTGCCGGGAGAGAAAGACAGCGAGTCCTGATAAACAACAACACGGTGCGGAGACGCCGCTTTCTTTCTTTCATTGTTTTTTTTTTCTCCCTTCGGCCTCGTAAAACAAAAGGTGAGCGCGTGCGAATCAACATTCATCGGTTGTTTTATTTTTAAAGCTTTGAAAACGCGGCGTTTTACCGAGTGGCGGCATGTAACGTATATACGCCGTTCGTGTTTACAGCCGAACGCGTCATTTGTTTGTGTCGTAAAAGCGACTTGGACTTCAATAGAAAAGTCTAGTAGTTTTTAACTCTTATTCACTTGGCAGACCCCGTGGACTCCCCCTCCCCACCGACGTTCCCCACCATTTCACTCGGTTTCCATACATTCAAGTTGCGGAAGTGAGAAGACCCCCACGAACACAAGGGACCAAAATCGCGGCCTTTGGCGACACCTAGCGGTCATCTGAGAGAACGACATGTACGGAGCCTCAGGAATCCCCGAGCTCATTCCGCCTAGAGGGCCCCCCCGACAGCCCGGTGCGGCGGGGCAGTTCAACCCCGGACACCCACAGGTGAACGGCCACGAAGGGGGCGCTAACCCCCAGAGGCTGGGGCAGAGGGCGCCCAAGCTGGGGCAGATCGGCCGGTCCAAGAAAGGTAAGCATCAAACTGGATCCACAAAACGATCAGTTTTCTGTTTCCAATCATCTTTTGATCAACTGTAAAACCATTCCCAGTTGTCTGTATATTATAATTATACAGTTTTTAGCCAAAATATTTTAAAAAATTGTTGTTTTCTATGACATATTTACTGAAGAGCGATAGGGTATGGAGAGAAAATACTTTTATTCCCATTTGTAACTTATACAAAACATTTTGTGCATTAGTACAAAAATGATGAAATAAAAAAAATACTACAATAGTTTAAAACTAACCATACCAACAAATTGCTTGTTACAAACACACAAAACCGCATTTACGCACAAATCTGATGACTTTGTCCTGTATTTAATATTTATAAAGATTGCAAATCAGCAATCTTGGACATCACAAATATTTGTACACAAATTTTTGAGAAATTATCATGAAAATCCCAGTTTTCACACTTACTACAACCCTAGCATTGATGTTCATTGATTTACTGTAACTCTTAAAGTATTTATCCAATTGGCGTAATTGTGCTTTATTTAATATTTATAAAGGTCGCAAATCTGCAATCTTGTACGTTACAAATGTTTGTACTAAAATTGTGAGTTAGCGTAACTCTTATTATTCTAATTATCAGACTTCCAACGGATTTGAATTTTAGTTATTACTTTTAAAGATCGCAAATCACCGATTTTGATCGTCACAAATATTCTTTTGGGAAACGATCACGAATATCCAAGTATTCATACTCACTACAACCCTAGTGTAATGCTCTTTAAAATACTGTAACTCTTGAATTATTTATGCAGTGTTGATATGCAACATTTTACAATGGTGAAGAGTTTGCAAAATCAACATAATTCTGACGCGTAGAAAAGTGGATTTGCGTCTTGTTGGCACAAATCCACTTTTCTCCGCGTCAGAATTGGTTTAAATCGATTGCTTAAACATTTGAAGAGCTATTATAGTTTGTAGAGTCTGTTAGTTTGTCACCGATGACGGCTCAGGTGTTAAAGGGTTAAAGTTGGGCCTCACTCCTCTGTCTCGTCCTCCTCAGTGGACCTGGACGATGAAGACCTGGACGACATCATGAACAACAACGGCCAGATCGCGGTATCGCTGTCCCCCATCTCTTAGACTCCAGCAGGAAGTGCGACAGGAACCGGACGTCTGTCAGCGCTCTCGACCTCGCTCCTTTCAAGAGTCCCTGCAGAAGCTCACAAGCGACCCGCCAACGCCTGACTGTACATAAAGTTGATTTCCCTTCACCTCCACTCGGACTGTGAACGAGTTCTGCATCGCTCTTTACCTCAGTAGACTGTCGGGACCGGGCGATGTTTCTACAGCGCAAAGATCTCAAGGGCTACTTAGCTGGAGCTGCACTCGTCAATCGGACAGAGCTGTTGGGCCATCTGCTTTAGCGGCCGCACTTGTATGTGAGGGAGTTCTGCAATGATCCTGCTGGTGGGTTCACAGGAAAAACTACTGCTCATTATTTATTGTTACAAACGGACTTTGTGTATTTTTTGTTACTTGATTCTGAGCGCATGCTGCATGCTGCTTTGGTCCAGTCGGTCAGTGCAGGACAACACTATGCATGAAGAATCAAAAGCTGGTGTCTCGCTCTTAAAGGGCTATTTTTTTGTTGTTGGTGGACTCTGCAGACGCCCTCATTTTTTGGTTTCACAGTTGATCCTACAACCGGATTAAAAAAAAAAACTCTCCAATGCCAAATGAAGGTTGATGCTTTATAATTTATACAGATTGTGGCACGAATTTTGGTATTTATTTCTAAAGCACTAAAGTACTTTGGTCTCAAAGCATCGCAATTGGACGGTTTCTCGGGTATTGAAGGACCGTTTGGGTGTTGTGACGATGAGGGATGCAAGACAATCTGACACCGCCGAAGTTGCGCTTTGAAGATGGCGGTAATGCCGATGTTGCATCGTAATCCGTACTACGTTTCGTCTCTTTCTCACTGGATCGGCTGTGTGACTCGTGGTTGCCTTTCTGCATGGAACTGGTGCCGTTTTCAACGTGGAAATAAAACCTTTGGATCTTGCTGAAGTCTTTGTGTCTTTGTCGTAAACTTTAGAACTTTGTCGTGCTCAAAACGTTCAGTCGCTATTTTTAGAGCTAGGCTACATCTTAGGCTGGGTGTGGCGACACGAGTGACGGACTTTAGCTCCAGTCAAAAGTGGTAAACGTTAACATGTTCACTTGTTGGTTTATCAGTGAAAACTCATCTGTATTCAACTGTCTGCTGCAACGTGAGGCTCAACTTGACTTATACTACAATTTAGAGTTCTACTAAATGTTGGTTTCAGCAGGAAGTAACCTGAAAATGAATAGAAAGCAAAATAATGTCCTTTCTTTTGTGAGTACACAAGCATCTAACACTGTTTTCATACATTTATTTGTCTTCATTTTAGATTTAGACCAGATTTTGCCTTAAAAGTTGTCTCACTTAAGCTCAATTATGATGGGACAAGTTTATATTTTTGTGTATCGGTGTGGAGTTTAACTCTTTTCTAATAAACCCAGAATTATGTTAAATACAAAAAAGCAAAAATAGATGAAAAGAAGATTTTTTTTTTAATTTAGGATTTCTTCAGACATTCATTTAGTCTGATAGTTCAACTAGTGAGATCACCAGAAAAAAGTCTGATCATCAAATAAAATCTACAATTGTTGTTAAAACTAAATGTTTGTCTTAATAATTCCAAACTGTCAAATTATTCCCTCAATTTTATATTCTTTTCAGTATTCTCTATTAACGTAAAATCATTCGAAAGTGACCAAATGTACTACTTCTTTATTTTATTATAAATATAGAAAATATTTATTTTAAGGTTTCATGGCTTCTGCAGTTCTCAGATTGGCCACCGGGTGTCACTAAATTGTTCTGCTCAAAAACAGCTTTTTTTTCTTTCTGCTGCTCCTTGGATGCAGAAGTTCAAAAGTTCATCAACATTGTGAAGTTATTTGCTAATCAATGTTTTTAGTTGGTCCTGCTCAAATAATTTGTTGTAATTAATCTAATTTTTATATCAATAAGAGTTATTGTGTTTAATATCGCAGAGGAAACATTCTCCAGTCCTTCCTCCAACCCTTATATTAATAATGTGATAATAAAAATAACAATTAGGAGAACTTTGGTAAAACTTCAGCTTTATATACTAAAATTAAAGTCATTATGAGTTCTAGTATTAAAAAAGTTTTAAACATAATTTGCTAGAACAGAAGCTGACAGATACATTTATATTTAAGTTAATATAAAGTTAGTTTATAAAATAAAACGGGGAAAGCAAAGGGACAATCCTATGACTTCTTGATTGAAGCAAGTTCAAAACTCATTGGAGTTGGGTCAGTTCACCAAGCCACCTCTAGGGGGCATGACAAACATTATTCTGATTTTAAAAGGTGTGACTTTATACCAGAAACAGTGACACTTAAGCTTTTATATTCAAATATTAAAGTGAGCTGGTAAAAAAAATCTACAGGAACCTTTATGTGCAGTTGTTCATTGTAAAATGTAAAAAAAAAAAAAAAAAAACAAGCAACAACTAGCCAAGTGTTTCATTAAAACATCATGGCTTCTGCAATTCTGAGATTGGCCACCAGGTGTCACCAATTCGTTCTAAATCATCAAACTGCTCCTAAGATGAAAATCCAGTAAAGGTTCATCTATATTGTGTATGCTTTGCTTTTTCTCACCTTTAATTTAAATTATTTGCATTTCTGCAAACTTTTATATTTTACTTTTAGATTAATTTGTATTTGACCCTAGAATTTTACAATTTATTTTTAAATTGATATTATTGCTGAAGTGTTAGCTTGTTGGATCCGCCCATTTCCCAAAAGATTTATTGACATTATGAAAACACGATGGTAAAAAGGGTCAATTTTTTACATGTACTTTTTTTTTCTAGTACGTCATAGCTTTTGACTCAAGGTAGCAGCCCGCCAAAGGTCAGAGGTCATGCCTGCATGAGATTTCCCATAGTCAGTCCATCTCTTATGAATGTCTATGGTGAAAACCAACAGTTAACATTGTGTCAGTACCATTTTTATTTTTCATGTTCTGTTTCACAGGTTAAAAATACACTTCCTATGGATCCACTTTCTGACAAACACTTGCAAATGTCTCAGCTCAACAGCAGTACGACTCTAAAATCCCCTAAAAGCTTCTGCAGATGTGGAGCGAAAACCTCGACAAAATAAATAGAGGTCGCTTCATGTGAGTGATGGTGACCAAATATTTCCTGTGTGAGCAGCGATTGTAGCAGCCTGGTGTGAAGACATGCTGTGAAAGCTCACACTCTGGTTTTCTATTTCAGTCCCAACACTTTGAATTGTCGCTCCGAGCTGCAGCAGACTAAAATTGATTATCTTCAATTACATGGTAAATGCTAATAAACGTGGCTCTCTTGCATGGGCTCGCCACTGTTGGCTTCCATCCACTGTTCCGCCTATAAACCAACGAGCCCCGAGTCTATGAAGTCATGAGATCTAATTATAATGTATTTGTGAGGGTCACTTGTTGAATGTTTGGACGGCAGACATCTTTCATGGAATGTGCAGAAGATCTGCTGGGAAAAAAAAGGGAAGTCCAGTTTTGGGGGTTTCCTCTTGGCAAATCTTCCCTCAAGTCTTCCCTCAAGGAACTCCTTCTTCTTCAGCATCTTTTCAAGTCCCGAGTAGTAGGGGGGCGAAGTCACACGTACTCCTTGGTGCTGGCTGCAGCCCCGGAGCGAGTACTGCCTATAGGTGGGTACTTGGATACCTGCTTCTTCGTAGGACAGGATGCCGCCAACATAGCCCCGCCCAGAACGTCCAGGAGGGAGCCGCCCCACGCGATGAAAATAGCAGCTCCAAACTCAAATCTGAATAGAAAAGGAAAAAAAGTACAAAAAAACGTCTTTATAGTATGTAACTTTTGATTAAAACATGTTTATCTGTTTGTTTGGGTCTTTTGGAAACCTATTTTTAGCATGTTTGATTTGGTTGCATCTAGAAGTATTTAGTCACATGCACCTGTACGGGGTGGACTCATATGTCCGGGTCTATGGACGATAGTAAAGACAAGTGATCGGTTCTTAATGGGAGCCCAGGTGTCTCGGGCCTCTACAGGCTCCTACAGCCACCTCAAGAAACGATGTTGAAAATGGAATGATTGCCATTTTTTAGGTAAGTGTAGGGTAATTGTTGACGTACTGCTAACATTATGCCACATTCATAGTCATTAGGAAGGTGCGAGTTCTGGTCGTGTATGAGTGTACATGTGATACTCAAGTGCCTGTAGGACGTCTCCAAGTAGGACGCTCTGATTGTCTAGTTTCCTGATTTCTAACAGTCCAACACATTCTCACTACCAACTCGTCACATATTGATGTTTGGTTAAAGACCCCCTCCATGTTAAAAATGGACGTTTTGGGTGTCTCCAACTCGATGTTTTTTGACGTATTGGCTGTTCCCTTTGAATCATGGGTCCCAAATGTCCGGGCCACGAACTGGAACCAGTCTAGTATCGGTACATTAACCGAGTACCGGTGTGCGCCTAGTACCGCGTCTGGTTCTGCTTCCGGTACCGGGTTAGAGTACCAGTACTGGGTTTGGGTACAGGTACTGGACAAGTCTCAAGGAGCAGTCCATGTTGCATCCGGTACTGCGTCCAGAGGGTGAGGGACCCTTGATTCTACGAACAGCCAGTAGGTCAAAAAATGACGAATTGGGGACACCCAAAAGGTCAATTTTTAGATGCAGAAGGGTCCTTAACCCTTGTGCTCTCTTATAGGGTCCAGATGACCCCACCCAGACACTGATGTTTGACCCCTCCCATGAATAAAGTGGACAGGATTTTATGTCTGCCACGGACACCAGTGGGGTCCAGATAACCCCACTTCTAATGTAAACATGCCCAGGATACTACAAGATACAACATAACCAAACCTCGAATCAACTTTTTTGGCTCTTTACTTCTATAAATGGAGCTTTAAAAGTGATCACTATTGGTACTCGACACGTTTATGAATTCATTTTTGTCTTTTTCCTATTTTGTTACTATATAGGATAGTGATCCTTATAGGAGACTCTAAGCTTGTAAAAAAAAACCTTTCATTCACAGAAATTGACTTTTGGACTTTCATCAGAATTCGAGGAATACATGGAGAATAAATATGAAAAGAAAAACACTGAGTAAGCACGTTTTTCTCCATTTTCTCTCTGCTCTCCTTCAATTCTTTCATAATAGCTGCTTTCACTCATTGACTCATTCATAACCTCAGAATCTTTAGAAGTAGACGTGCACGACTGTAACTGGGGACAGCTTGTTGCTCTGAATAAAAATATATCTTTACATTTGTTCAGTTAAATGTTAGCTAGCATTACTAAAAGAGCTCATAAACACATTCGAAGAACAATTGTATTCTCTCTTTTTAATTTAATTCTTGATACATTGTAGACAAAGAGTGCGTATAGACTTGAGGTCTGGGACTGGTGTACAATGTTGATTTGTTAATTTATTTCCAGGAAATTGCTTCCAGGTCTACAAAATAAAAGCTCTTTTTACAAACGTTTTTGTATTGGGAATGCAGAAACACCAACTCCTTATTATTGTATCTCCGCAAGTTAATAAAAGTACCTTAATGACAATTTATGATAATACATTTGCTGTAAGTTTAGACTTGAGACTTGACTTGTTTTTGTCACCAGATGTCAGACTTGACTTGTAAACATCTCTTATAAACTTGGAATGACTACTGAATGAATAGAAGCTGTGTCCGTGTCTTCAGGAACTTACTTGGTGTTGACAGGAGTGTAAGGATTATAGAAAGCTCTGATGACGTTGTGAGCAAACCAGGAGCACGCCACAATGGCACACAGTCCTGCACAACAAGAAGAAGGCAACACGAACATCAGTCGGCCCGTCACATCAAAAGCAAGCGGACTCAATTTCAGCTCTTTCTTAAGCAACACAATCAGCTTCTAGTGTGTGGTTTTACTCAGAGAAGACCTCTGATCTCTGCTGGTGGATTCTGGACTTTAAAGACTGGACTCATTCAGTTGGATCATCACAGGAAGCTGGAACAAGGAGGTGGATAGAACTTCAAACCTTCTAACTTTTGAAGGACTGGCAGGAGATCCAATAACTGGAAATGCTTTGTTTAAGATCAACACAGAAGCTTTATATTCGTTCTTCATCTCTGATGATCCTCTCAATGATTTGATGGTTTTTGAATTCACAAATTAAAGTTTTACAAATGTATGTTATCATTCGCCTCAAAGCTTGAAGTGTTCTAACGTAAAACATATATGACACTTTACTAACATAAAATGTACTAATGTCAAGATATGCAAGAATTTAGTTACATAACAGTTTACTAATACAACATGTACTAATGTAAAAATGTAAAGGGTACTGACAAAAAGATATGCAACAATTTATTAACAATAAATGCACTAATGTAAAGATGTGCAACACTTTACTAAGGAATAGTGTACAAATGTGAATATATGTGACACTGTACTAGCGTAAAATGTACTATCGTAAAAATATTCAACACTTTACCAACGTAAAATGAACTAATGTTAAAATATGCAACAATTTAATGACTTAAATAGTACTAAAGTAAACATATATGACACTTTACCAATGTGAAAGTCTACAAACATAAAGATATACAACTATTTACTAACAATAAGTGTACTAACGTAAAGATGTGTGACACTTTACTAACGTAAAGTGTACAAATGTAAATATATGCAACACTTTGCTAATGTAAAGTTTAACATCAAAAATAATATTAAAAAGATTTACCAACGTAAAGATATGCAACAATTTACTGATGTAAAGTATATTAAAGTAAAGGTATGCAACAATTTATTAACAATAGATTTACCAATGTAAAGATGTGCAACAGTTAGCGTAAAGTGTGCTAACGTAATGATATGCTACATTTTACTCGTGGAAAGGGTGCTAATGTAAAAATATGCAACACTATACAAGCATTAAATGTACGAATGTAAAGATATACAACGTTTTACACATGTAAGGTGTACTAATGTGTAGACATACTACACTTTACAAACGTAAAAGTTTTGCAACACTAATGTGAAAAGCAAAATACAAACACAAAGCTTCTTTTCTCCTTTCCAGAATCTTTTAAAATTATGTTAATTACATAAACGGTTGTAGAGTCATGAAAGTTGAAAAGATGTAAAAACTGCAGCTAAAGCTTCTGTGCTAAACGGTTGATAACCATTTATACAAAAAAAAAAATATATATATATATATATATATATATTTTTTTTAATGAAACCGATTATACTGAAATTTCTGCAGAAACGTATCAATTAGCAAATTTTCTTGGACCGTATAAATTTGCAAAAAAAAGCATAAGAAAATGTATGACAAAATTAAGGTATTTAGATGACTTAAAAAAAAAGAAAAAACAAGGGTGCAAAGATGAATGTCCATTTCCTGCAGCATCGATTCTTTGTTTCTTGTTTGGTCAACTGACTTTTTTTTCAGTATCAAACTCACAACCGTTTTGCATTCTGACCTCCTACTAGCAGGATGATGCCTCCTGTCATGGCAACACGGGACTTGCGCAGCTTATCGCTCCCCCCACAGGTGGTGCACTTCATCCCCATGCAGGCCACGCCCAGACCGGCGATGGACACGATGATACCGACGATCATCAAGGCGCGAGTGGCCTGCAGCGCACCTGAGGTTGGGACAAGAGGAAAATCTTTTAAAAAAATCTTTTCCAGGAAGCAGAACAGAAACCTCTTTGTGTCCTTTACTGTAGAAACCGCTCCAGTTTCTGTAAAGTTCATCAAACCGCTTCGTTTTATTTCACTTTACTGTGAATTCCTCCAGAAACCCTGGAGACCTCCAAGAACGCAGACACACAAAAGATCATCCCACGCACTGCCTGTATGTGGAGGCCCGCTCCCCCTCCCCATCACCCCATAAACCTATCACAGGGTGAGGCCCCTCTCCCCCTCCCCCGTCGCTCCCTCGTCCACCTAGAACCAGCCTGTGCCAGTTCAGACCGTCTCTGCCCAAACAAACAAAACCGGCAGGGAGAGGATATCAAGCACAAACAATAAGGTGGATTGTGCGGAAAAGCAGCACGAGGATGAACAGTCCTCAGTCCTCGTCAGTGAGGCTCACTGTTTCTCCACCAGATTCAGGTGTTTGGTACCGGGGAACCACAAAACGATACGTTAAAATGTCTTAAAAGCAGATGGTTTGGGAATTTTTTAATAAAAACTACTTAAATTTTGGTTTGGATTGCTTGTACTTTAACTACTAATCAAATCAAATCAAATCTTCACTAAAATCAGTGGCTCTTGGAAGGATCTGGTCGTTCATATTGGTAGCTAGAAGAGTCAAAATCATCTAGCTAACCGTTGACCCAGTTTAACTTTTGCTGCGCATTTTGTACGTAGGGTCTGACAACAGTCTTAAAATATTCATATCGATGGTTGAGTGTGAGAGTTTTCAATGCGATAGCCCGAAGTGTGCGACTGTATTCTTTGGAAGTGTTGTCTTGAACATTGTCAGTCATTATTAGCTTTTAGGAAGGATCTGGTCGCACATTTTGGTAGTTAGAAGAGTCAGCATCACCTAGCTAACAGTTTAACTTTAACGTAGAGCTTGACAAAAATCTTAAAATCGTTCGTAGCGATGGTTGAGTGTGAGAGTTTTCAATGCGATAGCCCGAATTCGAGACTAATTTAATCGGAAGTGGTGTCTTAAACACGCGTTACTGAGGACGCTATCAAAATATGTCTAAAAATATATTAAAAAATGTTCATTATTAAGGAGAAAGACTCTTTTACATGCTAGCAAAGTTTAGCAAGCAGTGGATGCAGTTTATTTTCATAATAAAAACATGATTAAGGGGATTTTGCACCAAAAATCTTTCCTTCTGACTAATAAATAAAGAATACTAAGCAAAACAAAACACTTGAAACCAGACTACATAAAATTGCTCCTTTTGTAAAACATTCCCCCAGTGCTCATTTTAGGAACTGCCACCTTTAGTTCTTCCAGGTTGGCTTCAAATCTAGAAAGAGAAACGGGGGGTGTGGCCTATTTGCCACTAAGCTGTTTTTTTTTAGTTGGCCAGGAGTCTGCTGAAAAACAACTTTTTGTCTGTGCGATTGTAGCAAACGGCGTTCTTTAGCCCCAAATGTTAGCATATTGTTAAGTAGGATTCGGTTTTCTTCGACACTTTTGATCTACTTTAGTGTAATCCTTAAAAGCTAGCAAAATGAAGCACAATCGTCAAAGTGCCATAAAAGAAAAAACTTGACAAAAAAAGTAAAATTTTAATTTGATAAAAACGAATCATTTTAAATGTAACAAATACAGAATTTTTGTTAATTAATCCAACGTTTCATTTCTTACAGTGTGTAAGAGTGCACAGTGAACAGTGATTCGAATATAGATTTTTTTCAAGTAGCACTTTTACCCAGCAGATAACAGGAATTATCTGGACGGGAAACTGTCCAGAGATTTTCTAGATTAAATTCTGGATTTGTTTTTTTTAACAGTTAAAGTAATATGTGCATATTTGTATTGATTATTTTTAAAGACGTTTATTTTTTTGTGCTAAGAAACATGAAAGTAAAGTTACTGAAAAAGAATTGTAAATAATACGATTTAAAGTCAAATTGCCCTTTTATTTTGAAGATTTTCTTTCTAATTTCCGGTCTCTCCTAATTAAAATTTTCTCATATTTTTACAAACTTAGAGAGTGCTCATGGAAACAAATTTTATTTATAAAATCTAAAATTATCTTTTTCTTGTCATTTGCAACATTCTTGAATGGTTTAAGTTATTTTTTGTAACAAATCTGACACTTTTACGCACCTTTTACGCACAAGCGCGCAAACCTGTGGAGCAGAAAGGTGCATAAAACTAGAGGAACTTTTGGGATGGACTCACTGTCCAGCTGCAGGATGGAGTCGTAGATCTTGCACTGCAGCTGTCCGGTGCTCTGGAAGGCGCAGGACATCCACAGCCCCTGGTACATGGCCACGGCCGTGATGATGTTGTCCCCGATGTAGGCGGACATCTTCCACTGCGGCAGGATGGTGCCCACGATCAGACCCACGATGCCAACCAGAGAAAGGAAGAAGCCCAGCAGCTGGATGCCGGAATTGGCCATTTGTTTTCCAAAAAGCGCCCGTGTGGAAACGTAAAAAGTCAAAGTGCGCGCGAGGCTGCTGCTTCTGCGCGTAAAGAGGCGCTGGAGAGGTGAAGCCGGAGGATGGAGAAGTGTGTGATGGTGTGAAGTGGGTGTGAAAAGATCTGCTGGGAAACGCTCCCTCTGGTTACAGGAAGCGACAGGTTGTCTTTACGCACAGGAGTCCCGCTCCAACCCATCAACCAATCCCTCTGCTGGAGTCATTTCTGTACAGTCAACCCACGTAAAGATGTTTTTATATTATTATTAAGAAATCCAACATTATATGTTACACTGAAAATGACAAAACAAAGAAAGTTGTATAATCTCACAAGCAACGAACAGTATTAAAGTCTGAGCCAATAAGACACAAAAAACATGAAATAACATAATTTTTAGTTATAAATAAACATAAAGGAAAAAGGTACTAGATTGAATAAACTAATAAAATATCTAAAAGCTTCACAGCATCTTTATTTTCGAGTCTTTGAAGGGATTGACATAAACATTTAAATCGTTTCTAAAAAAAAAAAAAAAAGTTGGGGCTTATTTAAGATAATAAAATAAAATCAATAACATTTGTGAATGAAAAATGTCCCCAAAATATTAAAATTGTTAAACAAAAACTGTAATCTTTTGTCTTCTTTAAGCAACCAAATTGAATATTAATATAGATTGTAAATGAAGTAAATTTTTGCTTTGATCCTTGTAAAAATGTAAAACTAAGATTTCTAGTTTCTTAAGTTATTTTTATTTATCTTTGGCCTACATCTTTCTAAAAAAACAGATTTTTTTTGTCTTATTAAGAGCTAAAATCTAGAAATTAGGAAATTATTTAAAAAATTAGTCATTTTGGGCCCACATTTATGGAAACTTTTTTTTAAACTTCTAGAAATACCAGAATTCTGTTCGTCTTTATTGTTTTGGAGCCAAAAATGTAGATTGATGCTCGAAGAAATCAGAGCTAATCTTAGATTTTATAAGGATTTATTAAGATGGACCAACTTGTACTAAGATGCTTTTCTCCATTTGTTGATATTTTGTTCTAAAATTAGTCATTTCAAAAATTGGTTTAGAGTTTGGTTATCCTTTCTATGAAAAGTGCAACACACATATGATTTTTTTCCTTTTTTTATTATGTATTTTTGGCGTCAAACTCCAGAGCAACAAACTCAAAGTCTTGAAAATCACAATTTCAAGGAACTTAAGTAAAAAAAAAAGACAAAAACACAAATTTTGTGCTCTAAAACTGTGGTCACCAACCTTTCTCTGGTTTAAATTGGACAGTATTTTAACAGGCCAGTCCAAACGGGGCCAAAGTCGGTATTTTTAAGGTTTTTTTACGGTTTAAAAAAAAAAAAAACTATTTTCAAAATAAAACACTACTGCAAGAAATTTTGTTTAAAAAAGTTTTAAAATATTAGTAGATATTTTCTATGCAGATGATGAAGATTCAATGAAACACAGTTGTGAAGATGTAGTAATTGTTTCTGATTTGAAAAAAAAAATTCCATGTTTTTCCTCCCATTAAATGTCTTTGTAACATTCAATCCAGACTCTGATTATCTTTTAGGGCAAAATGATTGATCATATTTTGCATTTACATCAATCCTCATTATTGGGTTTTTTTGCAACACAAATGAACATTTTTTGTGCTAACGTTTCTCAACGGATGCTAACCTAATTCAGCTTATGTTGTGATTTTCCCTTCAACGTCAAAGTGGAGGCTAACAACCGGATGCTAGCTTCAGCTACGTCAGACTTTTAATGTGTGATGATAAATAAAGCAAAAAAATGACGCAACCGTCATAAAACTGGAATTTTCAAAATATAAATGTCTCCAACTTTATTATCTATGTGTGATACAGTCAAAAGTTTGTCGCCCCGAATTAGCCAGAACCGTTTCTGCGACATGAGAACTGTCTCAATAATTCCATGTGTGGAAGAAAACTTCCGCTTTATTGTCTTTTGAAGTCGAAGGCTCGTCTTCGGTTTCCTCGCTGACTCTTTTCTCCCTGAAGGAACTTCCCAAATATGCTTTGTTTGGTTTTCGTAGTTAGCTCTGAGCTACTAGCTTAGCGATTCAGTTTGTCATGCTAGCTAGCTACTTTACGTCAAGTGACTCAGACGGGTGTTTTGAACAGAATCCATCTTTCAAAATAAAACTTCCTTTAGGATCAGACAATAATCAGAAATATTCTCAGTTAGCGCCTTCATTTATTTACTTTTCTTTTTCTGTGCGGTACCAAGTGACCCACGGACCAGTACCGGTCTGTGGGCCAGGGGGTTGGGATCAACTGCTCTAAAAAACGTAGGTATGTAAATAAGTAGAGTTTCTTATTTTAAATTTGTCACTGTAGTTTAATCTAAACCGAAATTGTTTTGAGCTTCGATTGAGACCAGCTAAAGTCCTGAGGAAGAACCAAGCGATAGAACTTTAACCTTGAGGACGTTCTCCCCTCTGCTCACCTGCTGTTGGATTACACGAGCTGTAATGAGGCTTTGCCAGATTACTCACTCGGCTTCATCACCTCCTCCTCCTCCTACTCCAGAGGGGCTTTTGCCTCAGTCTGGTCCTTCAGTCTCTCACATTCTTGCCCTCTGAACCCCCCCCCCCCTCCTACTGTAACTCCAGCTGTCGAGAGACTTTGGCCGCTGATGATGGTGAGAACCATTGGGGGGTGTGGGGTGGGTAAAGAATGTGCTTTGAAATACTGTTTGATGATCAGGATGATAAATAGGGAAAAATTGATTTGGTGACATATCGTGATATTTTGTTTTGCCGATACTTGTGTCAATTTAAAGTGCTGACGAGGCGATATTTAATGAATTATTAATGAGGGTCCTTTAATGTTTTACTTTTGGTTTCAACCTGATTACAATGATAGCTGTATTCATATTCAGGCTAAATCTTTAATTTTTAAGTCATACTATTAAAAAAAAAGTGTAAAATTGTTTTGTTAGTCTTGTGAAATATCTCGATACATATCTTGATACATATTGTTATCCATATCTCGTTATGTATCTGGACACTTATCACTATACATATCTCGATATATATCACGATACATGTCGCGATACTTATCGCGATACATGTCGCGATACTTATCGCGATACATATCTTGATACATATCTCAATACATATCTCGATAGTTATCGTGATACATATCTTGATATATATCTGGATACTTATTGCCATACATATATCAATACATATCGCGATACATATCTTGTTACATATCTCAATACGTATCGCTATACATGTATCTCAATACGTATCGCGATACATATCTTGATACATATCTCGATACTAATCACTACATGTATCTCGATACATATCTTGATACATACCTCGATACTTATCACGATACTCATCGCGATACATGTCGCGATACTTATTGCGATACATATCTCAATACTTATTGCTACATGTATTTCGATACGTATCGCTATATATATCTTGATTACATATCTTGATACATATCTCGATACGTATCGCTACACATATCTCGATACTTATTGCGATACATATCTTGATACATATCTTGATACTTATCGCTATACATATCTCAATACATATCTTGATACATATCTCAATACTTATCGCTACACATATCTCGATACTTACCGCTACATGTATTTCAATACGTATCGCTATACATATAGTGATACATATCTTGATACCTATCGCTACATGTATCTCGATACATATCTCGATACATATCTCGATAAATATCATGATATATAAGATAGGAGGACCACAGAGGAGCGGCAAGAGGAGCAAGCAAAGGACCAGGGTTCACTGTGAGTCTGGTTGCTACTGGCAACCAGATTTATATGATCTTCTCCTGACTGGATGGAAGTGAAGACCAAAATACCCCCCCCCCACAACCACCACACACACACACACACACACTTTGTTACCCTTTTGGTAAACAGGCATTCATCTGGGTGGCTTCGCCGTTGCTCAACACTCTGAAGGAGAAAAACAGCTAAATCAGCTCAAAGGGAGGCTCCGCCCCCCCGGTGGGTCTGAAGTGAGCAAACTCAAAGACTGAAGTTCCACTAAGTGCCCTTGGAAGCCACTGAGGCATCAGCAATAAAACACTCTGGGTTTTTCCCTCCCATCGGGGGGGCGGGGTGAACGGCGCCTGCCCTCTCCATGTCCTCCGCCTCGTCTGACCGATCGGGTTCCTGCTCTTGTGGACTCATTCTTCTTGTCCGACCCTCCGCGACAATCCTGAGAGCTTTGCAGGAGGAAACAAACCCTGTTTGGACCGTTGGAACACAATCAGCACAAAACCAGACGGAGAGGCTGAAAGCTGCACATCACGGAGCTGAACTCCACGGTCACATGGAGGCCGGAGGGTCTGACACATGATGTTTGGTCTGCAGGAGATCATGTCAGTCTTAGTTCTGCAGGTTTATGGAAACTGCACATTTTTCTGTTATTTCAGCCTTAAAGAAAATGTTTTGTTTTTATGTAAAGAAGCAAAAATTAAAGTTTAGTCAGGTTTGTTAGGGATTAATACGGTGGCCCTGAAGTCCAATTTACATCAACACAAACACATTTTAAAGATCGTAACAATTAAAAAAAAGTTAAAAAAATTCTAAATAAAATAAAATACAATTAAATTAACTTAAAATAAAATAAGTCAAATCAAATCCAATCAAAATTAAATAAAAAATAAATTAAATCAAGTAAAAAAATCAAAATCAAATCAAACAAAAACTAAACTAAACTAAACTAAATTAAATTAAATTAAATTAAATTAAATTAAATTAAATTAAATTAAATTAAATTAAATTAAATTAAATTAAATTAAATGTTTTGGTAAAGCACCTTACATAGAGAGATTTTTCAAATCAAAAAAACAAAAGTAAAGCAAAAACATTTTCTGAACACCCTAAAGTCTTTTGAGGGGGTTGTGGAGTTGCTGGAGCCTATCCCAGCTACAGATGAGTGAAGGTGGGGCCACACACTCACACACATACACCATAAGAGACTTAATTGCACTAATGAAGCTACAATTCCTGTTTCTGGACTGACACTGAAGAAACCCACCAAACAACTCCACAAAGAGAAATGTGCTGAACATCCATCATGTTCACACTTGGGGCTTTTTTTGGTTCATTTTCTACAGTTTACGACTCTGTAAAAAGTGAAAAATTAAATCAATTAACAAAAAATCTGCAATTTGACACATTTAAAAGTTTTTGTTAAATTACATTTTTGAGTTGAGTAAACCATAAACCTAAAATTTCGATTTGTTCAACCTGAAAATTTTGATTTTAACAAATTTAAAAAAAGTTGTTAGATCTAATGTTTCACTTTTTACAGTGTAGCAGATGGGTCAAAGTTCCACCTGGTGTAACGGGAATAGGAACGTTTTTTGAACGTAGCGCCCAAAAACAATCGTTATTTTAGCCACACGTAAATGTATTTTAGCTCAAAAAACGTGTTCTGACGCATTTAAACCTTCAAACACGAAGATCTAATGATTTTAAAATAAAAAAACTGTAAGGATGAGCAGAAGCACCAAAGTGACAAAAGCGAAGCAAATGTCAAAAGAAATTCATGCAACAAATTTTTAATCCATTTAGAAAACAGAGACAATTTTGTTCTATAAATTACAGAAACAAATGATTCCAAAATGTTTCAGTACAATAAATAAAAATCTAAATTAAATATTGCAAACTTAAAAATAACAAATTTCTCAAATTTAAATAAATAAAAAGCAAAATGAATTCGTAACATCATTTTAATAAAGAAATAAATAAAATAAGTACATGTTTAATTTGATGACAAAATAATGAAATCTTTTAAACATGTTCCAGTCATTTTGTTTAAAAAAACTAACTGTACTTGCATAGATACATAATAATCACAGAGGTGCAAAACAGTTTGTAAAAATGTGATTTTTAGTTTTTTTAATGGATTTAAAGCCATTTTTTGCACAGAACAGATGCTTTTCTTTAGTTTTTCACTGCCCTCTAGTGTCCACAGTTCTTACTGCAGTCTCGTGATGTCAAAATAAGCCATAAAAGTGGCGTCTAACAATAAAAAAATGTGTTTTCTTTTAAAGCTTCCAGGCTGGAAGGGCGTGATGACACGGAACAAACCCGGGATTTATCAAAGCTGCGAGGAATCTTTAATCAATCAGCAACGTCAGGTGCTGCAGTCACAGTGGAGTGACAACAGTGTGTGACGCTCCACGTGTGTGTGTGTAGTCCTCTACGGGAATGGGTTATCCGGTGTGTAATTGAAGCTGGCGTCCAGGAACATGGCCAGGGTTCCCAGGGTGGTAATGATGACAAACAGCCACAAGAAGAGCCGGTCCACCACCAGGGCGATAAACTGCCAG
>NC_050529.1:6407952-6439908 GCF_002922805.2 Oryzias melastigma
GCTGAGCGGCCACAGGGGGCACTGCAGTCAAACATTTCTAAAACCATAAAAAAAGAAACAAAAAGACCAAATCAAGTTTTTTTTCGTACACCAATTCTAGTCGCCAAAACAGACGTTCTTCGTGGCACAAAGAACGCCGCCTACTTTCATTGAGGAGGCATCTGATTGGTCAGAATAAAAAAATAAATACAAAAAAAAAAATGTCAGATCAACTTAAGAATAGCAATTCTAACAAATAGAAATCTTTACAGATGTCTGGGTGATTTTGGCATTTTGGAACCCACAGGTACTTCCTGTTTGTAGATAAAACATGCAGAAAAAAGGCGAACAATCAATGTTTTGTCTAAAAAAACATCAGAATGAAGGCGGTTTAAACCTGTCAGGCGTAAGTTAAAGTGTTTGATGACCTCTCAGTTTGATTTTTTAGTGTTTCATTGGTCCTTCCTCTCCCTAACAGTGCTCTGTCTTAATTTAAATCTAATTTAGTACATTTTTAGGTCGTCTTGATGCTGATCTATTCATTTGGTAAAGGAAGCCTTCTTTTTGTAGATAAACTGATAACATGTCAGTGGAGCAGGATAGTGAAACACACCTGCGGTAAAAATAGACGGTGGAATATCACATGGCTCAGGCGTGCCGAGTCAATTCTCTGACTTTGTGTCGGGGATTAGCGGGAAACGCCGGACGCTGCGTCACAGGCGGAGATTCATGCCATGCATGTCGTGAGTCCCGACCGCAGATGCGCTCGCCTCTGCTGAGACATAACGCCGTGTCAGACGCGCACGCCGCCTTTATGTGACACTTTTGACCGGCTCATTCTTCCACTCGCACAGCTGCTCCGTAAAACCAAACATGTGAGCGACGCGGCCTCGCCGCCTGACCTGGACTCATAGAGTAGTGCTTCAAACTCATCAATAAAAATCAGTTTTTACAACAAACCAGGAGCAAAAATGAACAAATTCACTGTTTGGAAAAATGTTACCATTGAAATAAAGTAACATTAAATGAATTTGGGCTGAATTTGACCTTTAATTTTCTTACAAAGTTTGTTTTTTCAGCCTGAAATCAGTGAGATCAAAATTTAAAATCAATATTAGCTCTTTTCTAAACTAAAAAAATAATGATTTTCCTGTTTTTTCACAAGAACTAAAAGACTTCAATCATTTTGCTTCAAAAGGAGAATTTTAGCACATAAATGAAAATAAAATTGATCAAAAACTGGTAGTTGGACTCTTGCGGGGCTTAAAATATGATATTCTTGTTGAAAATGTATGTATATTAATATCATTTCAAGACCCATTACTATGAAAATGGCGTTTTTAACATGTTCTTGTGGCATTTGATTAAGAACATTTAGCTTAAAACTGTACTTCTAAGTATTATTTTAATTCAAACCATTGTTACTAAGGAGAGGACAAAAAAACGTTTAAAAAACCTCCACTTGTAGACAAATAGATCCATGTAGGAATTTGTTTTCCTGATCAGAACTGGAATCTGCATCAAAACTGTACATCTGGATAGTTCTGATGTTGCTCGCCATTTTTGTTGCCCCGCTAATGCTAGCTTGGCGTTGTGAAGGGCTGTAAGCTAGTGGGAGAGCACGTAAACAGGTGGTTGATGGGAAATAGGCTTACTCTGCAGCCACAACTAAGAGGCTAATTTCTGAAAAAACGTTTTATTTATTTTTAATTTTGGCTAAAAACAGCATATTTACAATTCAAAGACCAGTGGGGACGAATTTACTACAGATCAAAATATGATCGAGGTGGGACTTTAAAGATATTAAACAAATACACATAATTGGAGACGTTAAAATTATGCGATTCCTAAATATGAGGGTTTATAGCTAATTTTAATTTTTTCATAAAAAGGCAGGAAATCACAATATTTGTTAAGTCGTATTAATCAAATTCTACTAGTTCAATTGGCAGATTTTTTCTGTTATTACATGAAAAAAAACTTTTTGGGTGCACCGTTGGTAAGTGGTTAGCACTCTCGCCGACGTCTCCTTTGATAGATGATGAAATGTGAATGTATCTGCTGTAAATCAAAGTGTGGTTCACATCCATGTTTCGTAATTTCTTGAATATCGATAAAGTTTTGCAGACGTGTTTAATGGAAACGCCGCTGTAGATTCATTGGTATCTCTGAATTGTGTCTGTAGATGGAAAAGATTGGCGACCCATTCAGGGTGTACCCCAAATAGTAGCTGGGATAGGCTCCAGCAACCATATGACCCCCAAACAGGATTCAGAGGGTTCTGACACTAAATAGATGGCGGATTTTGTTTTTTAATTGGGTCTTCCAGAGGTGTAACTATAGACACCAGCTCAGAGGATCACTTGAATGTTTAAACGATGATGCTTGAACCCATACTCTCACCTCCCCTCCCTATAGCTCGCATGTTTCTACACATACGTCGCGTGTGCATAAAAGTGCGCCTGTCTCTGTTGGCGGTGTTCGGTTTCCTCCTATGAGCTGCGTTAACAATGTGCAGAAACAGAAGGGTCCAAACAGAGACAGAGGGCAGGCGGGGGGGGCGGGGGGCCGCGGGTGAACTGGCTCCTGGTGCGGTTCGAGGGGATTAGCGTGAAGCAAAGGAATGCGATGGTACATAGACGGCGTGCCGCGGCTTAGAGTCATTACTCACCAATTCACAGACCCGTGTGACAAAAAAAGAACCAGCACAAAGTCAGAAACCTTAAACTGAGAAGGAGTTACTCTGATTAGAATTCATTTTCACTCTTAATACTCCGAATGTAGACCTTTTGATTGATGTTTCTTTGTCTGGATCCAACAGGTATTACAGCTTAATAAAGTCACTCAATCATTTTTTTAAATTGTCGTGTTTCCATTACGTACATTAATTATCTAGTCAATGGAAATGATTGGTTTGGTTTGTAAATGACAAAACTGAAGGTCTTATCTTAGGAGGTCTAAGCTACAGATACCGACAGTGTTCACTCTAGACAAGCTGGGAGGGGCTTTATCTACTGTTTACTAGCCCATGTCCGCCACCTACAGGTGGAAGAGGTTTGGTGCAAAACGTTGATGTGGTGCCAATCTAGTAAATCTTTCTCCATGCTTTTTTTTTTAGTTCTTCTCAGATATATGTAATAATTGGTGTCTTATTATTCCAGCCGAGCAAAAAACGCAATTATTAATGTTCCATACGTCAGTACTAAATCCAATTTCCTGGTTGGTCAAAGTACATGTGATTTCTATGTACAGTTTTGTTGTTAAAAATTTCCATAGCTACACATGAACGTTATAGAACGCTGAAGCTCAAAATGCACATTTTCACTCGTAAGTGGCGACTTGAACATGAGTACTCAGAGGCGACATGAAGCCTAAAACATTGGCAATTTCACAAATGTTAAAGAAATCCCCCCAAAAAATTCAAAACCTGAAGCCTCAAGGAATCGAACAGCTTAAACTTAAATAAAAGGAGTAAAATCAGGGGCGGGGCTATGGGGGGAGGGGCGGCACCCGCCCTAGTTTAACTCTAATTTCAGCCAATATTAGTCTCATTATTGAGAAATAATAAAAAATAAAATTTAATTAAAGCTTCTTTAAGAATGGTAAAAGTAGCAATTAATGAAAAAAAATAATTTAAACTTTAAATTCAAATAATATGTTCTGATTTACCACTTTTTCAAAGTTTGGCCCCTCCCCCACTTCCATATTAAAAATGTTCCTAGCTACGCCACTGAGTAAACCGAACTAAATCAGAAACAAACTATACAAAAATATAAATTCATAAAATCATGTGAACTTCATAAAAATGAGGCTAAGTTAACTAAACTCTAAACTATTGGCATCTTTTAATTTATTTCACCTGCTTGATGGTAAAAAGTGGTAAACATTGCAGATGAAATAATTTTCAATGGCTTTAACACGTAATATTGTCAATAAAGAGTGTAGATTACTGAAAATCCATTGAACCCAATGGATGAGAGTCACTGAACAGCTACGGTCCCATTTTTACTCCTGGTGTTAAACTTGAACTCTGAACCTGACCACCTGCCCAGATCACTCAACAACAGCCTTCACTTCCACTTTTGTTCTTCCATCCATTCTTTACCCTTCCTTCTCCTTCTGTTGGATTATCCCCCTAATGCCCAACCTAAACAGAGGCTTAGAGGCTGGCGACTGTAGACGGAGAAGCGGGGCTTAGCTGCGGCTGAATCTGATGCCTCTGGAGCCAGACGAGAGATGCCGAGAAGCCAGGTTCTCTGGGCCGCCGCGATGTTTGTGATGCCAGAGCTGAGTGTCAAGGCTCACGTCTATAATAAGATTAGCCGGAGTGAAGCTGGGCGGACCGCAGTGCCGTCGAGAAGGAAATAAAAACAGGAAAAATATGGCGAACTAAATCGGAAGTGTGGACAGAAACTCCAACCATCTGAATGACGTCGAAGAGTCATATTTCAATGGTGACGGGGATTTTTTTATGCAATTCTTTGAAACTTATGAACATTAGATTGAAAAAAATGCTATTTTGTCATGACAACCACACAAGGCAATAGAAAAAAGTCACTTTTGGAGTCCAACTTTGGAAGAAGATACATTAAAAACAAAACGTATGTTATAAAAACAAACCAAAAACACATATAATATATTTAATATTTACAACCTGATCATCTATCAAGAAAATGATCCCTAATATATAGTACAAACATCCTCTGACCAAAAAGAAATTGTACCAATAATTGTATATTTATTACACTGATGCATTTACATGTCAATGAGTAACCATTATCTTCAAAATGTGGATTTGGCAACATTTAACACTGGTTGCTATGGAAACTGGAAACTTAGTTTGAGATAGAGACACAAAAATTTCTGCACATGCCCCTGAGCTTCATCTGAGAATATAATCAAATGGTTGCTATGGACTGTTTTGATTCAAAATGCCATTTCCGGGTCATTCTTGTATTCTCAGAAGAAAAACCGTCGTCGTGGCGATGATTGGTGAAATACATATCTATTTCAGCGTGTGTGAAATTAAAGATGCAATGTAGACTGTCAGGAATAAGGAAATAAATCATCTTAGGCACATTTGAGCACTCTCCTTCAACCCTTGACACTCAGTCTTCACACTGTTTCTGAAATTTTTTTTTCGTGTTTATATATTTTTGAAGCACCAGTTCAAGTGTCGTTTTAGCACCATTTCAAAAGTACTACTAATGTTGGGTCATTTGGACATATTAGTAGGGTTTCCTACTAATATGTCAGAGAACATAGTCCTACCTGCCTCTCCAGGGCAACACAAGATCTGGGTTGATCTTGCGAAAGAAGTACTCTCCTCCCGGATGTCTCCCTACAAAACCTCGGGTTGTGGAGCTGTCCTCAGAAGACTCCTCCTCCAGCAGGGGATCCTCTATTTTCGGTCTCATCATACCAATGTATTTCGGCAAGATGTGTATAAACACCTAGAGAAAGTAAATCTGATGACGCTGAGTCCTTACTGGTGCTTGAAGAAGACTAGTGTCGACGCTCAGTACCTTTCTGACCCAGTTAGGCATGATGTGCGTGCTGGACGTCCGGTGGTGGAGGTTGAGGACGACCACGCTCAGGATGACAGAGAAGGTGACGAGGATCATAGTGAACATGACGTAGTTGACGATGATGGGGGTGCTGAGGGACGTCTCTGGCACCTTGTCGGCCAGCAGCAACATGAAGACAGTGAGAGCGATGAGGACGGAAATGGAAAGGGTCATCTTCTCTCCTGAAGACGGGACGATCAAGACATAGGGCACAACAAATGAGTCTCCAGATGTTCTTCGTTGTACTTAAAAATTTTAGGTTTCCAGCCTTCTCCTATGAATATTTTAAAGGGATTAGATTGAGTCATGCCCCAAATACTCAACACTATAGATGTTTGACCTCATTAAAGCCTTTTAGTACTCGAGAAATACATTTTCTTTGTACCCTTCTTCTTGCCATTGATGTCAAACATGTTCAGTGTGCTGACCTGCTCCAGGAGGCAGATAGAAGACAAATATAGCCAGCACGCTGGTGAGGATGCAGGGCACGATGATGTTGATGATGTAGAACAGAGGTTTCCTCTCGATGATGAGATAGAAGGTGATGTCCTCATACAGGTCATCCTTGACATTCTTTCTTGTGGGTTTGTGACAGATGGCCCATTCTCCATTCTCTGTCCACGTCAAAGAAAGAACAAAAACAATCAAAGTAGCGAGTGGCAATACCTGCCCTCCCTCAAGGGTGCTGTACTAAAGTAGAATTGCGAAAACAATTTGGTCCTTGTATTCCAAGACTTTGAATTAAAATAGTCCTATTGGAGTCCAAGGTAAGTACTGACCAGTGAAAGCATTTTCATCTATGACGATATCATGTATTTCTTTTTTGTCATCATCGAGAAAATACTGTAGGTCGACCTCCGAAGCATCGTAGGTGTATGACCGGAAAACCATGCTGCAGTTCTGCCAGTCAAATGGAAAGTAAGCCACCTGTGGGTTTTTGGACGAAAGAAAAAAAGTAAAATACTTTCAAAAAACAAAGCTTCAGGTTAGATGAATATGAAAGTTATAAGTTGGAAGAGTACATCAATAGAGCAGGAACTGCGGTAGATGGCTGGCGGTAACCAGTTGATTTTCCCATTGCTGTACACCAGGACGTTGACATACAAAGCCACGTCAAACTGGCCGTCATTACTGCGAAGGAGGACACAAGTGTGAAGCTCAGGTCACAGGCTGGCCATGTCTATCCCACGTTCACACATACAGACCAACACATCCTCATCTCCAAGTCGTCACATATTAACGTTTGGCTAAGGCCCCTTCTTGACGTCCACAAGTCATAGTTTTTTGACATGCTGGCTGTCCACAACCCTTGGATACTGGTCCTCGGGACACGTCCAATACCAGTACCCTAACCTTAACCCGGTACTCGTTTGCGTCCAGTACTGCTTCAGGTTCGCGCCTGATACCACGTCTGGTAGTGACTCGGGTCTGGAACAGCACTTGGTCTGGTGTCAGGTTAGGGTGCCGATGCCGGGTTTGGGTACCGGTGGGCTCTGCGTTTCTGTACAGGACTGGTTCTGGTTTGCGGCCTGGAGGTTGGCCACCCGTGATTTAATGGGAACAGTCAGTACGTCAAAAAACAACGTACTGGCTGTTAATACAATCAAGATTCTGCAACCCTTAGGACGGGGTACCGGCTGCGGCACCGGAAGCAGAACCGGATGTAGTACCAGACGTGGACTGGTCCTTGGGACACATCCAGTACCAGTACTCTAACCTTAACACGGTATAAGTTTGTGTCCAGTACTGCTTCAGGTTCATACCTGGTACCTCCTCTGGTAGCGAGGTACAGCTGGTCAGGTTAGGGTACCAGGCTTGGGTACTCATCGCGGTACTGGACCAGTTCTGGTTTGCGACCCAGAGGTTGGGGACCCGTTATTTGATGGGAACAGCCAGCACGTCAAAAAACGACGAGTTGGGAGTGAGAATATGTTGTACCGACACATTGACTGAAGTTTCATGAATGACAGAGAAACGTCTCTTCTTGAGTTTCTGCCAAAGTACAACACCATATAACTATAGTAATATTTAAAATAAACATACAAACTAATAAAACTGTTGGTTAGACTTTGGAGGTCAATCCCTGACTAAATCACACTTGTAAACGGAGTGTTCAGGTATTGGTAGATCCATACATTGCATCCTAGAAATGTAACAGCTGTTCATGTGACAACCAGGAATTTGAGCGCGGTACAGGACAACCACACATGACGTCAAACCCCCTACACATCCATCGTCGCATTCTCTGATAGGCTGATATTTAACTCTTCTACTGGCACTCGTTCAAAGCCAGTCTGTGTGGTCTCACAAGTGTTCAGAGGGGTCACTGTCAGAACTCCTTTCATCCTCTCTATTCATGAATTCTACAAGTGGCCTACTTTTTGGTTTTAGCAGTGCTAACAGATGCTTTTTAGCATCAGTTACAGACAAAGATGAGACAAACCGAGGTGTTTATACTGTATATTGTTTCATATTTCTAATTTTAAATCATCTTTCATGATAACTAAGCAGGTCTTATTAGGGTGTAACGTTAGTCAGGATATTGTTTTTCTGCTCTCTTAAGACGTTGCAACTCACTTGTTGATGAGGTAGATGTCGGGACGCCAAACCTTTTTGGCTGGAACTCTCAAAACCTTAATGTTGTCATATTCCTCTGGTTTCCATGACAACCTGTAGTCTGACCATTCCTGGGTTATATGGGGAAATGAGGAAAGCGTGTCAGATGTTTGAGAGGGGAAACGTGCATCCACAAACTCACAAATAAGCAACACAACAAAAAGACGGCGACATCTAAAGCCTCGTTGAAGACCCACACCAATGAAATTTGTGTTTTTCTGGTGATGCAGGCCATTTATAAAAATAAAATAGGCTTAAAATTGCATTTCTGAGGATTGTTTGAATCCTGAATCGATAGTAGATGAAAAAAATGCAGATTGTAGTTGTGACATCACAAATACACTTCCTGCTCCGTGTACGTCTTTGTTTTCCTCGTCTGAACTGGTATCTGGCTCAAAACTGTGCCGCTGGATAACTCGGATATTACATTTACGTTAGCAGGACAGCATGTAAACAGAGAGGTGAAGGGGGCGGGGTTTCGCTGTGCTAACTGCCCCGCCCACGACTCAGAGGTGTATTTCTACTGCCACTCTGTCCTAAAAAACGAGACAGGTTTTTTGATTTTGACTAAAAATGGGATAATCATAATAAAAAAACACTATTAAAACCTAAAGATGATCAAAGTGGGACTTTAAAGTAGAAAAGAAAGATTAATTTTTCACGTTCTCACCATGTTCATGTAGACGTTTGTTGTCATCTCACCATTCTTTTCGTTCTGTGGCCACACAAACATAGCATGTTAAAGTTTCTCTAAATGTGTCTGTGTCCACCAAAAAACTCCAATGTGAATACATTTACCAAGCTGACAAGTTGGGAAAGGGTCATCCCCACCCGCACCATCACCTTCTCCTCCCAGTAGCGAGCTGGACGGACTTTCAAGTTGTAGTTCTGGAATAATTTCTGATGGAGTTTTTTTTCTGTCTCAGAGGCTCCTGGACGAATCGACAAAGAAAAAGAGCAAGAAATGAAAGCAACAGGACGGCGGTTTGGCCTCGACAAAATGGGGGTCATATCATATTTCATGTATAGCTCAAATGCAAACAACACATTTCACATCGTCAGAAGGGATGTAACCTATTGGACTTTGACTTTCCCCCTCGTCTCAAATATGGAACAAACCACTTTGGTTCCAAAATTACCTAAATGTAGCATCTACCTAAAAGTAAAATCATATATATATTTTTTTTCATATCAGGAAATAAATTCCGCCATTAAGGGGGCTAAATACAGAGTAAAAACTGGAATGAACTTGGACTTTTTTTGGCCAAATTGGAGAATTTTGGAGGCTGATGAACCAGACGTCCTTTGGTTTGGGATTCCTCCCATGAGCATGAAGGGTGTCAAAGAGAAGTTGTTTAGTCATGGTCATGTCTAATCATAAAACTCTATTCATATACAATTAAACTTTTGATAAATGTTAGAATTGTACAACTACAGAAGGGGTTTATACAAACATACACCTTGTGTGTCCAAAGATTATTAACCTCCAGTTTTACCGGGTTGATGCTACATTCACACTGGGCTTTTTCAAGGATTTTTTTTCTTCACTGATGTCTGTAGCTACATTAAATCCTGTCCCCCTATGTCATGGGAGGGATCACACATCAAAGCAAGGGTAGGGTCATCTGGACCCCATAAGATAGCACAAGGGATATAACAGGTTCAGGCTTCCTCATTCAAGATTCTCGCGTACATTGGTCACTATAAAAGTTCTTACGTCCATTTGCGGGCTATAGTGAAGTATGGATGGCGTCCTTTTAAAGTCACAGAAGTTCCAACCGTTTGGAAATTGACCATGACAGAGCAAGGAAGACAGACAAAGTTCTACGTCACCAAGTCTTTCATGTACCAGAATAGAGCTGTGAAAGAAAAAGCGTGGCGCAAGATTTAGGAGATTTGCACCACTTTGACTTGCGTTCAGCGCGTTCTTGAATGCGCCTCACGCGCCCTATATATACATCGCTCAAAAGTAACATCCATCCACAAGTATCCTTCATCTGTTTACTCTTCTCAAACCGTCCAATTCTTCCTCTTTTTTCCTTTCAACTTGTCCAGTTTGACATGTACGGGACACTATTTGAATGTAAGAAACCCCAAATGTTGGAGGTCAAGGGCAGACCGGACAACCAGAGGAAGCGGGGCGAGCGGGGCGGGCAGGTGCTGTCCGCCGGAGCACAAAGGTGACTGAGCTGATGTAATTGATATGCAGCGAGGGAGCAGGGATCAAAGGGATTTCTGAGCTAGCAGCTCTATCAATCACAAAAATAGATCCTGATTAACAAACAATGACTTGTTGATGTAGTCCGTAAGGCGTTCCACGAAAGGTATTAGCTCTAGATACTCTTGTATTGACTTAAAAAACAACATGAAACAGATGTTATTTTAATAGATTGTTACAGCCTTTGTATCTAAATATTGATCAAACTACAAAATTACTGTTATTTGAATTAAAAAAATCTAAGTAGACTATTTCGTAGAACCATTGAAAGCTTATTTGATTGACCACATATGGCGTCAATGACAAAAGCTCTATGCAACAACTGTCTATACCCACTGGAAATAGCAAGGATTTCTGACCCCACGACCTTACCAGTCAAAGCCAGACAAAAGGAGCTGCACACAAAGACGATGATACTCGTCCTCAGACTGGACTTCATCTTCGTTTGGCCCACCATGTCAATCATGACATCTTCTTCTCTTCACCCCAAAAGCCTCAGTCCACCACTTCCTGTCTTTGAGTTTAATCCAGACGGTCGAATGCTTCCCAAAGTGAAGTGTTTGCCGCTTGCTTCTCCAGCAGCGCCCTCTGTCCATCCAGCACGCCCTCTGCCCGCCCCCTTACCTCTTTGGGGGGAAAAATCACTGCCTGATTGGGTGGTGTGCTCTTGTTGCTGGCACCTGTTGGGGAGTCAATCGGAGGAAGATGATGGGGTAGATGGGAGGAAGGCAACAACAACTGGGCCTGTGTCACAACAGGGGAGACATTTATTTTGGGTAGAGGGGGCGGCAACTCGGTTGACATGAGATCAGTGGTGGTTTGGAGGTGAAAAAGATTAAACTTTTCTTTTCAGAAACAAACTTTTAATTTCAAAATAATTATTTTACATTGATTTTTTCAGTGTGGTACTTTGTGGCATCACATTAGCTGACTACCCATAAGATCTTGGAACCCGTCTCTAAAATGTCACGAAGACACGTCTGTGTAGATCTTCGATTTATGGCTGCCAACAGCAGACTGAAGCCCTGATCTTCCCCACGGAGAACTTGACCCAGAACTCCCTCATCCAGGTCTACAGCTTTTATCCCTCTGCTCTCTGCTAACAAATGTTAAACGTGGTTTATTTACCGCTTAGCAAAAGATCTAACAAGCTAAACACTTCCCTCTGTAATCCATGATGGCCATTATATTCTAATCCAGAGGTGGTCACTTATTGGCGATTGGTTAAGGACCCCTCCGTGTCACTTTTTGACATTTTGGGTGTCCTCAACTCATTACTTCTGACGCGGTACTGGGAGTGGACTGGTCCTCAGAATGGGGCAGATACCAGTATTCTAACCCTGACCCGTTTCGACTAACCCTGACCTGGTTTGCAAACCAGTGCCAGATCTGGTAGCGGATGTGTGCTGTACCAGGTGCACGGTTCCAGACCACGTTTGGTACTGCACACATCCTGTCCCGGTGCGGTATGCCGAACCGGTACTGGTTTGCAGCCCGGTTATGATGGCAGAAGGAATAACTCTCAATAACCAGATAAATATTTAAAGTTCTGCTCCAACTATATTTTTTTCTACACTGAAAAAAGTGAAATGTTGGATCAATCTGTAATTTTTTTACATTTAAAATAATTAGTTTTCATCAAATTAAAAATCTGAGTTGATGGTTTGCTCAATTAAAAAAAAAAACTTATTAAAAACTTATACTCTTGAATGTAACAAATTTTAGAGCTTTTGTTAAATTAATCCAATGTTTGACTTTTTCAGTGTATTGTAAAATCGTTCCCAGTGGTTATGTGATTTGATTATGACAAAATAAAAAATAAAAACTCATTGGCTCGTTAGAATTTCACATTTAGGTAGTTGGAGTGAAGGTTAGTCTAGGTAATTTCCCAGCATGCCCTTACTTATCCTTTCTCCCACTTTCGACCAGCACCAAACAAAGCCAAGCTAACGTTAGCTAACAATGTCAGAGCTATCCAGAGCTATCCATCTTAGAGCCAGATGGAAGCTCAGAGGATAAAAAAGGAAGCGTTGATGGATCTCTTATTTGCAAGTGGAGATTTAGACGTTGTCTCGCCGACGGCAGTTACTGCTTCATAAGTTTGTGCTTATTCAAACCTCCGGTTTTCATCTCCTCCTGATCCAACACGATTTGAAAAAACAAAACTCAGAACCACAGTTTTGATCTTATATTCTTTCATATATGTTCTATAACATGAGAAAAATGCTACAAGAACATGTTAAAAACACCAAAAACACTTTTTTTTATCAGAGTGGGTCTTGAAAGAGGATCATTTTTAGAGGACATTTGACATTTCCTGAGCTGAACACTTAATATAAAGTGTCTAAAATACATTTTATGCCCATTATTATTTAACTCTGAACTAAAATTAAATAAAAACATCACTAAAATGACTGACGACTGATCATATGAAAGGGTTTTGTCCTTCCCCGTCCCTCTGCAGCAATGGAACATTGCAGTCAACAGGAAGTTTGCGAGTAGAGAATTCAGTTTTGCCAGATTTTTGTCCTCAAAATCACTGAGTTCTGCCTGTTTCCTGTTCAATTTCTAAATGATTATAAACGCTCATCAAAACATTTGGATTCTTGGTATTGATTCTGTCTCCTAGTGGACCAATGAAGAAGCTATTTGATTTTTTAACCTAGGGAAGGATTTAAAGAGGGCCCCATTTCATTTCTTGCCAGGGGTCCCCAAACTGGTAAGTCTACCCCTGTGTAAAGGTAAGGTGAGATTGAGGCGTTAATTGACCCGTACCCACGTGGGTGACTTTTACTAAAGCTTACATTATCTATTAAAGATTCTTTCTTTGTTATAATTCTGCGATTGACTCAGAATTTCATTTTTTTCCCCGTTAGGTCGTCACTTGGGAGGTTTACGAGAAAGTCTGACGCCATTTCTGGAGGGCCGTGCGGCGATAATGCAGCTGAGCTGAAGGGCTATCAGCCGTGTCAACCGAGTCGATGCATTTCCACAAAGGCATGTCACAGGGAGCCCCCACACCAAACAATCAGGGCCTATTCTTAGAGGAGGGAGCAGGTGATGCACCGGGGGAGGGGTCCCGGCGCTCACAACACATTTTACTTGAATAACAAAAACAAAAAGAAACTTTTAAAGGGCTGGCGCCTCTTGTGTTGACTACAAAGAGAGGGGAAGCATAAGAATAGCTCCCACATGAAGGACCGCACTCATGTACGGTGGAGTCACCAAAACAAACGCGACAGAAATATCCACAGAGCCACATTCTGACAACCGAGAGGAGAACGGCATTCAGCGCGCTCAATCCAGCATCTAGTTGGCTTTGGTGTTTATGTGTTAACAGCAGAACGCATATCCAGCGCTCAGTCCAGACTGGAGAACCGCCGTTCTGTGAAATCACCGTCGTCAATTTCACAGACGGAAAAGTGGTTCTCCTACCTTTGATTTACTCCCTTTTGACTTCTGATTGTTTCAAGGTTTAAATACTCAAATTTAAGTGACAAATACTTGATGAAAACCTATTTTTAAAGGTTTTATTTCATCCTGTGCTCAGAAACGCGACAACTTTAAATGACAAGTTGATGTAAATGCCATTCAAACCTGGAAGTTTTTGAGTCTGTTTTCAGGCTGTACAACATTGAAAGTTAAACCAGTTGAAGTATGACCAATCAGGGACTCAGGTTTGGTAGTGCTGTACAGATATCTAGTCATGGAGGACAAATTAATATTTGCAGTTTATGTCCAACTGGAATTATAAACACCAAGTCTTTCATACTATGGAGTAGAGCTGTGAAGAACAAAACCTGAAAAATTCAAGAGATCTTCGATATTTCGCACCAAGGTTCTTCCAACTGTGAGTACACGTCTTAGTATTGGGAAGTAACTGTCCAGTGTGAACACTGTAAGCTAAAAGTGCGTTCAAGAATGTCCGTTATGAATAGTAGATTTGGAGAGCCCTTCAAAATGGTGAACACACTATATAGTGAGTAGGGAAGGAATTTGAACATAGAATTCGCCATGTCAAAAAATGTGCTCCTTGAGCTTGATGCTACCAGCTAATGTTCTTAGCCTGATTGCTACATGGAGTGGTGTCTGTGTATCTCACTTACAATGTATGGAAGACACGGACTATGTTCAGAAATCAGGTTTATTTACTAAAAACCTACCAGTAATCCCATCTTCATGTCTTGGTTTATGTGATCATTCATAGATTTTCGCGGGGGTTTCTATCTCCTCCAGTTGCTGTATTTTCTACAACAGTCGCTTCCGTTGTGTTTCTAAGACTATGTTTGAGGGCTCACTGTACTGAGAGAAAAACAAAAACAAAAATAAAATTAGGGGACCTAGCCAGAACAAACTCTGGTAACCCCGCGGCCTCAGTGGGTTAAGAAATTAGATGGAAGTTTAGTACAAAAACTCTCGCATTGGATTAGTATCTGACCCGATTATAGAGTCACAGAAAATGTCACGTGTCTAAAGCTGAGAACCTGATTGGTAGAGGTTACACACCAGATCGCTGCAACATCCCGTCACCCTCAATTCGCGTCTGTGCTATTGAGTTAACATTGAAACTGGCCGCCTCCGCCGCGCAAACTGACAGTCAGAAGGAAAGACGGGCAGAGGCTCTTGAACTTTTAAGAATATTCTTTAATATTTAGGAGAAAAAAGTTTATTTATGAAACTTTCAAACTCTTATATATGTGATGCAAACATGAAAGACTAGTAAAGATATTTTAAGTAAAGAGACATTAAACACAATATTTACGTCCACGAATCATTCTAGTTTCATTCAATTTACTGAAGCTTATCAGACTTTTTTAGGTTCTCAATGGTTCTGAGTTCAGACGACTTTCATTGGGAACGGTTTGTTGGGAACTCTGTGTCCTCCAGGTTGAAGCGTCTGGTTAAAAACATCTTCGCTGGTTTTGGGGTCAGTTTAATGTTTTGAAGGGAACTTGGAAGTGTTAGAGCTCCCCTACAAACAACACACTCAACAATGATTGTGTCCTTTAACGGGACAAAGCAAAACTACAGACCTAAGGTGTAAAAACAGCAGTAAGGAGTGGATGCTCAAAAGAATTTGATTAAAAGTTAACATCTTTGATTTCTTGATGGTTTTAAAGAAAAGCTTGTCTAGAACTGGAGTTGGGAGTTAAACAGTTCCCCAGGGGGACTTGAAGGGGTCGTTGGGGGTGTGGTTGAAGCTGGCGTCGATAAAGATGGCCAGAGTGCCCAGAGTGGTGAACACCACGAAGATCCAGAGGAACATGCGGTCCACCACCATGGCCACGAACTGCCAGTCCTCCTTCAGCTGTGGAGGAGAATCCACCGAAAGAATGAGAGAAATGAGCGACAGACTGAGGAGAACGCAGACGACAGAAGTTTACTCACAGCCACGTAGTCCTTCTCCGCCTGCAGAGCCTCCGCGATGTACGTGATGGCGTCGATGGCCGTCTTGAGCTCGTCGGGAAGAGCGAGGTAGGTGCTCGGGCCGTCGATGAACTTCCTCAGATCCGTGCACATCCCGTTGGAATGGAACCTGGAGAAGGACACACAAACAACAAACGTTTTTAGTAGGGCGATTCACGATACAGCTCATGATACTAAGAGTATCGCGATACGGCAAACATTACAATAATCAATATATTACCTTAGTAATCACTAAACATGTCTATGATCTATAAAGATGTTTTGTAATGAATGTAACAAGGTTCCTACAAGGTCTTAAAAGTATTGAAATCATGAAATTATAAATAATACCTTGAAAATATCTTACATTTTGAGCCTTAAAAATTGTGCTGCTGGAAACTTCTTTATTTCACATTTTATGACAAAAATTATTATTTGTTCCAACCATGATTTTGATCAATTATGTAAATAAACACAGAGAAATAGGTCGTTATGCAGACCGTAATCAAGCTAAGAAGCTACAGTTCTGATTGTGAATTAGGAATATACAGTATAAATTAATCAAATGGTTAATAGACTGGAAAATTAGTCTTAATTTTTCAGAATTGACTTTCTTTGGAGCTGGATTTAAAAAAAAAATCTGACTAAAGTTTGGGTCTGATTCTTCCCCCAAAACCCTCTGGGTCATAGAGATTGTGTTGAGACGTTCCGGTCTGGGGTGTTGTGGTCCCACATGTGCTGACCGCTGCAGTGAGGAAGCCGTCAGTGTGTTCGTGTGAATGTTTCTGTGTTTCCTCGGTTACCGGCTCTGGCAGTGCCTGCAGCTGTGGGCAGAAACCCGCAGAACATTACCGCTGGTACCGTCATAACTCTGCTGTCACTCAGAAATGTTCACAGGATGGTTACAAAACTATATGTCAACACGAGACACAATTTTACTCAATGTTGCTTCGACACAAAAGCTGAGAGTGAACAGAAAAAACCAGCGAGTAGTAAAGTTCCATCACAAAGTCTGAACATTTAACATGAGAGACTTTGAGAAAAAAACAACTTCCTTCAGACACCAGCCTCTAGTGGTCATTTGAGGAACTGCAGCGTTTGGTACTTCAGCCTCAAATTTAGGAACATTTGGAGGAGGAGACTTAAAAATTATAAAAAGAATCAAACTGACGCAGCGTGGTTTGGCCGACAGGTGCTAACCGCTCCTGCCATCAAGGTCAATTGAAAACCTCCCCGCTCCACACACACTTTTTTCAAAATGGCGGCTTTTTCATTGATTTATCTCCATAGCAACCACTTTATTTTTTGATCGCCTAAGGGTGATGAACAGGTCTATACAACTTTAAGAAGAATAGGTTAAAGTAATTTTTAAAATTTCCTTGGCAACGGGCATTTTTGTTAATCATGGAGACATTCCTAATATGTTTATATTGTGTGTCATATCGTTTCGTTCAGCTTGAGCCAGGGATTCCTGTATTACTTTTTCACAATATTCTGGTAAAAAAAAAAAAAAAAATGCAAGAAACAGGAAAAATCAATTTTTGCTAGCTCGCTATGCTAATGCTAAAGGGAAACATTGTGCTGACAGGACTGTTGAAATGGCTGGTGTTCTAAGCACACGATAGAAAACAAAATTAAAATAAAGCTAATCAAATAATCTGTGCTTTTGTAGTGAAAAAAAAGGTTAAATATTAATTTTGATTGTGTGTTACAAAAAATATCCAGTTGAAATCAAATATGTAAAAAAAATGTCAAAGAAAACAGTTTTTAAGACGAATATAAAAAGATAAACTCCAAAATAGAAAGTCCACCAATTCAGTTGAACTGCAGGCTTAAAGTTGACCACCAGAGGGCAGTGCAGCCTTTGTGACCACCAACCAGCTGCTCGGTATTCAAAGCATGAAGCAGCTGCCTCCTCTGCTGCTCCAGTGAGTGTGGCAGGTGAAAAGGCCATGACCTGGAATGGGCGAGCCGCCTTCAGGGTGGAAAATATTCAGCCTTACAAAAGCCTTCCTCTTTCTTTTCTGTTGCTTGGATCATCTCTTCATCAGACAGCAGGAACAGACTTTTCAGGAGGTTTTCTGAAACTAGTCGCATCTGGTAGCAACAGTAACATTAAAGTGTGTCTGTGTAGAACGTTATTATTTCAGCAACAGTTCGTTTTTTGTTTTTGTTTTTTTGGACATAGTTCTGAACTGGTTTTTACATAGAAAACAAAGGAAAAAAGAATTTAAACTTTGACAATTTTTGAAAAATCATGAGCCAAAATTTGATTGTGGGGCCAGTTTAGAGAACCAAAACTAAATATGTAGCTAAATAATAAAGTCGGCACCTTTCCAACAATAAATGAGCCATTTAGGAAGTCAACAGGAGAAATAAAACCTTATTTCACCCTTAAAATCTTTTTTGTTTTTAAAATCATTGAACTTATTCATTATTGTATATTTATTTAACCATTTTTAACGTAAATTCTAAGGATATTTAAATAAGGAGACGACTTAAGGAAAATATAAAAACAAAACAGGTTCAATGTTTGGTATAATTTCACACCAAACTAGAATTTAAAGTATGAAAAAAAAGAGAAAAACTCAAAAACTTCTATGCTAGGCTATATATTGCTAACTAATTTTTTAGATCTTCCTTCTACCTTCTCTTGTCTTTCCACACTTTTATTTTGAAGGACAGGTTTCCTGACAAGCCTAAACCAAAACTGTAATTTTGGCATCTCAAATTTGAATGAAATTACTTTAAAATTGTAATTTGCTGAAGTGCGTTAAAAAGCAAAAAGCATAAACCGTCTCACCTGTTGGGTTTGGGGAACAAGATGGAGGAGTCGGGTTTGCGGATGAAGTATTCGTCTGCAGCTTTGCTGATGGCCGTGATCTTCATCTCCCGGCGGGGAACGCTCTCCAGGTACTGGAGGGACTCCACTTTTGGACGCCGCATGAACAGATACGGCGGCAGCATGTGGATGAAGATCTGAGTGAGGAGAGGAAGTTAAACGAAGGTTTTTATGATGCACCACTTGAGCTTGACCCTACATTAGTATCCTCTCTGATACAGGCGTCTCTGAGACACATTAACGTGATCCAAACTTTCCATAAAAACACTTTGGATTTAACGGTCCATGTTTTCTGCCCTGCAGGTCGTCATCATTCCACTAGGGGGGGTAGAAGTGCGATTCTTGCTCATTTCAAAATGGCTGCCTCCATGAAATCTTAGAAACGCTTTTGGCGGGAAAAGTTTAGCTAATTTTCTAAAATTTATTTTTTTTTTTTTCATTTTTCAAATGCCTACTTGCTGTTTTAAAACAATACAAAATGTTCTGATAATTATTTGTGGATCAAATTTGAGACAATGGGTAAATAATGTGTTATCACTTTTTACATAAATGTAAAAAAAAAAAACATACCAAATCACATCAATCATAATGTTAATTCTTTTTTATGCAAAATTTCATATATTTATGCAGTTTTAAGGTGATAAAAAGACAACTATTGCCCTATTACTGGCAGTTTTCCATCTACCTCCTGTACTGAGCCAAAGTACTGACGTTCCTCTGATTTATTGGACAAATGAAATGTTCTTGTTCCGTATCCAGTCATTAAGGCTGGAAAAAAAATGAGTGCAAAGGTCAAATTTATCACTAAGATAACCTCTCAGAACAAACGAGAAGGGTGGAGAAACATGTTCTCCAGATGTCCTTGAACACCACACGTAACTCTGAGTGAGGAGAGGCTATAGATGGACTGGAACCTCTCCAAGTCTGGCCAAGTGAAGTAAAACAACAAAAAAACGTGTGTTTGATAATATCTGATAGGAATAAAATTATCCTTTTCTACAAATCAGTCAGTGGGGACTTCTGCTGTTTTTGAAAGACAAATCAAAGGATTGAGGCATAAAAGTGCATCAGATGTGACTTTAGATCAATAAATACTGTGAAGTCTTTTGTCCTTTATAGTACTTTACATTTTCTCTACTTATGGAGATGCTAAAGATGTGGTGGGACATTCTACACAGCAACAACGGGCCCCTCAGACATAAGTGAAAAGTTCAAACCCAATAACTCAAATATGCAAAAAGATCGACCAATGAGGTCAGAAAAGTGGTATAGCTTACCAAGAAGTTATATTTTAAGAAAAAAATTCTAGTCATTAAAACACGTTTTCTTAAACTATGATTAAAAATCATTTCTTGATGTGATTATTTTTCTAGCAAGGAAGAAAGTGAGACATTTTTTCTTGAAACTTTTTACTTTCCAAAGATTCAGTTTTTTACATTATAGTTAAAAGTGGATTTTGTGTTTATTTTAAAGCAAGAAAAAAAATCTGTTATAGTTTAGCAGAAAAACATTTGATCTAAAAATGCCATGAAAGACTGTGATTAGGTTAAAGTAAATAACAACGTTGTTCACCTTAATCGCAACTGATCCAAGGGTAGATACTGGAGAGACAAGAATGATCAAAATAGTCAAAGTATCAAGATACTACCACTTGGTGAACCATTGGAGCAAAAATCTTAATTAACATATTTGTACGGGTAATAGAGCAGGGCGATTCTGAGCATTTGGGTATTGATTCGATACTGGTCAGTATCACAAATATCAATACCAATATCAATATTGATACTAATCTACACATATTAATGTTTGGTTAAAGACCCCTCGGCATCACTTTTTGATGTTTTGGGTATCCGAAACTCGTCATTTTTTTTGAACGGGCTGGCTGTTCTTAAACTCAAGGGTCCGCAACACTTGTGATGCGGTACCGGACACGGATTGGTCTCTCAGGACTAGTACCCAAGCCCAGTACCGGAACCCTAACCCAGTACTGGATGCGGTCCCATATGCGGGCCTGGATGCGAAGCAGGTTTGGGTTAGGGTACCAGTACTGGGTTTAGGTGCCGGTGTGCTCCATGTCCCGGAACTGGACTGCTTCCATTTTGCGGCCCGGAGGTTGGGGAACCATCATTTAACGTAAAAAAATATCTAATTGGGGACACCCGAAACGTCAATTTTTGATGCGGGGGTCCCTAACCAAACGTCAATATGTGACGAGTCGGAAGTGAGAAGGTGTTGGTATAAGACCAACTCAGTGGCCTTGTGGTAGAGTGTCCACCCTCAGACTGGAAGGTCGTGAGATCAAATCCCAGCTAAGTCATACCAAAGACTCTGAGAGTTAATCCTCCCTGCTTGACAGTCAGCATTAAGGGGTTGGGTTGTGGTTAAACCACCAAATGGTTCCACAAGGGATCGGTCAAATGTGGAGAACAATTTTCACACACTAATGGGACTTTAACTTTAAGTGTCTGGAACTTCCATTAGCTTCACAAATACTTCAAGATACACTTACCACACACACACAAAACAATGGATCGTTCCATACTCATGATGTTCTGTTGAGGTGTCCATACAAGCTTCAAGGGGACTACAAGACATACCTTTTGCATACCTTGGTGCAAATCACGCTCCAGGTTTTGTCTTTCACGGCTCTATTCCGATATTTATAAGACTTGGTCTCGTATAACTATAGCCCGACACAACTCGTGATTATTAATGTCTCCTTTATGATAACTCTTCAAATGGCCTGAATTAATAAAAGGATGCCATCTATAAGTCACAACGAAATCCAAGTCACTGACTAGCTTAGCTTTCAGTGCACCTTCCTTTGCGTTTTGTATGTGGCCCGAAAACTGACTTAAAAATGTGCATAGTGACACGTTAACGCGAGAGTTTGGAACACATACATTTGAAATACATAGACTTTTCATTGAAAGTGGTAAAGATTTATTTACTTCAAGGTATTTCGTCTTTCATCTGAAAGCAGCTGTCACATCATTTTTTGTCGAGACATTGATTGATATTAGTCCTTATTGATCCTGTGTGGCCTTCTATGGATTCCCCACAGCACTGACTGATGATTGGCTGAAGATACCAGTGAGGAAACTGGTCCCCCGAGAGCCCCACTTCATTTACAGAGACGTTGCTTCTCGGCTGCAGCTGATATTGTGTGTTCATGTCACACGGCTCCTCTCTGTTTGCTGGAGAACTCACATCTCTCCAGATCAGCAGCAGGGTTTAGCTGAAAGGGCTAAAAACAAAAGAAGGAGCAGAAGGAGAAGCAGAAGGACGGAGACGGCAGAAGCAGTCGGGCGATAAGAGCTGAAAATGTCTCTGTTGTTTAACAGAGGGATGACGGAAATGCTTCCAGACCACCTGACGTTTTGACGTCACGAGTCGAATGAAAAAATCAAAGAGCAAAAGTAAGTCTTCCATTAATGCTGCTTTTGAAAATGTAGGTGACAGTTACACAAAAAAGATGTCGTCAATGTGGAGATGACACATTAGTGAAGTACAAATTTAATGTGGAACTTATGCAGAACATGAGAGAAGGTTTATCACTATTTCAAAATGAGTTCAGCTGCAGTCAGGATTTTTAATAGAATTATAGAACATGGAAAAAGTAAACAGGAGTGGTCCGGGTACAGAGCCCTGTGGAACACCATAATCATCAGGTACTGTATCTGTTAGTTGAAAATGTTATTTCTTACCCAGTCAGTAAGGCCAAGTGGGGCTACATGTTTTTTTTTTCTTTTTATGAGAAATCTTTTATTTTGAAAATAAATAGATGTGATACGATTTTTTTTAAAGAAATATTTGTCTAAAAGTTTCTAATCTTCATAAAGTTAGTGTTCTATTATTTTCCACACACAGTCATGGAGGCTGACCTTCCGGATCCACATGGGCATCGTGTGGGTGTTGGGCGAGCGGTGGTGCAGGTTGAGGGAGACCACGCTCAGGATGACGGAGCAGGTGACCAGGATCATGGTGAACATGATGTACTTGACGATGATGGGAACGCCCAGCGAGGTCTCTGGGATTTTGTCGGCCAGCAGAAGCAGGAAGACAGTGAGGGTGAGCAGGACGTTGATGGACAGACCCATCTTCTCACCTGCAGGAGGGAAAACATCAACTGAGTTTGGTTTCAGAAGGAATGGAAGTATCTCCCAATCCAAAGGTGTTACATTAATTTTAGGTTTAGTATTTTACTCCTGGCTCAAAATAATATTATATTAATATTTCTAGAGTTCTAGAAGAGGCATTAGAGCCAATAAATTGACGGTTTGGAGTACAGAGACGAGAACATCTACTGATATTTTTTAGCTAGTTTTCTTGAATTAACGACTTAAATCAAGACGAGACAACCGTTTTCTCAAGATAATGCTATAAAATAAATGCTTATTATTTCAAGAAAAATGGAAAGCAGGTCGAGATCCTGAAAAATATGTTATGTTCAAGATAATGGAAGACATTTTTTTGTTATTTGAAAGTCGCTAGAGCGATAGAAACATCACTGACTGCACTCAATCTCCCATCAACCCCAGCGCACAGTGTCTGGATGTCTCCACACCTGACTCTCATCAGTCAACCACATGTAAACACTGCTCAGACAACACTCAGTGCGAAGTATTGTTTGTGCCACTCATCCTGCAAACCGAGCGTTTAATCCTGACCTGATCGATTCTGCTTGTTTGCCGCCTGCCCCGACCCTTGCCTTGTTCTCTGATGCTCCTATGCTCATTGCCTGACACTGATCTAGATTTGTGTTTATAAACCTGGTGCACTTGGAACCAGCCGTCTGCCTGTTCTGTGACACTGACCCTTCAAACTAATTTTAGACTAAAGGGTCCAGATTTCATCCGTTTACGGTTTGCTTCTTTGACTTTCGTTACCAAACCAATTCCCGATAAAGAAAGCAATCAATTTTGAGTTAAACAAAGTTGGCCTTCTCGATTAAAATAAAATTAGTGTTTTTTTAAATCCATTTTTACTATTTATCAGGAGTTTTGGCAAAGCTACAGCAAAACAATAATGTTAGAACCAACACCGGTTAATTTCTGTATACCGGCATCAGGAGGAAGGTAGAAGTTAAAGATGGCTATGATGGTGATGAGGATGCAGGGGATGATGATGTTGATGATGTAGTACAGAGGCTTCCTCTCAATGATCAAGTAGAAGGTCATCTCCTCGTAGAGGTCGTCCTTCATGATCTTTCTGCTCGGCTTGTGTCTGATGTGCCACTCTCCACTTTCTTTGGGAAAATTAGAAAGAATTGGAGAGTGAGAAACTTTCAACCATGCTTCTAATGTTGCATTAACCCTTTAACATTTTAAAAGCATTGATTGAGAGTAGGGCTGCCACAAATGATGATTTTAATAGTCGACTAATTAGCAATTGATCACTGCTGACATAAAACCACCTGAGACTATTTTACGTGACGCTGGGTGTCTTTTATTTTGAAAGGACGCCATACAAACCTATGGTAAATGTTAAAGTTATTGTCATATTTTGTGGGAACCAATTACATAGTTTAAGGGCACAAATTATTATTTTGTGGGGACAAAATAAATGTTTTGTGTGAATAAATTTGTATTTTGTGGGCAAAAAATAGCATTTTGTGGCACAAATGACTCTTTAGTGGGCATAAGTAAGTATTTTGTGGGCACAAGTTAGCAATTTTTTTGCCACAAATTGGTATTTTGTGGGCAAAATTAGTATTATGTGAACACAAATACATATTTTGTGGGCAAAAATTAGAGTTTTGTAGAAAAAATAGTGTTTTGTGAGCAATGATTAGTATTTTGTGGGCACAAATTGGTATTTCATATGCACAAAGTTGTGTTTTTTTATCCACAAATTAATGTTTTGTGGGCAAAATTTTGTACTTTGTAGTAAATTTTGTGTTTTGTGGGAAAAAAATAGTTTTTTATGAGCAAAAATTGGTATTTTGAGGAAAAGGGTCATTTTATCTTTGTGTTCATGTTTCATTTGTACCAAAAAAACAACTGTTAAATTATATTAATCATAACAGTAAAAGGTAACATAAGATTTTGTGGCTCCTACTGGGTTGTGATCTGTAAAAATTGGCCTCTATTGGTTGCAGATCTAAGCAATAAGCAGTAGAAAAAAATATATATTGATTTTGTCTTGGTGGGTAGTTGAAGGTGGACATTTTAGGAGGGAAAAAACCGACCGCTGAAGCCTTCGTCCAGTTGGATCTCCCGGATTTCGTTGCCTCTAGCGTCCAGGGCGTACTGGAGGTCGATCTCCGTGGAGTCGTAGGTGTATGAGCGGAACTGCATGGTGCAGTTCTGCCAGTCGAAGGGGAAGTAAGTGACCTGCAGACCAAAGAGTCAAATGTTACCAAAAACACGACAGTTCCACCCCCTGCAGGATGAACGCTCACCTTGACTCCACAGGAGCTGAGATACAGAGCGGGGGGCGTCCAGGTTACCCGGCCGTTACTGTAGACCAGAACGTGGACGTGCAGCGCCACATCAAACACGCCGTCGTTACTATGCACACGAAAGGAGGATTTCATTGTGAGGGTCTCATAAAAACACTTCTTACAGACCAAAACTCAGAGAGAGCCTAAAGTTCTGCTTCAATTGTTGAGTTATAAAAGTGTTTCTAAAAAAGTCATTTGAATTGATTTGACTTTTTCCAGCAGCAAATACTAAAAAAACTTCACAAGATTAAGAATTGTAAATTTAAAAGATTTATAGTTATAAATTTACAAGAAAAATGTAAAAATCATAGATTAATGAAATTAAAAGTTGTAAACTTTAAAGATTTCAAGTCGTAAATTTACAAACTTTATAGTTGTAAATTTCCGAGATGTAAAGTTGTAAATCTACGAGATTAAAAATTGTTAATTTGCGAGAAAAAACCCGTAATATTACTTTTTTGTGGCCCTTATACTCTCGTAGTTTATTTTATTTGAGTGAGGGATAAAATATAAGCCATCTGTCAATCAAGAAACCCCTCCCCCTTTTCTGTGAGTTACTTTTGCTCCGCCTCTTTTGAATCCTACCAGAACAACTGAAGTTTTTGGATGGAAAAAGTTCAAAATAAACATCATAGAACGTTAATTCCCCAATCGCTTGTTATTTATTGAATGTTTCCCAGTGATAAACAAGGAAACACTGTATAAAAAATAATAATATAAAACCTAAAGACAAAATAAAGCACCCTTTAGTTTGCACATTGTCCAAAGATTTCTGGGACACAAACATCCTGTCCTCTATTAGAGACAGACTTGGGTCCAGTTGTGTTCTAAACATCGTATCCATACGTTTCTGCTGAAATAACCGACATTGATCCCCCGCCAGAACGTCTCTGTGTTTGTGTGGTTCCAAGCTGAAGCCTCTGCAGCTGAAGTTGCTGCCATCAGCTCGGTTATTAGCCAGCCCTGCTGCCTAATTGCCTATAAAGTGTTGATGAATGGAGCAACGTGGATATTTACAGTGGGGCTGATGGGAGAATGGATGTGTGCTGGAGGACGGAAGAAAAGCCAAAACACTTTGTATCCAAAAGAGTCATTTAACACACTGACAAGTGTTTTTCTATTGAGTGCTGGCCTGTTTTCTAATATGCTTTTGGCTTTATTTTCCTCTGCAGCGTGATGAATTAGTGGAGGATTTCCCTCCTGATTTGAATGTTATTAGTGAAATGAAGCATAGATGAAGTCTTTTAATCTTTAATAGCAGAGAGTGACACCTCAGCTGGCTCGAGTGGTTAGTTAAGGTGGGTCGGGCTTCTCCCGGACGCCTCCGTAGGGAGGTGTTCTGACCATAAATGATAGAAGTCACAATGTTTGGCCCCTAATCTGTTTATTTTTTAAAATATAAACACGTTCCGATTGTCACATTCTTTAGTTTTACTTAATTTTAATAACTAACTTTCAAAACAATCCAGTTTTTCTTCAAGATTGCTGTTATTTGACACTGTTGTGCAATTTGTAGTTCTTGTTATTGAGAGATTGGGACAAAATAGTAATTCTGAGGATGAAAGTGTCCCAAAACAAACAAACAAACAGATATAAAGTTAGAAAATCCCTCTGAGTTGAATAATCAATGTCACTTCTTGCTGCTTACTTATTAATGAGGACGAGGTCTGGAAGCCACACCTTCCCAGACGGGACGCGCAACATCTTGATCCCCGCATGCTGTTTGGGATTCCACGTCAGCCGATAGTCCGTCCACTCCTGTTAGAAAATTTAAAAAAGAAGTACTTTTTGACCAAATTTAAACTGAAACTGCCACAGATGAAAATACAGTAAAATTATATATATTTCCTGTACAAAAACATCTGTCATGTTAATTTAAAGTAGACCTACCAGGTTCATGACTACTATTGTGCTCATTTCTTCATTTTTCATGTTCTGAAAGAAAAACCAATAAACAGCATTAAAACATTTAGATAAACACTTAAATGAAATGAAACACTAAAATTATTAATAACACACAATGATAATAAATCAATCTGTACTTGACTTAAGGTAAGAATCACCATATTTAATAGATCAAATGTGACTCAGGTGTGTCTTTGTTTTTGGAGTCAATTGATGTCATTATTTTGAAACCAACCAACCAACCAACAACCCCAACCTAATCTCAACCAATACCAACCCCAACCCAACCTAATCTAACCAACCAACCCAATCCTGACCCCATACCCCCCCTAACCAACCAACACCAACCCCAACCTAACTGACCCAACCGACCCAAACCCAAACCCATCCAAAAAAAAAGACAACAACCCAAACCCAACCAACCCGACCTAACCTAACCTAACCAACAACCCAATCCTGACCCCATACCCCCCCCGACCAACCAACACCAACCCCAACCCAACTTAACCAACCGACCCAAACCCAAACCCATCCAAAAAAAAAGACAAAAACCCAAACCCAACCAACCAACAATTTCCTAATAATTTAAGCGAAGTGAAATGTCTGAATGGTTGAGTAAAGAGAATTAATCCTGTGATTAATTAACTTTGACCAATGAAGTCTGTGGACGACTCCTTCAACAATGTATCCAACCCAAAGCTGGGCGGAGAGGCCCCTCCCCCTTTGTGTGCCCTCCCCATTGACTTCATTGAGAAACAAACTCAGTAGAAGTTTGTTTCTATAAACGTTCTTGCTATGATACATTTTTCTAACATCTTGCTAATCCTATTTTTTGTCTCAAAAACATTTTTTTCTTTATTGCAAGTTAATCAAGTTATAAACTGACCAATCGGGTGAGATTTGATTGACAGATTCTCTGAAGCCCTCTTTCAGTGGAAGGGGTTTGAATCTGTATCTGTATGTAGAAAAACTTAATTTGGTTGGAACTGGAAATAAGGCATTTTTACCCTTAGTCCAGATTTCTCTAATAAAAACCAACCCCTTGTTTCTCAACATGGATCAGACATGTTGTTTATGACCCTTGTTTATGTCCTGTCAATGTTTTTATTCATTATTTTGGTAATACCAACAATATTTATTTGATTTAAGTTCTCTTGTCTGGGTTGTTATTCACACACTCCTGGAGGCAGACCTTAAACCAGCAGTCAGAGCGCCTAGCGTTACAGTTTACACTCCCTCCCACTAGCTTACAGCCCCTCACTGCCCCAAACTTACATTAACGGAGCAACAAAAATGGCGAGGAATACCTGAGCTATCCAAACGTAGGGTTTTGAGCCAGATTCCAGGGTTAGGGTTAGGGTACATGGATCACAACGACTTGTTTCTAATACTCAAAAATGCAATTTAAAGCTTCATTTTCTTTATGTACGGTATGTCGTCCATCATGAGAAAAATAACTATTTTCATCAGAGGGGGCCTTCAAAACTGACCACTGGGATGAATACAGACTCATGTGACTAAAATGGCTGAAAGCTGTTATAACCATGGAAGGAAGTTTATACAAAAGTCCACATTGTTATATTTCTCAAACTCCTAGCGCCTCTACATCACCTCATGTGGTTGTTTCTGTGTGGACAAATGTTTTACGACTTCGCCTTTGTTTTGAAACACATCCATAATGAAACGACTGCATCAGCAGGCCTGAAGACGTATGAGGCAAACATCAACGAAAGCCGCGCTCGCCGGAGCTCACGTGACTGCAGACCTTGGCGTGTCAGAAAGTGAGAAGCTGACTTGGAGATTTCCCTGCAGAGGGGCTGAGATGGTGTCGGAAACAAATCCCAAAGGATACGTTCAGGGGATTTTATGTGAATGTTTGTGTGTTAGGGGTTTTCCACTAGGCCAGATTATTCCGCTTCGACTAGTGACAAACTCTTCAACACCAAAGCCGTCACCGCAGACAACAAAATAAAACTACCAGAACTCTTCAATTGTTTACGCCAGTAACGTAACTGACGCAGAGAATTGGATTTATAACAGAGAAAGTCTGAAAGTTTGAACAACTTGTACAATAAATGTAAGAATGGACCAAATATCCAGAAGAGATTAAATGTTTTTGTCACAGAATCTACAAGTTTTCTTACCTAAGAAGATGATAAAGTCAAAGATCAAAAAAAATAATAATAAGTGAATTGTACATTTTCTAGAAAAATGTCCACATTGTGAACAAATGGTAAAAAAAACATTCTCATTCGAGGTGGAACAACTGGACTGCAGTGTTAGAGGTTTCACGTTAATGTGACAGACTAAAGAAGACACTGAACAAAAAAAAAAAAAAAAGTGGCATCATCACCAGTCCAACGAAGGAGGACAGGATCATTCCAACTCGAACCACGACCCTGGATTCAGGGACCGGGGCCGGCCGGACCTTCAGGTTGTACCCTGAGAAGAGACTCTTCATCAGAGCTTGCTCCACCTGAGCAGCACCTGAAACAAAGACAAAAGTTCTTAGATTGATTTGTTACTCTTGGCTCAAGAGTGTCATTTTTGCCTTTGTCACAACTGCCCTTATGGGTGGATACGAGATGTTTTTGGGACAATAAAAATGGTTCTTCGGCTTTTTGGCACCACATGTATGCATCAGGAGACAAAAAATAGAATTCCTGTGCAAAGCTTGCTATAGAAAGAGACCGATGTCAGACGCAGACACGACAACATCTCGATTGATTCACGAATGCTTTATTTTTCTGTAAATGCAACAAAGACAAACCACAGGTGGACCTGAGTAAAACTATGGAAGCATCTGTGACTCATAATTCAAAATGAAAGTCAATGCTGGAAATGCTTTTTCATTTTCACAATGTAACTGCATTAGTTGTCTGGTAGATAAAATGAAAAAGTTTATAAATGTTGCCAGTTAATCATAAATGAAAAGAGAAACTTTCTGCTGTCTGTTTTTGTCTACATAAGTCAATGAGAACGACGCGTTGTTTGCTGGTAACGCAAACAACAGCAGAAGAAGAAGAGCGAGCACTGACGTCATTGTGGTGCGCCTCTTGGAATTGCTAAGTCGAACTAATTTATGAGACACTTTTTTGTGGCGAGAATTGAAAACAATAAAGCAATCTTCTTTGTCTTTGTTAATTATGTCACAGAATGAGCAGGATTGATGAAGAAAATAGAAATGCAGTTTTTAGGATTGATTTTTCATTTTATTGAAGAGACAAGTAATGCAGTTATTGTGAAAATGAAAAATCCACTTTAATTTTCAAATTTGATATTTGTAATTGAATTTTGGTAACAATTTACTAATAAATATTTTGAAAATGAAATTTTTTTTTATTATTTTAATTAAGTTACACAATGAGCGGTGTTGAAGTGTTGAAGAAGAAAAAGAAAAAGTCATTCAGATAATTCCATCCATCCATTTTCTTGACCGCTTTGTCCCTTTCGGGGTCGCGGGGGTGCTGGAGCCTATCCCGGCTGCTGATGGGCGAAGGCGGGGTACACCCTGGACAGGTCGCCAGTCTGTCCCAGGGCCTCAATCACACACACATTCACTCACACATTCACACCTAGGGGCAATTTAGAGTCACCAATTAACCTATGAAGCATGTTTTTGGACGGTGGGAGGAAGCCGGAGTCCCCGGTGAAAACCCACGCATGCACGGGGAGAACATGCAAACTCCACACAGAAAGGTCCCAGCCGGGATTCGAACCGGGGCCTTCTCGCTGTGAGGCGAGAGTGCTAACCACTGCGCCACCGTGCAGCCCCATTCAGATAATTATTTTTTAATTTCATTGAAGAGAAAAGTAACACAATTACATTGTAAAAAATGAAAAAGCATTTCCAGTATTGACTTTTTTTTTTTAATTCACAAACGCTTCCATATAAACCAGCTTTAAGAGTGATGTAAGCGAGATGTAGGTGGATTGCATGCACCTCTCATTTGCAGTGCAGCGCTACTGGAAATAAGACAACCAGAATGTAGTTTGTGTGGACATTCTATGGGCGCACTAGGGAATAAAACTATCACCTGAACACTTGTGCGTGCGTGACTTGCAAGTGGCCATTAAGGGGCCAGAACGCGCACCTTACTAACGACTAGAGTGTTGCCCAAAGGGTAACTAAACAGGACTGTTGGAGGCTGACTCCGCCCACAGCTGAAATTTGAAAATCCATTCAGAGGGGCGGGGCTGGGGAACAGAACTGTTATCATTACTGGAGCTGCAGATCATGACGTGGGACTCACATGGTTTGACCAATCACAAAATTCATCTATAATACATTGATTCAACCTGTAGGGGGCAACACACAGACGGTTTTAGACCATAATTTTTAGAATTATACAAGTTTATTTCAATGACCAATAGTGAGCACTTTTAAAGCCCCTTTGTACAGGTAAAAAAAAAGTTGATTTAGGGTTTGGTTACCCTTTCAGGGGACCAGACGACAGTGTGTACAACTTCTATTAGCCTTACAAATACTTCACGATACACTTACCACATGCACGACAATCGCACGTTCAATTTTTATGATGTCTTAAGAGATGGCCGCACAAGACTCAAGGAAACTTTAGGACACACCTGGTCTTATTTTAAGATGATACCTCACCTGTCTACAACCATACATGGACCCGGAAAACCCAAAACCCTGCAGAACTCGTACAGACAGGTGCAAGTCACTAAGGTCTTGTTTATGTAGGAGCTATAGGACTACAGACATGTGTCAGGAATGCTGAGTTAGCTGTTGCCTTACCTCCTAAAGTGCTCAAGCCATGAAGGCAACATGCCAACAAAAACAGGTCCAGGTTCTTCATGTCAGCGTCCTCCTGACCCGCTTATTTTCCTCCTTATTTGTCCTGTTCTTCACTCTTCACAGCTAACAGGAGCAGAACGGCGTTTTGTTTTGGTCTGTTTGTAGCCTGTCCGTCAAGACAGCCTGAACAACTGGTCCAAGTACTCCAATTACCTCCAC
>NC_050529.1:6439923-6500921 GCF_002922805.2 Oryzias melastigma
TGTTGTGAGTCAACCTCAGTTTGGCCACAGTGGTTCGCCACACAGACACAATATGAATAGACCAGAGATGTACTTACAGTTTTCTGGCTCTTCTATGGAGAAACACATGTTTGGGTCTTCTATTAAACAAGGTCAAAGTCCAGTCCATGAATATGTCTACAGTATGTCATCGTATCAGTCTAAGTTGACTACTTCACAAACATTTAGAATCTTTAACATTTAAGGGAACTAGAGAAATCCACATTTTTTCTATAAAATTCTGGGATGTGTGCCAAGTTTATTAACATCAAACTTCTATTGTCTTTGGCAACAAATCAAGAAGAACTCATCAAGTGATAACACTAAAACCCTCTGCCCCCATTCTAATGACTTGAGTCATAATTCACACCTTCTCAGAGTCTCATTTAATGACCTTTTTTTAAACTTTAAATACAAAATAAACTTCATTTTTTAACACAAACAGGACAAGAACGAATAGACTTATGCATTGGTGATTAGATGTTCTCAAGGAGATAAGGACGGTTGAAGGAGTGACATAAATAGAATAAACAGGTGGAGGCGGGACAGAATTGATTGAGAGAAGTAGGGGAGAGTGTATAAAGTGTCAGGTGTGAAAAAGAAGAGAGGGAAGTAGTGGAGGAACGGTAGATTAAGATAGACTCTTAGAGTATGCTACTCTAGTGTATCGCTATCCGATACTAGCACATGTACTCACAGTTGGAGTGGCTGTTTGCGAAATGTCTCACCGGTGACGATGTTGTGGATCTTGGTCCAGACTTTTTCTTTCCGATACTTGAAAAACTTGTTGTCATTGGGGCAAAAACTGGAATTATTAATTTTTCTTCCATAATCAATTGTCAAACGGTTGGCGCTGCTACAAACAAGCAGGCAGACAACTGGATCCGAGTGCAGCAGATGGGTTGATGGAGCAGGAGTCAGACACCACTAGTCCGGGAAGCAAAGGCAGGGTTGGGTAGGCAGAGGTCAATTACAAGTATAGAAGTTTCAGAGATCAGACTTTGGATATCATAGTTGGGCGTAGGTCAGGGCAGGCGGCAAATGAACGGAGTCGGAACAGAATGTGGAAAACAGTAAGTCATGTCAGAATAATAATGCTCAGTAATGCAGGCAAAAACAATACTTTGGACTGAGAGAAACTCTGTGCGCTGGTTAAGACTCAGGTGGATGATTGTCAATGGGATTCAGGGGACAACACACTGGGGCGACTGAGAGATGTAGTGAGTCAATAGTCTCGGGAGATAGTACATACACCAGGGTTCCCCAAATCCAGGCCTCGAGGGCTAAAGTCCGACATATTTTCCAGCCAACCTGTCATTGAAGCTCCTTACTGGATAAACACACCTGATCCAGGTGATCAGCAGCAGATAACCCAGGGAGACCCAGCAGGAGGCCGGATCTCAAGGCCTGGATTTGGGGGCCCATGACATAGACTTTTCACTGAAAGTGGCTGCTTGAAAACGTGTTATCGAGGGCGGTGTGAACATAGCTTTAGAAGACAATCAAGAAGGAAGTGAAGAAATAGTTGTTGGGTGCTACACATGTTTTACTTCTTAAAAGCACAATGAAAGAAAAAAGAGTTGATCTAGAGGAAGTTATGTGATGGGAACAGAAGTCTCAAGTCGACTGAGTTATAAGTTCTCTCCGTTTTGGACCAATCCACCTACACCTCATTTCTTCACGTTTTCGTTTAGACTATGGTCACATATCCCAAAATGCCTTAGCGCAGCAACCTAAATATGTGGCCGAGCAGCGACACTTGCAATTGGAAGGTCGATGGAGTTTTTCAGAAAGCGTTAAAATTTTACGACGACAGGACGATGTTTCCCTAAAAGGTGAGATTGGTATATTTGGCAGTAGCACACACGTAGGCAGCGCGACAATTGACTGATAGGAGGGTCTCCAAGTTTCACAAACTCGTCTAAGAATTGGCCGATCTCAGACTGCCACCACTTGCCCCGATGGTGCCGTCCCACTGCTAGCGTCTGATTGTTAGCAAACGAATGCTTGCAGCGCAGGCGCTCGATAAGGGATGACATGGGCCAGACGTCAATCTGGTGATCCTGGCCAGCGTGGGTTTAAATGGAGAGACGGCATTAATGCTACACAAAACTTGTCATGGCGTTGACAACACCACATCGACTCAGAGACTTGCAGATTGACGAATTGTGGTTGATGCTTAGAAGAACACGAAGAAGACAGAACATTGTGCTTTCTTGGGAGGCGTGGTATCTATGGACGGAGACATTTACACATCGTCCAATCAGAGCTGCTACTCGCCGGCAATCCGGCAGTCACCTGATTTTGTAATGATGTCATCCTTGACACCTGACGGCCGCCTGACTGTTGCCATGCCATGACCACGCCAACGATTTTTTCAATATCTTGAAGATTGTTGAAGATTCTGTCTATGCCTTCCCATGGCGCCGGTTGTTTTCGTGGCCTTTTCTTCATGTTTCTTTCCTACCTTCTCTAAATGATCTTGTGTTCCTTCCACTTTCTCTCCTTCTCAATTCATTCTTCATTCTCCTTCTGGTCATTTCTTTCCTCCCTTCCTGGCATAACTCCTCAGTGATTTCATTAAGCTTTGCTTTCAGGGACTTTTTATTACTTTCATCCTCTTCTCCATCCATTTCTCTTATGTCTTACACCATATTTTCTTGTTCTCATAGTCTATCTATCATTCTTTACAAGGCTTTTTTTAGACATTCTTCTTTTTTCTGCCTCATCTGTTTTATTTCATCCATTTTGGGGCGTTTCCTCTTTTTCTTCTAATATAAAAAACAGACTCATTTTTTTGCAAAATAAACTTTTTCATCTTAATTGTAAAAAACCACTAAAACCCTTAAAAGAATGTAGCTGTGTTTGATGTTTTTATCTTAAGTGGATCAAACCTCCTTCGTAAATGCCAAAAAAAGGCAACAAAAACTGCAGTTAAACTCCTCTATTCTCCTTTATCCCTTCATCTCTCCGCTCCCACACATATTTGTCGCCGATCCGAACCACCTTAATTTACGGTCCGCCGTCACAGCTGTGTGGCCTGCTGCCAATTTAATTACAGTAGAAGCTAACTATTAACAGCTAGCAGGCGCTGTCAAAGACACTCTTCCCCCGGTGGTCGGGGGGGGGGGGTGTGATGTCTAGAAACTCTTGACTTTAAATTTACGACTTTATTCCACATTTAAAGACATGTTAGTTTGCTGAAGTTTAACGTTTTGATTACCTTTTATCAGGAAACTTCTGATTTTTATCAGGAAATGTACAAAACAGTTAGGAATCTACACACAAGTATTTTATATTATGAAACAAATTCTACATATTTTTGACTCTTTTAATTACTTTGTGTCTATATTAATCTCACCTTAAGGCTGTTTAAAATCCCTTTGCTTACAACACACAGACTAAACTGTTAATGAGGAAGTTTTTGATTTGCTGACATGATTTATTTATTCCATTTATTGTTTTATCTTATCATTTAAATACAATAAAAATATATTTTAGCCTTAATAAATTGAAAAAAGCCCAAAAATATTTAACTTAACAGTTAGTTGGCGTAGAAGTACCGTAGTTTTCAGACTATATGTAGCAGATGCCAAAAAAAGGACAATAAAGAAGAAAGAAATATGTATAAGTTGCACCTTTGGAATAAATTAATTTAAAATATGGGAAAATTTCAAAAGGGAAATCATAATAATGGGATAGATAACAATGAAAGACAATATATGCTTAACTCACGTAACTGATGTAGCTTCATGAAACATAGGAGTAGTTTAGTATATTAGTGCAACATAAAGACAATTATTAAGATATCTACAGTAAAATAACTCTTTAAATCACTTTAAATCACCAAAACTGTTGAATTCTTCATCATCTGAGTCACTTTGGAACAACTACACCAAACCCTGCGTAAGACTGAGCGGCACTTCTTCCTCTTCTTCTTCTGCGTTGCTGCCAATATCAAATACTGATACACGCCTACAGTGCCCTCTAGTGGTTGTTAGGAAAATAAACAAATCGGTTTATTCAATGAAAAAAATAATGACATTTAGGTTGCATCCGAGTATAAGTCGCATCCCTGGTCAAACTAAATACAAAACCGAAAGTGACTCATACCCTGAAAGATACTGCAGGCTCTTCTGATGACTGTTTCCTTCTTTGACCATTTGTTGTGTTTGTTCAGCAGTAGGATGAAATAATGTGATATGCAATAGTGAACCCTACTGTGGCTTTTGGTGTAATACGGTGCAGAAAATGTGTCAAATGAGTAAAACCTGGATCTGTGCATTCAAAAAGAGTGTATTTCAATAAAGTATTAGTATGGAGATGGTAATTCTTTACCACCAATCACTGAAACCAACACAGATAATTATTGAACTTTTTATAAATAAGCCAATGAATTTTTCTTAAGTATGAATAAATCAATGACAAAAAACAACTTTTAAACTTTTTGTCTCCTTTAAATTTTATTTTTGTGTTGGATACAGTGTTCCTTCTTTTAGTGCGGGACATTTATTTTAGAAATAACCTGCGATAGATGAAATCCACCAAGTATTTCAGATGTTTAAAGCCTGTAAAACTCCATACACACTTTTTCTTCTCCTGTTCAAACTCTCAAAGTTCAGTTTTAGGTTTCCCTACCCCCACATTTAGCCCTCCAAACGGAGAGACATGGAAAAGTTAAGTTGTTGTGATTCTCCTACATACAGGGGTAACTAGCCCTAAGCTAGTCCCTACGTACACAAAAAAGCACTTTGGACACCACTACAGCTTCAAAAGCCCCTACAACTGGTGGTTAGAAGCCGTAGGGGAAGAATTCAGATTATAGAATGAAAACAAAGATTGGATCTCAATTGAAGATTTATGTCGATTCACCAAGATCTGTACAGGACTGGAGGAGATTGATTGATATTTTCAACGGCCAATCAGGATGCAGAACACAATGCACTGTCAAAAATCGCCCTAAGAAATCTGCAGGATCTCGAAATAGCAATGAAACACTGTCTTCATTGTTCATTTGACTCGTCGTGTAGCATCTCAAAGAAATGAAACTCCACCAATAAAAAAAGTCTCCAGACACCAGCTGTACAATCATACAAATATATTAGTTTATTTTATTCAATTATACTCAATAATACGCCTCTCTTGTCTTGTGTAAGTTATTATAGAAATAAATACAGATCATATTGCAAATGCAGAGACAAGAGTTTGGGATAGTAAGAGTTGTCGGGGAGGAAGGAAACAAAGGAGGTCCAAGGAGTCAAAGAGTAAATATTGGGTACTGTTTCCTCCAAAGAGTCCAGTAAATGTTTGGCGCATGCATGCTTGTAGTCCCTCCCATCTGCGATCCACCGACTCCAGTCTGCAGGTCAGTCTTTGCCGTGTGATTTCTCTGGTCTCCCGGTCGGATGGCAGACGGTGGTGTTGCTCCACCTTGCTGGCAGCAGGGGGCGGCGTTTCACCCCAAACCCACGTTTGCATGTATACATTTATATAGAGGGATATATAGATATAGTTTTTTTTGCCCCAGTAAAATACAAAAATAGTGTCATTGTGGCTTTGATACGTGGAAGACGGAAGCACTCTTTTTGCATTTTGGAAGACTAAACAAGGATTTCCTTCAAACCTTTCTGGAAGACTCACAGTTTGTTCATGCATTTAAACAGAAATTAAAGATATAAAACTAACTAAATAAAAGAGCAATCAAGGATAAACACACTCACACACACACGTATGTTTTAGGGGCCCGTCCACATGCTGTCTTTGGGCCCAAATGTAACTCAGAGGAGGACTTGAAGGTCAAAAGATGTCGTCTTTTTATGCTGACAAATAGGCGCTTTCACACTGAGCTGTTTGGTCCACACCTGAATTCTTTTCCAGGAATGGGCCGCCCAGTTTGGAGGGTATTAAAACTCATCAAAACTCAATAAAAGTTGATGAATTGCGGCAACCAAATGGTTTAACAGATTCAAAAAAAATGGAAGACATTTGTTGTGAGAATACAAGTCATTGGACAAATCACGGAATTTGAAGGTTGTCTCTATTTTGTTCGGTTTTTTGCACCACCCCCAAAAAGATGCATTCTATTTCCAATACATATTGGTAAATTTGACACACCCAACCCAAAAATAAAGTAGAGATTTTCCATTTTCTGAACCTGGTAAATCCCTTTCAGGGTGACAAGGATGCTGGAGCCTATCCCTGCCACTGTTGGCGATACATCTTGGACAGGTCGCCACTTTATAACAACACACCCACATTTACGGTCAATTTAATTTGTGGTACGGTCCAGTTAATTCTGGTGAGGACTCGGTTAAAACTCGCTCACTGAGCGGTTTGTTTTCACGGCGCATGCGTGCTAGCATGTCGCTAGGTCACACCGTTGCAGAGGATGACAAGGAACGTTTGCAGTTCCACGACAGACTAGGCCTTGTTGTTGTTTTCAGACATTTTCAATCTAGTTTTGTTACACAAAGACGACACAGAAAACCAGAAAAATCCAAATGCTTACTAACGTTAGCTTAAATGAGGCTAATGTCGTCATCACTTTCTGCCAATCAATAGGTAGCTACAGTGGCTCCGCCCCAACCGTTCTGTTTTCAATGGACCTACAACCAATGGAGGCACCCAAGAAATACGGGTCGATACTGTTTAACGGGTCCATTTTGTAACGGAAATGCTCAAAATACTGGACCAGACTGGACCGGACCACTCAGTGGAAACGAGGCTTTAGAGACACCAATTGACCTACAAATGTTCCCGCTACCATTTAAACCAAAAAGGTCCAAGCATTGCTCGTGTGAAAGCTCCCGAAGAACGTAAAGACCCACGCTGATGATCTTTTGATCTATTTTCAAAGTGTTCTCAGTGGTTTCTCAATTACATATTTTAAAAAAAAATACTTCTTAAAACACATTTTTATTGCCAAGCTTCTGGTGTTTTTAAGGTTTCATGTAATTTCCCATAATCCATCTGCTAGCTTACAGCACCTCAAAACCGCAAGCTAACATTAGTGGTGGAAGAGAAATGGCGAGCAATATCAGAGTTAGACGAAGAAAACAAAGACGTTCATGAATTTTCTCCTCTGTAAGCGGAAACATCAAAATGGGGCGGGGCATGGAGCTTGTAGCCCCGCCCAGTTTATTTTTTACATCACAAATACAATCTTTTTCAAGCTGCATTTTATCGTCTGTTTCTGATTCACAACAATTTTAATAAGAAATACTGAGAAATGCAATTTTTGTCGACTATCATGAAAAAAAATGCCACAAAACATGTTTAAAAAACACAATTTTCTATCAGAGTGGGTCTTTAGTTCTGCATCTGCTAACCAAACTAACCAAAACACGTAGTTCCCAAACAGAGGATCACAGTGTCTTAAACTCTTTCAATATATTCACATTATATCCTCTAAAAATACTCCAAACCCCAGTATGTGCTGGCTGAAAATAAAGTACTTTTATTGCGTCAAAGTGTTACAGACCTTCCTGCAGATGTCTTTCTGACAATCTTAAGGGTGGAGTTAATGAGATGGATAAGGCCTCACAAACTCTCTGCTTAGCGGCGTCATTTAAAGAAATGAATAAATCTGTCTGGGGGAAGTCCTCACGTGAGCCCCTCGCTTCCTTTCTTTCTTCCTCCCCCTTTTTTTGTGTGTTTTCTGCTGCATTGCAGATGTGGGTGGAGGGACTCCACCTCAAAGTAAAACAGCCAGCTCACAACCAAAAGGGCACGGAGTTAGAAAAATAAAAAGCCTTCTCTTTTCCCCGACAGCACCTTGTTAATGAAGTTTATTGCTTTCTGTCCAAGGACACGCGCTCATCGATTCGGCCTCCGATTTATCCTTCGTTTTTGTTTTTTTTAATCTACGTCCTGCCTTTACACTCGACACACACACAGATATTTAGTGACGGAGACACAACGGTCACAGACCAAAGCTGATAGATGGGATGTCTGCCGGGTTCACGGGAAGTAAACAAAACTTCAAAGAGACGCGTTAGCTACACAGAGTCATGTGACTACCGCCTCTCCTCCCCCTCTCACAGCCTTATGTGACCCCTCCCCCACGCTGCAGCTGTAACTTGCTCAGTAAGCAGGGGGAGGGGCCCTGACTCCAGAAAAAACCGGAGTGAAGGGAGTCCCCGGGGGGAGAGGTGTGCATTCAGAGTGCAGCCGAATCAGATACACATCATTTACTCCCCTTCGATATCCAAAGGAACGCCCGCGCCAAAATACTCCAGAGGGGGCCGGCGTTTTTAACGGCTAGGGCCCGATGCCGGAGGGGCTCGTCAGCGGGGAGCGGTAAATTCAGCCGCGCCAATCAATCGTCGAGACAAACGGTAAACTTTACAATCAGGTAACTCGGGAAAAATCTTTGAAGTTGAATCAACCAGAGCTAAAAAAAAGTTAATTTGCTACTTCTCTTTAAAAAAATAAAACCTAAAAACAGGTGATCCTGAAAACTTAGCAATCCTGGTAAATAATTCAGTAACCCAGATTTCCACTTGAAATCCTTTAACGGACCCAAAATAACAAGATTTCAGAATAAATCTGATCGTAAATAGTTCTTTAAATTCTGCAAAAACTCATCAGAATAGAAATAAATAAACTCCATTAATAAACGAGCTCCATCAACAGTCTGAATAAAAAAAGAGCGTCCTTAATGGATTGTCCTCAACCTTGAATCCATGCACAAAACTGTAGGATGAATACCGGTAAAGCCTTAGTCACAATTGTCCTTACGGGGTACACAGGTGGTACGCAAGACATTTCAAGGTGGTGAAACCGTAGAGCCAAATTCTTGATATATTTTTTTCACTTCTGCGAGTGACGGGTCGTAGAACACTTAAGCCTGATTTCCAATGGTCCATTTGCGTTGACACAAAAAATAGGCGTTTGTTATCCAACGGTATGTCATGTCTGCGTCTAAAATTCGTCCCTCAGTAACCCAACACAAGCTTTAAGCAGAAATTCTATTTCAGTGACTCAGTCGATCGTTGGAAAGTTGGAGAATCAAGAAAACAGGTGTGAGTTACAAAATAAAAATGTCTAGAATTTTATCTCGTCTTTTAGGTGACGTGCCCTCGTGATAGCACACGTTAACCCCCCGGATAACACTGGCATCCATTTTTGCCATGGATGACAAAAGTTTAACTTTTGAGGTACGAAAACACAACATAATTTATGACACAAAACGTGCATTTTACATCGACTCAGTGAGAATGACAGGGTGTTAAAAAGGATTACCAAAGGTTCAGATGCCAAGTGGGACGAACTACTTTTCGAGAAACCAAGGGAGAGGGGGGTAACAGACCAGGGACGCAACAGAGAAGATATGAACTGATGTTCATGAGGCATGCTGACCGGAGACATGCAACAGATGAATAGGTGTAAATCTGGTGATATACAAAACCATTCTCACATGTTGACATTTGGCTAAGGGCCCGTCCTCGTCAATTTTTGATGTTTTGGGTGTCCCTAACTCTTTGTTTTTTGGCGTACTAGCTGTTCCCAATAAATCACAGATCCCCAACCTCCAGACCGCTAACCAGAACCGGTCTAGTATCAGTACACAGAGTGCACCAGTACCCTAACCTCGTACTGGTTCATGTACAGTAATGCATCTGGTACCACATACCAACTGTGTCCCAAGGACCAGTCTGCGTGCGGCACCGGTACCTAAACCCGGTACCGGTACCCTAACCCAACACCGAACCAGATGCGGTACTCAACCCAAACCGGTATCAGACGGGCTACCAGGCGCAGGCGCGAACTGTACGCGAACCAATAAAGGGTTCAGATTACAGTACCGGTACTGGACGCGTCCCAAGGACCAGAGCGTACCTGGTACTGCATCCGGTAACATGTCCTGAGGGTTGTGGACCCTTGATTTTAGGTACAATCAACACGTCAAAAAAAACGTTGACTTTGGGACAGCCAAACATCAATATGTGAGTGAGATTGTGTTGCGCTGTAACACAGGTAAGGGTGAGTCAGGATGAAGTAGGTGAGATGTTTGCCTTACCCTACCAAATCCTGCCCAATTCGCAAAATGAGGATCTTAGACAATCAGAGTGTAGCTTGTGTTGGCGTCCTACGGGAGACTTGCGTATCACCCACACACCACAATTCTCATACCTCTCTAACGACTAGAGAGCGGCATAAAGGCATCGTATGACAGTATCACCTGTACGCCATGACTACGTTCAACTTGTATTATCCTTACAAATACTTCATGATACATGAACCACATGCAAGACAATGGTATCACTCTCTTGACATCCCTTAAGGCCACAACAAGAACTGCAAAACACACCTGTGTTCCCTTTTCTCTACGACTCTCTGCTGGCCTGGACAACCAAAAAACTCACAGCACTCGTATGGGTCAACCCCCGTAGCGGCGCATGTGACTAAGACTTATGAAATGTCATTCTTGAAATGTTCTTGTGCAGGACTAAATCCCTCCTAAAGGGCCTTCTTCCATAAAACTGCTGCTTTAAAATCAAGTTAAAGGCAGCAATGCAATGACTGTAGAAGCACTGCAGATAGATCAGCTCATGCTCGACTGTTTTCTGAGTCTTTATTGTTTTTTTTAAACCAGTAAAGGAGATTTCATGCTGCACTACGATAATAGTTGGAACAAAAAGTGAAATGAGTCATTTGTCATTTAATGTGAACGTATTTTCCTTTTTTAATCGAAACGTCTTAGGTCCCTTACATTCACTAAAGCTTTAGCCCTTAACGCTTCCTGTTTTCCTCACAACCTGGTTAAAACCTGAAAAAAGCAACAATCATGACAGATACTTAGTAAAAAATATGTGTTGCAACGTGGATTTTCCCAGCCCTTAAATTTAAAAGTATGTGTCACGTTTGCTGAATTCCTCCCATCGTCCCAGCCGACAGTGTCCGGTCCTCCTTTAATTAAACATTTGAGTAATTACTTTTGCAAATGGCGGCTAAACGCTGTTCTGGATCTCCTCGGCTGGTCAAACACGCCGAGCCGAGAGTCCATTTGACGGTTTAATTGAAGCTCTTATGTGTGAATGTTGAGTTTGATTGAGCACACAACGAAATGGCGATCGTGTTGAACCCCCACGTTTGGTTTTTCTTCTCATTCTTGCATTCTGGAAGTCTCTGACTCTTTTCTTTGGGCGGAGGGAGTCGCTCCTGATCGGGTTATCAGCTGTTATTATTTACAACCGAGTAGGATCAGAGGATTATTCACAGGACAAGTGAGAGCGACTCTTCAGATAGAAAACACCTTTATCTCGTCTTTCCTGTTGTTGTCTCATCTCTATCCCTGAGCAAACACGACTCTCACTCCTCACTATATATACTAACATGACTGCTGTAAGATCACTGTTGTTGGTTTAGAGAAGAAAGCACCAACTCAGCTGAGGACTTTTGTAATTTGCAAAATTCCAGATTGCTCCCATTTTTGACCAAAATCTGGCAACTTTCATTCTAATTTCCAGGTTAGCCTAGCATAAAACCCCCCAAAAAGCGGAGTTTGACCCCAATTGTAGCATATTTTGAGACGTTCTGCCCTGTCCCATTGGGCTGTGTCAGTCATTCAAGTTGTCAGAATAACTAATGTTGCTCTGGTGCTTTTTAAATATATATTTATATATCCTTGATAATCTTAATTTCTTTAAAAAATGTATTTTATATTGTGAGAGTTATTTACTGCATGTGGAATACCGTGGTCCAATTGGGTCAAAACTTTCAGTGGACTGATTTCAAGAGATTGGTTGTCATAGAAGCTTTGACTCCGACTGATTTGGACCAATCGCTGGTCATTAATAATGTCTGGCTACATCATGGCGGCATCCATATCTCCAAAAAGTGGCGACTAAATTTAGTTAATTTGGTCGCAAGTAAACCATCGTTTATGACTCTCATTTACGGTCCATGGTGATGAGATTTTCACCATCAACACATTGATAAACGTTGAGTTCCAAAAAGTGTGGCAACATCTCAATCAACTTTGTAGAAAACCATTACAGTCTATAGGAAAGACAAAGAAAAAGATGGGCAGAACATCTTTCAGATATTGTGAAACCTGATGTCCTTAAGTCGTTACGATACGTTGTTTTTTACCATTCTGAACACAAATAGTCCTTCTGAAGCTTTGCATAGTTTAGAGTGAAGAAGAAGCCTGAACAGAGGACCCATCGGAGGGACCGCTCTGACCGATTACTATTCAGCATTCATGGGTGTCCAAAGTGTGGCCCGTGGACCAAATTTGGCCCGCCAAAGGTTATCCTTTGTTGTTACACGTTTCCCATTGATTCTCTATGGTGTTTTCTAAAACTCTACAGCTGTAATATACTTCCGGCCTCCAGGTTAGCACTTTCTTTCCCTACAGCTATGAGGTGAAATAACCCCACAAGTTAGTCAGTCCTGGGCTTTTTGTGTGTTAGAAATTCCCAAGAACCTTCACGGTCATTTTTTATGCTTTTTGCGGCCTTCTTTAACTAGCCAAAATGGCTGAAGTCAAAAGACCACGTCTCATTAGAATCCCAGTTCGCTGTTTTCATTTGGCCCATGGACCAGGTTTTCCTTTCAGCAAAAAAATGTGGTCCCCCCTGCTCTAGGGGTTGGATTCTGTTCACGTCTCTGCATCTGGGCCTCAACTCTCCTACTTAACGCCTTATAAAAGTCCTCGCATACATCACAAATATCTCATTTTAAAGCGCGTTCGCTGGTGTTGAAACCCCACAAACCAAAGGGACATCACAGTGGAAGAAAGCAAATGGTTACTGATGCATGAATACATTTTGTTCAAAGTATTAATGCAGTTTAATACACAGTGGTGCAGCCGTCATTGAATAAGAATAGACCTTTCTGAAAGAAAAGTCAAGACTTTTGGCAACTTTTAAGAGTATTTCCAAAAGGATGTTTTGTGGTGACACTTTGATGCATGACTTTATAACATACCTAATGTTGTTTTTGCAAATTGGACCAGGAATCCGGGCTCTCACACGCCCTCAGGCTTTTGTTCAAGCTTTAAATTACAGCAAATATAGATTTCTGAAGTTTTGATTTCTCAAGTAGTTTGGAGACCCACAGCCGTTCGAGGTGATATTCTGGTGATTTATCAGCGCTGTACCAAGGTGAAAGGAGGAGCGTCTGCAGATGGCGAGCTGGCCCTTGAGGGTTTGTGCAACGCATGATTGGCCACAGTGAAGAAAGCTCGGCAACAAACGGGCAGAGCCGTCATCGCGTCTGACCGTCAACGTCAGGATTTCCGGACACGCAGGTAATGGAGTGTGCGCGGACGGTGCGCGTGCAAATGTCAGCGCGCGGTTCTGAGGGGCGCCTGGGGAGCTCGTTTAAGGGTTGAAAGACTCTGATCGGGCCCCGACTCCATTACCCGCGCCGAGGGGACGGGAGGGGTTTCCTTGTGCTGCCGAGTGGAAAATTGAGTCCATGTCACAAACTAATCAAAGGTGAATATACGGAAAAGGGAACCTCACACACACACGCATAAACAAACGAGCCCGGCTGACGGGGATTCAGGCCATCGCAGGAGAAACTGCTGACACAAGATGTGGACTGAGCAGATGGCTCTGCACAACTGAAACCTGCAAGGGTTTGTGCGACAGCCTCGCATTAGCATGGCTCTGTTTCAAGCTAACATTAGCATAAAACCCCTCAGGGGAAAAAAAAGAAGAAGAATGTGCTGCAGAGGGACGAGTCTCCTCTCTGCACCAGTCGCAGTAAGACCACAAAGACCTTCACGGGATATTTGGTTAACTCGAAGGATGTCACCGATCTGAATCAGGCGGCGGTGGCATGCTCGCTCAGTGCTCGGCCACTCTTCACCTCATCACGGAGTTATTGCTTTAACACCCCACACCACAGAGAGGATGAAGGGCTGGCGTGGGCGGGGTCTGGGAAGATCCCGCCTCCTGAACCTGCTACTTTTCCTCCAACGTGTTCGTGTTATAAGCAGCAGGTTGGGGTAGGAGCCCCCCCACCAAACAGCCTCCGTCAGGCGTCGGTCGGCCCGTAGCGTCTGCTGCTCCAGTCTCTCAGCGCTAGGAGGAGGAGGTTTTGGTTTTAGACTGAGGGTCCTTCTTGTCGTCGTGAAGCACTGGTGAATCGCTGGAGGTCTTGGGCGTTTTCCTGGGCGGACTCTGTTCAGCGACGTCATGCAGAGACGGCTCCCTGTACATGGCCACTAGGGGGTGGAAGAGAGACAAAAGAGGACGTCATACGATATTTGTTCACGATTATTTGTTCGTTTCAAGCCAGAAAATCTATTTCCCTGTTAAATTATGACTTTAACTTCACTATTTTACAAGTTTATTGTTCATCGTCTTGTAATTTATTAATTTATTCTCATAAATTTTTTACTTTTTTCTCATAAATGTCTGACTTTATCCTTGTAAAAATATGACCTGTTTTTAGTTATATCACTTTTTTCCTCTCATAAAATTATACATTTTAAATATTTTTTCATTTATTCTCATAAAATGATACATTTTTCTCAAAAATGTCTGACTTTATACTCGTTAAATTGCGCTTTTATTTCTCATAAATGTCTCCCTTTATTATTGTAAAATTAAAACTTTCTCCACATAAAAATGACAAAATTTTTTCTAATTATTGTTTTACTATATTCTCATAAAATTACACATTTATTTCTCATAGAAATCTGATTTTATTCTCGTAAAATTACAACTGTATTCACTAAAAATGACAAATTTTCTTTCATGAATGTCTGACTTTGTTTTTGTAAAATTACAATTTTATTTTTCATAAAAATCTGACTTTATTATTGTAAAATTACAACTTTATTCTCAAAAAATGATGAGTTTTCTCTCATAAATGTCAAACTTTCTATCTTTATTCCCTTAAATTTACTATTTTTTTCTCATAAATGTCTGATTTTATTATTGTAAAATTACAACTTTATTCTCATAAAACTTAAATTCTTTACCTCAAAAATATTTGATTTTTTTTCTCATAAAATTACTACTTTATTCTCAAAAAATGAAATTGATTATCTCATAAATGTCTAACTTTATTCTCATTACATTATGATTTTATTTTTCAAATACTTAAGGGACTTTAAGGACTTTATTCCCTTAAAGTTACGATTTTTTTTTTTTATAAATATGTGACTATTCACATAAAATAAAATTTTATCTGTCATAAATGTCTCTCTTTATTCTCATAAAATGAATCTTTTTTTTCATAAATGTCTGACCTTGTTCTTATAATATTATGATTTTTTTTCATAAATGTCTGACTTCATTCTTGTGAAATTAGTCTTATTTCTTTCATAACTATCCGACTTTATTGTCATTAGTTTACGATTTTATTTCTCATAAACATTTGACGTTTATTATGACTTTGTTCTCATAATTTTCTGACTTCAGTTTCATAAATTCATACTCTTTTATTTTGATGGTGGACCTAAAACTCTGTTGTAAGATCTCACAATGTGTTGTTAAAAATAAAGAAATTCTCTCTAAATCTAAAAATAAAAGCAGAGAGAATTCTCCGTAAAGTTGTGCAGCAGCCCCTTCCTGTGATTTATTTAAACGATAGTATCGTCTGTGCTGTTGGTCGGCAGTACCTTCAATCAGTTTGGGCAGGAAGTGAGCAGCACCCTTGGTCTTTTTGACCCGGTTCCCCTTCATGACTTGTCCGTCCCGGTTGATGCCGATGTACCAGGCCCGCCCCGACTGGGTCTGTCTGTACAGGATGGACGAGTACGTGACGTAGTAGTTTTCGAACACACACTCCTTGAACTTACACTCTGGAGTGAAGTGTTCCTGCAAGACACAAATAGACGAACCAGGTGAGTGTGGAAGGGATGTGATCTGTTCCTGGATGTTCCTACAGGTTGATCCAGAGCAGGACGACCTGCAGATCAACGTTTTTTTAAGCACCAGTTTACAGCCAAAGGTGTCGCTAAAAAGCAGTTTCTTGTCAGTCGAGACTGTCAGTGGTTTTGTATTTTTTCTTTATATTTTCCAATAATTTCTCCAACAGTCGATCCCTTCTTGTAGATTGTTTCATTCCAGTCCTGTTCAGGTCGACAGGTGTCCTTTGACAGCTCTTGGTCTTGGTGGAGAAGTTTCAATTTGACTGTTTAAGGGTGACATGAAAACAGATAAGGAGTGGAGGATTTTGGAGTTTATTGAAGAAGTAGTAAAATGTATGTGAAGGTCAGAATTCGTATTTTCTGAGCTATCATAGAAATGAATTCTGTAAAAATCAATATGATTTGCTAGATTATTGTTTTGACATTCTGTCTAACACTTAAAGTGTATCTATGATGAACATAGAAAAAAAATAAAAATAAAAAATATTACTTTGGTAAAACAGAAAGAGTGTACAGACACACTGAAAATACTGAAACATCTGTTACAAGACAGAAAGGTTGTGTTTAGTTCCTGCAATGGCAGGAAAAATATGGACAAAACCTAAAAATTTGTGAAGACAAAAAATATTTGCTTGTTATTGCTTGCTTTGTAAATCCAAAACAAAGTGAACGGGAAGAAAATAGAAACTGAAAATACTGAAACATTTGTTATAAGACAAAAAGGATGTGTTTAGTTGCTGCAATGGCAAAAAAAGTACGGACAAAACGTAAAGATTCGTTAAGACAAAGAATATTAGTTTTGTTAACTTGAAAGGAGAAACGCAGGATGGGAAAAAAAATACTCAAAACACTGGAACAGCCGTCACAAGACAAAAAGGATGCATTAGTAGCTGCAATGGCAGAAAAAAGATGGACGAAGTCAAAAAGTCAAAAGCTTTGTTTTGTAAATCCAACAGCAAGCGAGTAGGAAGTTAACAGTCACACTAAAAATACTGGAACATCTGCTGTGAGACAAGATGAATACAAGTTGGTGACAACAACAATGACATGTACATTGATCAGGAAGATGGAGAATAGACCAGGAATTGGTCTACTGTAAGAAAAAACTCAAGCAGTTTGGTAACAAACAGCCGTCATCCTGGATCTGTCACCCTCTTCACAGTGAAGTGATCACGCTGTTGGCCTTTACCGTGCACAGACACCAACAGCACGACATCCTTCACCGTCATACTCCGCCTCTCCTCTTCATTTCCTTCCCTCCTTTCCTCCGTCATTTGGTAACCTTGTCGGGAACAAACCAATTTGCAGGATTGATTTGGAGCCTTGATGTGACGGGTGAGCCAAAATCTCCTGAATAAGGCCCTTTTCCTTCTGCCTTCCTCACTCTTCTTCCTCCCCGACTTCTGGATCTTCTTCATTTCCTTCTTCAGCTCATCTTCATTATAGCGCCCATAAACAAGCTAATCTGCTGTTTAACTACGTGAACGTTCAATTGAGCCGCTATTCATTTTTCTTCTGTAATCACAGCAGGAAACTCAAAGGTCTAATCGGACGGCCATCAATGGATCTTCATGCTGTAGATCAACGTGTTTAAACTCTCCAAATAAAGGAAGATTACTTAACGTAAAATTCAATTAGGCTTTTCCACACTATGACCAGCTTTCTACATCACCAGTAAAAACTTTTATCTGACTAAAATACAATTAACACCTGAAACCAGAGGAAATAACTCCAAACATCGAGGACTTTCAAACACATTTTGGATTCTTTTGACCTTTATAGAGAGCAGAAAGTGTCGGACATTTGTTTCTCAATGAACACGTTTACACGGCTCTCGTAGATTTTCTTGAATGATGTAAAAACCATTACTGTTATTGCCTTCAAATGAGGCCACCGTCATAAAATGGCAGTTTGAGGCTAATTTCAAGGATTAATGAGACTATTAATGCAGATGTAGACGATGTTGATAAGGAATTAAAAAGTCATAGTTTGAATTTATGGAGAGAACCCACATGGAGAACCATCCAGATACATGAAAACGAGGGTTTCCTTCAGTTCTAAACTGATAAACGAACAAAAAAAAAATCAAATTTACTGCAACTAAAGGCAGGTAGAAACCTGGAATTAAGTGTTGGGAGGAAGTAAAAACACAATGACCAACTTTTTCCAAGAATTTAGAATGAATTAAAAAAATTAAACATTCTTAAAAGATTCAAGTATTTATTTTGACATAAATTGGGGTTTAAGCTCATAAAATCCACAAAAGTATGTCAGATAAATATCTTTTTCTAACATTTAAGCAAAATATTATCTAGTATGCAGATCCTCAAGTTTGCTTCTCAGATCTTGAGTTTCTCACTAAACCCGAAATATTAAGTCTAGCTATGATTTACAAAAATATTTCCTTCATTTTTCAAGCCATAATACAAAAATGACGTCACTAAACTACGCACTTTCAAAAAACTATGAGTATAAAAAAACATTAAAAAGTCTTCATCTTTGTCTTATTCATGTTTGGACTCAAATTGAGGCAAAAAAAAAATGAAATGACTAAGTTCGACCAAAATGTTTGACTAAAATGCTCAACACATTCTCACTTCCAACCCCTCACATGTTGACGTTTGGTTAAGAACCCCTCCGGGTCACTTTTGGACGTTTTGGGTGTCCTCAACTTGTTTTTTGACATCAAACCAGGGGTCTCCAACCTCGGAGCCACGAACCAGTACCGGTCCAAATGCTGCTTGATACCAGGCCACACACAGGGGAAACATTTGTATGCTAATCAGGGGTCCCCAAGCTTTGGGACGCGGTACCAGATAGTAATGGACACTGATTCTGGGTTAAGGGTAGGGTACCAGTCTGGTCCGCGACCCTATACTGGACCTGTACTGGCCAATTATGGAAGCTTCTGAATGTTTTTTAATTAAAACTGAGAGAACTGGACTAAATGGGGGTGACGTAAAAGAAAATGGTTTTCTTCTGGCTCTAACTCAATAAAACCATTTTTTTCCTGTATGGACGGCGCCATGTTGGAGCCAGACATTCCTATTCCTAAGTCGTCTCATTTTGACGCACGGCTAAGGAGCCCTCCACGTCACTTCTTGACGTTTTGGGTATCCCCAACTGGTCATACTTTGACGAGCTGGCTGTTCAAATTAAATCAGGGTTGTTTTGTTGGCTGCAATACCGGTACCCTAACTCTAGCCCAGTCCAGAACAAATACAGCGTTCGGTACCCTGCATCTGGTACCGGGTTGCAATTAGGGTTAGGGCATCGGTTCCAGACTGGGCTAGGGTTAGGGTACCAGTACTGGCCGTGTCAGGTACCAGTACCCCAACCCTAACTGTAACCCGGTACCAGACGTAGATTGGTTAGAGTACTGGTACCGGGTGAGGCCAGTACCGGGACCTTAGCCAAAGCCCAGTTTGGAACAAGTGCAGCGTCCGGTTCCAATCAGCATCCGGTACTGGGTTACAATTAGGGTTAGGGTATCTGTTCCAGACTGGGCTAGGGTTAGGGTACCGGTACTGGCTGTACCCTAACAATCTCCGTCTGGTACCGAGTTACAGTTAGGGTTAGGGTACCGGTACTGGCCGTGTCTGGTACCAGTACCCCAACCCTAACTTTAACCCGGTACCAGACGTAGATTGGTTAGAGTACTGGTACGGGGCGAGGGCAGTACCGGGACCTTAACCAAAGCCCAGTTTGGAACAAGTACAGCGTCCGGTTCCAATCGGCATCCGGAACTGGGTTACAATTAGGGTTAGGGTATCTGTTCCAGGCTGGGCTAGGGTTAGGATACCGGTACTGGCTGTACCCTAACAATCTCCGTATGGTACCGAGTTCCAGTTAGGGTTAGGGTACCGGTACCGGACAAGGCCAGTACCGGTACCCTAATCCTAGCCCAGTTTGAGCTAGGGTTAGGGCACACAGATTGGTACTAGTACCAGATTCGGTACAGGTGCTGGACTCAAATGTTGGGAAGCCTTGATTTAATTGGAACAGCTAGCACGTCAAAAAATGACAAGTTGGGAATGAGAATGTGTCGCTCATTGCTATGGCAACCACTCTCACCAATCAGGAGTGAGCTTTAAGGAAGTCCACACATCTACCAGCTCAAAGCAGGCTACAAAAAAGTTGTGGAACACTTTGAACGTTGTACGTGGGGAGCCAATAGGCTCCACCTACTTTGTGGAATGGAAGCTGATTGGCCAGTTTATAACTTGAAAAACTGCAGAAAATATCGCATGAAAAAAATGAGGATTATCAAGAACATGTTAATAAAATAGTATCAGAGCAAGAACGTTAGAGTAATAGCTGTTTATTTTTCTAAAGAGGTTTATGGGATTTTGCTGGTACTTCCTGTTTGGAACGTGAGGGGGGAGGAGTCACTCGGTTCTTATATACAATCCGTGGTTTAAACACCAAAAAATAAATAAATACCAGGAACATTTGCCAGATTTGTCGCTAGTTGCTACTAAGAAAACATTAAAATCAAACTTTATTGATAAATAAAGCTTGTACTTTTGTAGCATGAAACCCATCCCCCTCTTTACCCTCCCCATCCCCCGTTAGCACATCCTATCACCTCAAATCCTTTCTGCATGTTCTTCACTGTTGGAGTGAGCTGATACTCAATGACAACAGACACAAAAAGGACATATTGTAAGTTTTAAAGGCATCCCTCTGAGCGACCCGGCAAAGTCTTTGAGCCAATATGACCCTTCTAATCCGCCCCATTAATCTGCAGGTCGCTGTCATTTAACGCTGTTTCATCACCATCAAGACGTCCGGCCCTCTCCAACTTGAGATAATTCAAGATGAAGTTTAACGGCCAGCTCCGCGCTCATTCGTCATCTCGTATAGAGGAGGAGTCTGCGGCGCCGCTGACAGAAAATAAACAGAATTTGCTACGGAAATGAGAGAGCTCCGCTCCCTGATCTCCGTTTGGGGGAAACGAGCTCTCTGAATTCCCTCGGCTGAACGCACTTTTAATATTTAATGCAATGGGACTTTGCTTTACTCAGCAAAGATCTGCTGACTGAAACAAAGAGCCTGTTTGCACGCTTGGTTGCATGCAGAACGGCGGTCACTTCTGCAAACCGAAGCACTCGACCCATTCGCCACGTCCAATTATACCAGGACCTCCTAACAGGGTTGAAAAGTGATGGAGAAACTGCAAAGTCTGGTCTCAGAGCAGACACACACACGGGACGGACGCACATCTGTCGGCACACACGACTGCCGTCTCTTTCTAAAAGCTAAGCAAAGGTCTTCCACCTGTTTACCCAAAGCACTAAACGATCCCGGAGAGCGGCAGCTGCGTCCCCCTCCTGGAAAAAATGAAAAGACGCTCAGCATCATGGCTGCAGTTCCTGATGTGTCCAGCAGGGGGTGTCCCTGCTCGTTATGAATGTTAGTTTTACTCCAGTTGAAAGTTAGAATATTTGTGGACAAATTTGGAGAAAATTTTTAATAAAAATCAGTTGTTCTGACTGTTTAATTTGCCTTAATAGCTCTGAAAAAACACAATCATTATATTACTCCTTTTGACAAATTCATTGTTAAAATAAAAAAAGTAAATAAAAAAAAATGTCAAGAACTCCAATACTTTTAAAACAAATAAATAGGAATAGCATAAAAAAGTAACAAATAAAAAGCTGAAATGGGAAAACAAATTATGATAAAAAACCTGATAATGATTTAAAGAAATAAAGACAATAGAAGTAGAAGAAAATTAAGAAAAAAGTAAAGAAAAAACTACAAACTACAAAATGTAAACATAAAACTTTGAAACTACAAAAATATGAAAATTAAAAGTTAAAAATCGTAAATACTGGTTCATAGACCATCAGTGATATTAAAGAGGTTTTACGTTCAGAAACAGAAATAATAGAAATTTATTTTTAATTAAACTTAAACCAATCAGAATGATGACTCATGGATTATATGCAGCTCAGACAGGAAGACAGTGTGCACGTGAGAGTGTTATTATAAATACACGTGTGTGTGTGTTTGTGTGTATGCTCATGTGCAGATATCCGTGGGTGTATGCATGTGTACATGAGTGTGTCTACAGATGTTCGTAAGTGTGCTTTTATGTGAATGTGTGTGCATGTGTGCACACGTGTGTGTGTTTAGGTCACTCATGTGCTTCTGTGGTTGTGACAGATACATGACAGATCCCTTTGACATGGAGGGGGCGGCGGCCCGGCGCCACATGACACACATATGGACGGGCGCCCTCACACACACGTACACAACACCGGCGCTGACGGATGAACCGGCTCTCCTCCTCATCATTCACTCCCACCGACAGAGGGGAGAGGCGGAGCAGAGGACGTGAAGCCAGAGGAGAAAGAGAAACGTGGCGGGACGTGGAGAGGAGTACACAAGGACGGCACATCTACCAGCTGAACGCAGGAGGGGGCGTTCACACAAACTCGCCCGTTTCCTGCTGAGGGATCGGTGATTCTACATGAGCTTTTCAAGGAAAGTCGACCCATCTGAACATCTGATGGGATCACACCGGCCTCGCAAACTCGCGATTTGATGCTTAATCGCACCGACCAATCGGGATTTCGGATTTGGTGGTCACATGACTGTAGCGTCCTTTTGAAAACACACAAGTGACAATCATTTTTAAAAAATCAATCACGGAGGAGGAGCTAATAGTTACACCACTTTGACTTCTCACTCTGAGCCTCTACTAATGATAGGTAGTGGAAGAGCACTAGTTTAAAAAAAGAAAAACACAAAAGACTACTACACGCATGTCCGGTGTGAATACCACCTACTGAATGTGCGTTCATGAAAACCAGACCGTACTACTTCTTACTGGATCGTACCATACTACTCCTTATTGGATTGTAAATACTACTCCTTACTAAATCAAGCTGTACAACTCCCTCCCTGATCAGACTGTACTACTACTTACCGAATTGGACCGTATTGTACTATTCCTTCGCAGATTATACCGCACTACTCCTTAACGGATTGTACATACTACACCTTACTAAATCAGGCAGTACAGGTCCTTCCATGATCGGACTGTACTAATCCTTACCAGATCGTACTGTACTACTCCTTACCTGATCGCATCGTACTACTCCTTCCCTGATCGTACTGTACTACTCCTTACCGGATTGGACCGTATTGTACTACTCCTTCGCAGATTATACCGTACTACTCCTTATCGGAGTGTACATACTACACCTTACTAAATCAGGCAGTACAGGTCCTTCCATGATCGGACTGTACTAATCCTTACCAGATCGGACTGTACTAATCCTTACCAGATCGCATCGTACTACTCCTTCCCTGATCGTACTGTACTACTCCTTACCGGATTGTGCCACTCTACTCCTTATCGGAGTGTACATACTACACCTTACTAAATCAGACAGTACAGGTCCTTCCATGATCGGACTGTACTAATCCTTACCAGATCGGATCGTACTAATCCTTGCCTGATCGTACCATACTACTTCTTCCCTGATCGGACTGTACTACTCCTTACCGGATTGTGCCGCTCTACTCCTTAGCTGATCGTACCGTACTAATCCTTACCTGATCGGATAGTAATACTCCGTACCAGATCGAACCGTACTAATCCTTGCCTGATCGTACCACACTACTTCTTCCCTGATCGGACTGTACTACTCCTTACCGGATTGTGCCGCTCTACTCCTTAGCTGATCGTACCGTACTAATCCTTACCTGATCGAATCGTAATGCTCCGTACCAGATCGAACTGTACTAATCCTTACCTGATCGAATCGTAATGCTCCGTACCAGATCGAACTGTACTAATCCTTACCAGATCGGACCGTACTATTCCTTACTGGATTGGAATGTACCGTACTGGAGTACCATACTACTCCTTCAGGGATCTAAACATATTGTACTGTACCAGACCACTCAGTGGAAATGAAGCTTTTGACACCAAGTCTTTCAGTTATTGGAAAAGAGATGCGAGAGAAAAGGCTTGGAGCAAGATTTACAAGATTTGTACCACTTCAACATTTTGCACCAAATCTTGCCAAACTGTAGATGGTGGAAATATGTTGGTATTGGGTAGCAAAAGTCCAGTGTGAACACTGTCATGCTACATTCAGCGAATTTGTGCATGTTGTATACTTAGCATTAAGCTATTAAGACACCCTACATACGTTCCCTCAACAACAGGCACTCAAGCGGTTATATTAAATGAAAAGTCTATGTAAATGCGACTAACTGCACATTTTGGGTTTTCGCGTTGCACTTGTCTAGTGTGAACACCATGGACTCATCAAATGCCCAATCCTCAACAGGCTTCACTAAGACGGCCATTTTTGTCAGATCAGATCCACGAAACAAAAAGTTACACATCTCACCACTTAACCTCATCATTTCTATAGAAGAAAACACTGACCTTCAAATTAAAGTTCCAACACAAACAGATTCCCTCTCATCATTTCATATTTGCATTAACAGCTTTTAAATAAACCCAAGTGCTCTTCAAAATAAAAGCAATCAGGCGGATCTCTGTGTTCAGCTGCTGTCACATAATAAAGTCATTTTCAAGCGTCTAATAAGACATAGAGCGGGCCTCATTAAGCAGTTCGAGTAATTGCTTTGTCATTCACACATGGGTGACTTTTACATTAATGAGGCCCCATTGAAGGGATGCCAGAGCAGTTATGGAAGGGGCCACAGTACATAAACGTTTAGAGTATGGCGCCTCCGTTTCTGCAAGATTTTGCAGTATCCTGCAGAGGAGAGACGAGGCAGAGGACGGAACTTTGTACCAAACAGAGCAGAGAGGTTTCACTGTGATGTCAAAGAAATTTGGGGTTTATTTAACTAAAATACTAATGATTAACCTTTCATTAAAAAATAAAAATTGCTTCACTCACTATATTTTATGCCTTAGACACAACTGCTCTTATGAGCAGGTGATCTACACAAAATATCATGTGAGCGAGTAGATCCAAAATGTTCATGCATATTTTTTCTACAAGAATGCTATGAGCAACAGAGCACTAAAACAACACGCAAAGGAGAAGTAGGTGACACGCAGGTGTGTCGTACAGATTTTTCACAAATTTAACTTCCTCCAAATCCTTTAGAAATGAGAAAATTAGACAATCAGAGCATCGTGGACATAATAAAGACACTTACGTATCGTCCACAATTCATGCTTGTAGCATTTTCTCGCAATCAGGAAGGCGCCGGTTTTCACACCTTGCTAACGACTAGATAGGGTGCAGGACACCATAAGGTAGAATCACCTGTACACCATAAGTGCATGTAGGTTCCATTAGCCTTTGAGAATGCTAACACTTACTGTACCATACGCACCATAATGGTACGTTTGTTTTCAAAGACATGCCTTGAGGGGGTTGTACGAGCCTCAAGGGAACTGCAAGACGCACCTGTGCTCCACTTACGCCTCCTCAATGTGCCTGGGCAACCTCAAAACCTGTACAGGTGTATGTAACAAAGATAAAATAAGTGAGAGTCTTGCAGTTTCCTTGAGGTTTGTATGGAAAATTCAAGGGACATTGTTGAAACTGGATCGTATTTACCATTGTTGTGTGTGTGTGTGTGGTAAGTGTGTCGTGAATTACTCATATGGATAAAGGAAGCTTCACACATTTGTGTTGTACAGGTGGTGCTGTTGTACCATGCCCTTACACCCCTCTCTAGTCCACTCTAGTCCACACCGGCCCTCGAGGACTGGATTTGGACACCCCTAGTCTAGTCATTATCAAAGTGTGAAAACTGGCCCCTTAATAATCAAGCATAAATGCTACAAGAACAGATTGTGCACATGATAAGTGGTAAGTCCCGAACGATGTACGGCGCACAAACTTTACTCTGATTACACAACAACATCAATTCTAACAGTCAGGCTGCAGGAAAGGAGTGCACACTTATCTCGTAGGTAGAACCAACGAGTTTCTTGAGCGGTCCGCGGGATTTCGGAGGGTCATAAAATTTAAAAAAACGTGTATGAAACGCCACTGTCTTCACCTTAAAAAATTATTTAAGTGTACATTACAACCTGTCGCCTGCAGCATGCCCGAAGAAAATTCTGAGCATGAATGTTTTGGCGCTACAGGTTCACCGAGCAGTCTACCACCTTGATACTTCCTGCAGGTCACCTACATGGTCTATAATGGTCTTTGTTAGTCTGTCATTGATTCATAGAACAATTTACTACAAACATTTTGACCAAAGAGCCAAAGTGTAGTTTTTCTTTTTTTAAATTCAGTTGTTTCAAAAAGAGTTTTTATTTTTATTTACAGTTTTTCCTAAAAAATAAATAAATAAATAAGCATTTTTTATGAATGGGTCTATTGGGGTGCAGGCTTTTATTTTGTTAAATAGTTAAAACCGTTAAAACACAAAAGTTTTAGAAACTTAGGTTTTTTTTTCAAAAACAAGTTGAACTTTTAAGCAGAGAATATATATTTCTCAACTATTGCTTGGGAGGGGAGGGGGGGCAGTTACAACAAGAAACTTCTCTGAACCCCCCAGTGAACATTATTTTGAAGGTGCCACCCCAATTTTGATATGAAAGAAAAAACCGCTCCGAGCCTCACGGAAATTAGATCCGTCATGCCGGGTCATTGGGCCACTCCAACCCCCCGTCCGGTCTGTCAGCTCACATCTCCAGTTTTGGTTATCGCCCCTCCGTTGTCTCTTCCGCACAATCCAATAAAACACAACGTGTCATAAAAATATCCTGCAGGGACAAAAGTTAAAGGGAACAGCTGGGTCGTAAAAATAAATATTGGTTTCATCATGAATTAATAGCTGCTTTCTCTCTCTGTGCTTCACTGTTAGCGCTGAAGCTAACTGTATTTTTTTAACCAGACAAGCTAGAAAATGCTGCTTCTCGAGGAATGACGTACATTCATGCTGTCGAGACGGTAGGATCAGCACTCGCAGAAGTGGTTATCTGATAACCCAGAGAAACAAAACAGCTTTAATTAAGAGAAAACCATTGAAGAAACATGAGTGTAAAGCTTTCCAAAGACTTTGCACAAAAAATGATATTTTGGATTAGAACACAAGTGTCCCTTCTTGGTAATCAACAGCAGAGGGAGTCACAAAGTCAGCTAACTTTTATTTTTATAATATTTCAGGGGTTAAAGGTCGGATACTTTGTGCTACGTTCAAAGCGGCCTCGACAATACGCGTTCAAGGGACCACTTCCAGTGAAATGTCCATACAAATGTGCGTCTCCTCTAGCTCCTCCCACCATCATCCCTCACTCGTGTCTTAAAGTTGCTGACTAACCGAGAAGATTTTTTTTTTTCTTTTTCTCTCGGTCATCAGGCAGAGAGAGGTTCGAGTCGGTGCCAAGATTCTGGCATTTACAGGGACGCCGTGAAGGAGCGTCTGATGGACTCTCACAGCGCCCCAAACACACAAATCTACACACCAACTCCACACATCTACACACCAAATATACATCTACAAGCTAAACACACACTTCTACACACCTAACACATCTAGGCTTTAAACACACACACCCCTAAAGCACACATATACACATCATACACACATCTACACTCCAATATACATCTATATGCTGAAGATACACATCTACACACCCAACACACAAATCTATACATCGAAAATACACATCTACTTACCAAATATACATCTACTTACAAAACGCAGAGATCTACACACTAAAAATAACCTATACACTAAAGACACACATCTACACACCCAACAAACATTTACAAATTGAAAAAACCCATCAACACACACATCTGCACAGGAAACACATCCATCTATTTACAAAATACACACATCTACATACAAAACAGACTACACACCAAATACTCATTTAACCGCTAAAAACACACATCTACACACACTTCTACATAACGAATGCAAACATGAACATGCTGAACACACATCTAAACACCACACACACTCATTTACTATTCATATGCCTAAAATACACACATATACACACACAAAAACACATCTAAATACCAAATAAACACATCTACCATGTACAGTGTACATGGTACACATCAATTACACACATCTACACACCAAACACGCATATCTACATACCACACACATCTACCATGTACACACCCAACACAAACATATACACACCAAACAACACACCTATCTGGGGAACACACATAAAAGAGAACACACATATACACAATACATTTTTACTTTCACATTTGCAAACCATCAAGCATGTCTACACATCAAACACACGCATCTACACACAAAACACAAACTTCTACATAACAAATGCAAACTTTTACACACAAACACATATGTAAACACCACACACACATGTACCATGTGCACACCCAACACACACACACACACACAAAACAAACACATTTGCACGGGGAACACACACATCTACACACCACACACATGTTCTTATACATCTGACTGGACAAAAGATGCAAAGTGTGAGATGAGAAGCACAACAAACGCACACATTTGTAGGAGTTAAGGGAACAGCCGGAGAGGGGGGGCCGGCTGAAAGGGGGGGGGGGTGTCCTCTGCCTCTCACCTTGGCGGTCAGACCCTCGCTGTGCGTTTGGGGATTTTCCAAACCGAGTCAGAGATAACCTTCCTTACCTCCACACGCCTCCTCCTTTCATCCCTCCCTCTCTATTAGTCTTTTGTCTTCCTGTCAGTTTTCGGTGATCCTCTCTTTATCTCTGTGCTCCCCGCTTTCCTACGGCCTTCACGTTTTACTCCATCCTCCTCAAGGCCACGTGTCTGCTGCACTGCCTCACCACGACGGGAAAGCGTCGGCATGACGAGGCAGGCGGGGGTGAGGGGTAGTCGAAGACGGAGGGGAAAAGTGCTGACGCGCGGAAAGAGAGAATCCGGATTTGATGGGCGGGTGAGGAAGGTCAGAGCGAAGGAGCTGGAGGCGTGAACGTTTCAGGTCGTTCTGTGGAAAGACGTTATTGACCGATTGACTAATTGCCACTTTGCCACCTGTCAGGTGCAGCATTAGTGCAGAACAGCAGATAAGTTCGGATGAACCCGAGCTCCGACTGATCTTTGTTGCTCATTTGCACCTTTTGGGACTTTTTTCACAATCTGTTCAAATTATCAGTTATACTACAGAAGAAATTCCCTGAAATGTTTCCGTTCTCAGATTCTAGCAGTTCAGAGGTTAAACCTTAAATTAGGGGAGCTTTGTACCCATTGACTGTATAAGAAAGCTGGAGTGAGTGAGTGTGATGCCACCCATAGAAAATGATTTCCTTCTGGTTCCAATCAACAGTCGTCAGCATATAGATGAAAGTTTACCTTAGATTTTAGGAGGAGCATAAAAAAAAAATAGAAAGTAAACATGGGCCCAGAACCAATCCCTGAGGAACCCCAAGGAACTTGCTCTAAATGCAAGAAACGTCTAGCACAGGGGTGGGCAACTACAGCCAGTGGGCCATATGCAGCCCCTTAAACTATTTAATCTGACCCACTAAACTAGAATAAACTATTTTAATTACGCATATTAATATTTGGGTATATGGGTGCAAATGTGGAGTTCAGGGTCAACCTAAACTTCAGACTATCAAAAGTGGAGGTTTAACCCTTGTGCTATCTTATGGGGTCCAGATGACCCAAGCTTTACTTTGACATGTTATCCATCCCATCACAAAATGTGGATGAAGGTGGACAGGATTTCATGTCTGTCACGGACACCAGTGGAAATCAAAAATCATTGGACAAAAAAGTTGTGGGGGTCCAGATGACCCCACTCCCAACGTCAACACACCTAGGATAACATAAGGGTTACAGTGACCTTTGAAGACAGAAATTAGTCAATTTAGTTGCCATTTTTTCACGCCGCCGTATTGGAACCAGAAATAGTCAGTAAGCAGTGATTATTTAGAGTTGGTATGAGTCAATGGTGAGTTGGCCACCATTGTCGCCAATCAGGAGTGAGCTTGTTGGAAGTCCACACCCCTACTACTTTTTAAAAACCTACGTGGTTAAAAGGTAAATTGTGTCTATAACGCTTTTCTATCTTGCTTTAAGAAAGCCTTAGGACAGAAGCACGTTAAGAGTTACAGTCCATCTCACACACACATTCCCACACTCTCTGCTGTCTTACAGTGGCGCAATGTCTTGCTCAAGGACACTTCGACACATGAGCAGGTAAGCCAGGAACCAAACCGGCAATCTGACCTGAAGTCGACTGTTCTTCCTTCGCACTACAACCACCCTTAAAAATTGTGTGTCTGTTGTGGCCAAATCTGCATGAGCGCCTCAGTACAGCCAAAAAGCACAATTACTGAAGTTAAAGTGCCATCTGTTGTCACACACCTGGATGTTCTCTACATGGTCCAATCCAACACCATCATGCTGAGTGTTAACCAGGGAGGCGTTAGCTTCCATTTTCCGAGACTTTGCTTTGACCAAACAATCGATTTGAACCAACATTCTTCTAGTCTCAGGATGGGCGCCGAGGCCGAAAATATATTACAGCCGTAGAGTTTAGGAACACCACAGAGAATCAATGGGACATGGGTGAGGGGTTATAACTAAACAGCTATGACTTGGCAGGCCAAAAGATAACCTTTGGAGGTCATTCGTAAAGCAATAGTCACAAAAAACAAATTAGTTTGTACAGTACAGACACTTATCACTTGAGATCAGTCAACGGGATTATACTCTTTAGTGTCGTAAGAGTTCCTTAAGACCTGTCGCTCGCAGCATGGCCGTAGAGTAAAATATGGAAGACCATTTTCAGTCTATGGTCTCACCAAGCGGTCTATAGCCTTGATATTTAGTTTGACCACCTGTACAGGTTTGTCCCTTTTTTGTCCCCATCTATCCATAAGGTCACTTGGTTACACAAGACAAAAAAGGAACCACAGAGCCAAATCTTAATTATAATTTTTTCTTTTGCTGAATCTTCAAACTGCTGATGTTTCCTGTGTTCTTCTGTTGGAGTTGTGTGACCTAGTCCTCAACGCTGCACCGCAGGAATACCAAGTGAACTGAATAACTTGAAGAGGTCACCCCTCCCACTCCTCACTTCCTCACCTCCCCTTACACCTCCTCACAGAGAGGACCTGCTACGGAATGCCGTGAAATGATGGATGCGGTAACTCACTTTATCACCAAAGACCATCCATCCCAATTAACTGGTTTTGTGACTCCAGGCAGGAACACTGCATGAAACTTGTAAGGAAAAGTCCACTTGCCGGATGAGATTTACAGAGAAAACCTTCTGTTCCAGAAGCTTTTAAACGCAGTTATGCTTGGCATCCCATAAATTTTGGTAGTGGATCAACCCGCCTCTCGAGCCTGCGTCCTCCCTTCACCTGTCAGGGGGCAGATTGGCCTTTGTGCTGGCTCACGATAAAGCCACGGCGGACGCTAAGACCTGTCTTCATCCTCTGATGTCCTATATCCAATTTCCTTCACAGCACAGCGGCTCCCTTTTTTTCCTCTTTCTCTACCTCTGTGGTTGATCATGTGAGAAGAGGCATCCCCTCTTTAATCACTGGTACCTCCATCCATCTCCAGAGGAGTTCCCAGAGGAGAACACGAGCAGAAAACAGGCAGGGAAAGGCGGAGAGACAGAGAAAAGCCTGAACGGGATGGAATTTAGAGCCGTGGGTGAACTGGCAAACAGACAGACCACTGTGCTGCTGGGAGAAGATGGATGAGCCGCGTGGTCATGTGACCAACGAGTTTCTGCAGAGTTCAGAACTGGTGTGGACAGACATAACAAGGGTTCTGGAAAACAATAAATCGGCGGAACAAACAAAAAAATCCATCATCCATCTGTTTACACTCTCCCACCAGCTTACAGCCCTCACACCCCTAAGCTAACATTAGCACGCCAACAAAAATGGCTAGCAATATTGGAGCTATCCATCTGTATATTTACATCTGGTACCAGATCGGGTCTGGTACCGCATCTGGTATTACGTCCTATGCTAGGTTAGGGTATCGGTACCAGAACCATAAGCCAGTATCAACTGGTTTTGCTGATACTAGCATATTGGAGACCGCTACCAGTACCATAAGCCAGTACCAGCTTCGCTGATACTGGTACTGGCATATTGGATACTGGTACTGGCTTTGGTGTTTCAACTGGTTTTGCTGTTTCGCTGATACTGGTGCTGGTACCGGTACCTTTACCCTAAACTCGGTACTGGACATGATACTAGATGCAGTACCAGACTCAACCCAGTATCAGACGCAAACCGGTCTGGTTGTAGTACCTGACACGAACTTGACATGATACTCGGCGTGGTACCGGACCTGACCTGGTGCCAAACGCAAACAGGGCCCGGGCGGTATTGGCGTATGGCACAGGTACTGGTACCCTAACCTGGCACTGGACGTGATAGCAGATGCAAACTGGGCTCGAACGTGGTACTGGACATGAACCGAATGTGATACCAGACGTGGTACCAGATACGGTACCGGACCCGACCTGGTACCAGACCCAAACCGGGATTAGGTACCGGTACCAGTACCAGTAAAATAAGGCAGCACTGGTATCCTAACCCTGAACCGATTATGTCCGGGCCCGGTTTGCGTCTGGTTGGGTCCAGTACCGCGTCTGGTATCACCTCCGGTGCCGGGTTAGGGCAACAGTGCTGGGTAAGGTTACTGGTACTGAGTTAGGATACCGCTAACGGCCACCTCCTGAGAACCAGGGTGCCACATCCAGAGGTACGTGTGGTACCACGTCAGCTACCGTGTCCTGAGGGTTGTGGACCCTTGATTTTGCCAACAGCCAGCACCCAAAAAAACAAGTTTGGGACACCAAAAATGTAAAAACGTGACGTGGAGGGTCCTTAACCATCCGTCAAAATGTAGTGACTTGGGGATGAGAATGTGTTGGGGTCTCACCTACTTACGTGTTGTAGAAGTGTTCTCATTGTCACCTGCAGCATATTCAATGTGGTCCACCTGTGTGCCCTGTAACTCTTTCTCGCCCGCAGGCGAGTTCTCGTTCACCATGTCGGCACATCCAATCAGCGAAACAACTGTCACTCAGCCGTGCAATTTGGTTTGACAGAGATTGTTATGCCTTCCTGACACAACCTTGTATTGTTTCCGGATGGGCACTGGGAGACCCAGACTTGGGCCCCCTACAAAGTTAGGGAGAGGATTCATCTGGGAATTGAACCTTGATTTCACATGTGCCAGTGAAATCAGTGAGATATAGAGCCGCTACTACAGTCGTAACTCTTGTAATTATAGTTTTAACCAACGCTTTAATTTCCGTCTATCCACTGTAAATTTTACAACTTTTGTTTGTCTTTTTGACCAAATCTGAATGACTGCAAATACAATTTATGTTGTGATTACATGTTTGTATGTTTCAAGATTAAGATTTAAAGACATTTGCATCGTCGTGGCACCCTTTCTTCTTCTTTTATGTGTCTAAAAACAGAGGTCACGTTTGTTTTTTAACTGATTCTCAGCTTCTTATTTTTGAAAGTAGGACTTTCGCTAGAAACCCACAAAGTCATTCCAGTAAAGTTTTACTTTGCCCAACTTTCCCCTGTTAACAGCAGAAAGTTTAGCCAAAGCTGGTCGTCGGTGTGGGAGTCCGGCCCAATTACGTCTTCCTGCCTCTGTCAGATTGTTTATACCTGGCTGCACATGTGTGTTTGAGGGGAATTGGAGGGTGGCGAAATCGCACGAGGGGAGTGAACGAGTGTGTGCTTCGGAGAATGGCTTTTGTTTTTTTGCACCGCGCACGTGGCTCAGACAGCATAACCACGCTGAGCCCCGGACCAGTCCTCCCCCTGCCTTCCCGCTGCTGTCCCTCCACACCCGGAGGCTCGTCCACAGCACACAGCTAATAAAGTGGGCCAGGTCCGCGCTTGAGCACTATTTTTATCAGAAAGCAATTTTCAGGTGGTGCCTGCAGGTAAGCAGGTCCCAGTCGCCTCAGACAATGGAGCTGTGACAAGGAGTTTCCCCCCTCCATTAACCTCTGCTGAGCTACTCCCACGTGAGCCGGCTCATCCCCGGCACCGTTCCTGCAGCCTCTGCCGCACCCCCGTGGATCTTCTGGTTCCGAAACACAGATCAAGGCCGGATAATTACAAACTGATCATTAGCTTTAATTGTGTTTTTTAATCATTACCGGTTTTTTCAAAATAATGCTGATAGGATTAAAAAAACATTATTTATCAGACTATAGGTCTATTATCTTTAGACTGTCATATTTAAGGCGCAACAAACTATGAGGCTAATTGAGCAAGACAATAGAGTCATAGACATAAGTCTGTACATCAGGAAGACGTTATATACTGTATTCATACTAACTAGTACCTTAACCGCATTAGCATATTTGAATTTCCTGTAACTCCAAACCTTGTTTGCACCATGTGACATAACAGACTGCTAATACAAGTGTCACTTGACTGCGACTACGCTAACTCCCAACTTTGTTAGTAACGCATAAAAAAATAGTTCCACACCGCTGCACGTTAGCCACATTAACATATTCACGATACCTGTCTCTCCCAACCTTGTTTGCAACATGTAAAAAAAAAAAATTGCTATCGCTAAACAAATACAAGTACAAACACAGCTAGATGTGTTAGCATATTCACAATGTTGGCAACATGAGAATAAATAGACTCTTACCACTAAAACCAGCGCCACTGTGACTATGCTAACTCTCAACCGTGTTAATAAGAAATGTAAAAAAACAGTGGTACACTGCTACATATTAGCTGCATTAGTGAATTTACAAAACCACCTACCTCGTTTGCTAAACTTAAAAACAGATTGATACTGTTAAAACAAGTGTTAACATGACTAAGCTAACTCCCCATGTTGTTTGTATAACATAAAAAACAGTTCTATACTGCTACATGTTAGCAGAATTAGCATATTTACAGTAATACCCAACCTTGATAGCAACACTTAAAAAATAGACTGATATCTCTAAAGCAAACAACCGTCTCTAAAAAAAAAAAAGAGTCCAACTCTGTTACGTTAATCTTGTTAGTGTATTCACAATATCACTGAGTCCCTGTGAGTATGCTAACTCCCAACTTAGTTACTAAAAAAAAAAACATCCGACAGTACTAGACCTTTAAGTCTTTACAATAACACTTTATTTTCTGACACTTAAAAAAAGACTGATACGGCTAAAGCGAGGGTTACTGTGACTATGCTAACTCTTACTATGCTAGAAACACGTTAACTAAAAAGATAGTCCGACCGCGCTAGACGTTTGCGTGTTTACATTAATGTTTTTCAAACTGCGCTTTTTCGTCTAAATAAATAAAAAAATGACAATCTAAAGCGTAATTTTCTGTATGTCTTCGATCCTCGGAAAAATACTAAAAGAACATGTTAAAACCACCATTTTCAGTGGGTCTTTGAGCTTCTATTGACCAATCAATTACATTTAACATTCTGGTACCACCAAGGTCACAGACTTTGACCATATTTTGACTCCATGCTAGCAGACGGTGGATTTTAGGCTCAACCAATAGTGTTCCTTCATCCGTGTGGCGTGTTTCTGCTTGTAGACCACACTGAAGCACAGGGAGGTATCCTGATGCCTGGGGAAAGCGTTGGCAGATGACGTGAAAGATTTGAGGAGGAGGAGGCCGACTCCATAAGTCATGATGGGATTGGGGAACACAGAGGAAGAGGACAGAACCGGGACAAGGTCAAAAAAAGAAGGCAGGGGTATTATTTTTGACCAAAAATAAAAGGCAAGGAGGACAGAGCAAGTTGTCACGGACTGGAAGAGAGAATAAAAAAAATAACGACAGTTAACAGGAGATACCATGGGACACAAATGACCAGACAGGGAACAAGACAGATTGAAAGGCGAGCAAAAGCTGTACAAGTTGGACAGACGGTGGGAGGGGGGAGAACGATGGGCACGGCGGCGGACCCAGAGGACACATAATGTTCAGTCGGAGTCTCGTCCTGTCAGGCCATCCTTCTCTGCCTTCGTTTCCTCAGATCTTTCCATCTTCCGCCTCTATTGTGCTGTTGAAAATGCTTCTCCCTCTTCAATCTGAAGCAGTTCACAGAACTTGACTCAACTGCTGTCAAACGGGGTTTCCCTCCTTCAAAATGCCTTCATAATGACGGGAAAAAGGCGCCGTAACTCACTCCTCACCCCCTCGATCAACAACTAATCTGTCGGAATTCCATCTCTTCTTTCACTTCGGCACAACAGTTCCCCGAATTTACCTTAAGGCACGATGACTTTTTGGTGCAAAAACCAATCTTCTCTTCTTGTACGTGAGGCGGCGGCGATCCGTTTTATCTGGAAGAGGTTAAATCAGCTCTAGATGTTTGCAGAATTCATCTGTCTGGCTGTGAACGCTCTCTAAATAAAATCAAAGTGTTGCCAGGGGTATTTTATTGTGCTTCATTAATTATGGATGCTGTTTATTGTACAGGAAAGACCAACTGTAAGATGAGCTCCCTGTGTGTGGATGTTCACTGCACTATAGACTCTGTAGGGCATAGAGTCCACGAAAAGAAATGTCAGCGAAGGCGGGGTACCACCTGGACAGTGCGGACGGGATTTTTAACACTTTGGAGAGGGCCGGATTTCAAAGAACCGTTCTAAACTCATTTGGCTCCAAATCACTTATTTTCTATTTCATACACAAATAAACACAATTTAAGGCGAAATAGTAGGATTTATATTGGTGAAGACTGCAAGAGTCAAAGAGAGAGTCCAGATTATGGTAACAAATGGCTTAATCGGATCCGACTTCTCCTCATTGTGAATCCCAAATCTCTGTTTCATGAACTGTGGTTCTGACGTCCGGTGAACAGAGTCGCGCTCTCAAACATCCATTCAGAAACCCCGCGGCTAAATGACGTCAAAACGGCGGCGCAGGCCGAGCTAAACGGCAGAAAAATCAGCCTCCTGCTGGTTACCTGCTGCAGCCGCTGCTAAAACTGAACCCGCGCTAACGGCTAACCTCCAGACGCCCAATCAGACCATAATGACTGTGTCACTTCCTCTACTTCCACTTAAGAGCGCTGATTTCCGGAGGGGCTTTTAGAGCTGAATAATGAGTCAAAGTTGAGGGAAGAGAAGTAGTAAAAAAAAAAAAAAAAAAAAAACCTTCCCAAGATGCATCAGTTTGACCCTGCTATGTGATCTCTGTCAGTGGTTTCCAACATTATTTAGCGGATGGACCGGTCCAATGTGAGACAACACAGCCTCGTTTCCACTAATCCGAGTATTTAGTCCACTAGTCCGTCCGATCAGGTATTTTGAGCATTTCCATTAACGGACCCATTAAACAGTTCCAACCCGACAGCAGCTGTAGCCACCCGTTGATTGGCAGAATATGATGACGACATTAGAAAGTAACCGATATAGCGCTAAGCTAGTTTACCTCTTTACAGCGGTATTCTTCTTATCATCTTTTTTCAAACAACATTAATTCCTGTTATACACGATGTGCAAAAAGTAAAGAAAGAAAAAGACGAGCTGCTGGATGACCTCCATTGTTGCTGTTTTACTAGTCGTCACACTATACTGACGCAGGCTACACCTTTCCGCTACCATGGCTGTTACTACATTCTTCTAGTTTGTTCCGTGTGTTTTTCTGTTTTCTCTTTATCGATCAGCTGATTGAAGGGTTGTCACCTGGACATCAGATACTCAGGAGAAGATGACCTAGACAAAAGAGGAAGACGCTACACTGCGAAAAGAAGGGTTGCCGTTGTCTACCTAAAACAAAAAGACTTGTAAACTACAACCACTGGTCCTTTAATGGGTTGTGGTGTCTCGTTTTCTTGTGACATCTTCAGTATCCCTTTCTTAGTTACCTTGTTTCGACCTGACCCTAACTTGAGTTTGGGTTTGTAACACTGGGAGCTCGTCCGGGATGCCTAAAAAAAAAAAAAAGACAGAATCTGATGGGGTGTAGTTTTTTTTTTTTTTTGGACCCACGGACCACTGCTTTACCCCCACCCAGCCCCAACTTCACACACTGACCTTGATGCAGAATTACTTAGTTGGTCCTCTAATCCATTACCTTCTCCTTCTGTTCCCTCATGAGGTCACATTCATGGCGAGCTTTGGTCATACGTACAGAATGAATGATCAGGCAACAACAAAAAAAAAACTAAAGTTTCAGTTCCAGGCTGTTTAATGAGTTTGCAAGATAGACTGAGGTCAACAGAAATGTCTCAGTGCATTTAGGGTGTCATCATTAAATTAGATTAGGTGACTAAATCTAATCCCATAGATGCTAATGGGTGAAATGAGTTGTGGCAGCAGAGGGAGGCAGAATAAAGAATGAGAAGAACCAAGAAGATTCAGTGGAAAGTAACAACAAATGAGCTTCAAATGAGAAGGATAAATAAAGATAAATGACGGGGGACGACGACAGCCAGACCAGAAAACTACTTTAATCGTTTTTCTGCGTCACCGCTGGCAAATAATCCGCCTGGAGGAGGTATTTTGTTTTGGAATCCTTAAAATAAGTGTTGTAATTATCTGCTTGTGCGGCAGAGGGGGAGGTTGGTGTGCCACGCAGGTCCATGAAAGATTAATGCGCTGCAACACTGCTTCAGCCACCGCCGCTCTGGATTCCCCGCTACTAGAAGTTCCCAAAAACTAAGCACCACCTTGTTTCTAAAGAAGATACACAGTAAAATGAACTGTTAGAGTCGAGGTAACAAAGGATCAGGAGGACATAAACATTGTTGAAAGTTGCGGGACTCAAAAGTGAAGAAAAAAATGGTCGTCCTTCATTTATTAAAGGATTTATGCTCTAAAAATAGCCTGCGATAGATGAAATCCTCAAAGTAGACAACTTTATATTTACCGCATTGGCTTTAGTGGTGCCAGTTATTAAATTATTGTTCATTTTTTTGGTCCAAATTTAGCATGGATATGCCTTAGGAGCCCATCTTTCAGAAAAGAAAGGCACCAAAAATGTTTAAGATTTTAAAATATATACATATGATAGTATTCTGTAGGTACCTCTCAAGTTTAAAAGCTGCATTTTGTGCTTGAACAGGTCATATTATTGAGACTGAGGCGAATACACATTTTTGTGAGTGTATGGTCGCCATTTTCATAAATGGTGACCATTTTTAAAAATTGCTGCCATCTTTAAAAATGGCGGCTATTTTTTATTTTCTTGTGACCAAACTGTTCTACTACTTTAAAGAAATCTGAATTTCTTTAAATCTGAATTTGTAGTTTTTAAATCTGAATTTGTAGTTTTGGTAAATTTGTTAAAGATAATAACGTTTTGTCGATTATGCTTACATGTCAGATAACAAAATGATGATAAAAGTTTTAGTTTATTTTTTAGAGTGGTTTTCACTTTTTATTTATACATTTTTTGAATTACGTATTTTTGTTTTTTTAATAATTGGATTCTACAATTTTGTTGTGATTTTTTATAACTGACGGTAAAAGGAGAAAAACACTGAAGGTGCACCAAAGTTATATTCTATTAAAAAATAAGTAAATAAATAAATAAATAAGATGGCTTTCACTCCGAACGTGGCAGAACCACCAAGTCTCAATGTTAAGTTAATATAAAGACATGGTAAGATGCAGGTGCCCCAATCAGGAACTTCGCAACATTTTTGGTGACTAAATCAAAGGGTAGAGAAGGAGATTCAATATGGCTGCTCAATGCTAGGACTTTCGTCCTCTAGTTTAATCCATTTCCTTAACCTGCTGGGGCCTGCGAGTTAGCTGGAGTTTATCCCAGTGACTGTTGGGCAAAGGCGGGATAGACCCAGAACAGATCGCCTGCCCGTCATAGAGCTGGATGGACGGCTAAGCTAGCCAGCCGCCCGGTGGATAGCTTAGCGAGCTAGCATGCTCCGCTAGGCATTGCGAATATAAGCATTCCTGTAACTCCCATGTGAAATAACAGACTGATACTGCTCATACAAGTATCACTGCGACTACGTTAACTCCCAACTCCTAACTTTGTTAAGCTATAAGCAGTTAATTTGACGCGTGTCTGGTGTGAATGCACCTTCATGCGATTTTATTTTGAAAGGAACTCGTCCATGTTGCGGTCAAAAGTTTAAAAAATAAAGGTTAGGTGGTTGTGTGTAGATAAATACAACTTTTTATGATTAAATCATTCTAAACATTTAAAAAGTTTCATTTCATAAATGAATGGGTTTATGGGTACAGCCCCTCCCCCACAGCGCAGGTGCACGTGACCCAGGCCTGATGAAAGCTTTTTTTCTAGAAAATTACTTGTTTTAGCTCAAGACACATGTCTTGGATCTGTTTAAAATGAATTAATTGTAGAAAAAAATCTCAAATCTGTTCTTAAATGTAAAGTTTAAGGAGTTTAAAAGCTGAAAAATGAGTCTAAATACTCACTGTTGTGTTGTCATCCGTCAAAACATTCTAACTTTTGTTTAATGCTGCTCTACATTGCAAAAGTGCTTATTTCACAGCTTTATTAACTGACCCAACTGCTCTGGTTAGCAAACGACAGAGTAGGTGATGGAGGTGAGACTTCCTCCTCATCTCCTCCCTCTGTTCTCCTCTCTGTGGGATTTTCTCAAATGTTTTTTTTTTTTTTTGCTTCCATCCTGTCGTTCCCTGCGGTTATTTCCCTTAGTAAATGGGTCACCTTCCCTTTCATCAAGAGAACGCCGGAGCCGGCGAAGACTCTGCATATGTGCAGGTATAGGGTTTCACTGCGGAGGCTCTCATGAAGGGACCCAAATACAAACTAACTGAACTGGAACAAGTTTGGCTTGCAGAGAGTCCAAAAACAGCACTGCGAAAGTCAGAAATTCAGCCTCTACATTGAGTAAGAAACACTGAACTTTTCAAGAAAAAACCTCCTGGAATAAACAACACAGGTGAAAATAGCCCTCTGCTAGCCTCCTTAAGTTATGAGGAAGTGATACAAAGACGTTGTTTAGAAAAATAATAATAGTTCATAAATAGTTGTAATTAAAAGTTGGATCAAAGTTGGGCGGAGCTCATAAAAATATTAAACAACTGGTTCCCCGCCCAGTCCTGTGTCAGAAGGGGAGGAGTCTGCAAATCACTGTTTGGCTTCATATAGTCATGGAGGTGTGGCTTGTGCTCTAATTGGTTGTGATATATGTGTCTGTCTGGATGTGGTGTCCAATCAATGAAGTCAATGTGTGGTATTATAAACCGAAATAAACAAATTAGACTAAATCTGTCTCAAATAACTACACTACCCAGAATGCCTAGAGTGGCTAACGGGAAGTCTTTGTAATGAAGTTTGTTTGTCTTCTCTTTGCAGAGACCAATACAACAGATAAGTCAAACTTTATTGACAAAAACGTTGTTCAGTTGTAACACAAGACCATACTCTTTCTTTTTCAGTGTGTTATGTTGAAGCACAGTATGGATCTTTACGCTAGGCTTCTGGCTATAGTTCTAATAATACATCATTAATCAATCAAACTTCCTAGTTTACCAAAGTCGTACTAAAACTTTCGTACGCCATGTACCAAATAAAATTTCTTCCTGGTCAGTAGACACAACCAGAATTCACACATACGACACACAATTTCTGAGATAATTGAAAAGTTTGAAGTACTGATGGTCCAAAACAATTAGAAATTTGGAATCTGTACGTAAAACTATTTGACAGATAAAAGGGAGATCGTAACTCTGAGGTAGACCAGGCCTCGATAGTTTCTGTATAGTTTCCCACATCCCCTACTCTGGCATGTTCTAATTGGCTGGTCACACCTGAACCAGGTAATCAGTCACCAGTAGGGCTTAGATATCTGGAAATCGTCCACACAGCGGCCCTCGAGGCCTGGAGTTGCCTATCCCTGTTTTGTATTGTGGAATTAGTGAAACATATTAGCTCTTACAATCATGCAGCAGCAAAAGAGACATCTAGAGACTTTCCAAACTCTCATCATATCTGTCCTCTCCGTTGGTCTTTGTTCTTGTGATCTCTATGTTTTGTTTTAAACCAGCTGGCAGCCAATCAAATCGGGCAGAACTGGAGGCCAGCGTCATCTCTGACGACCAGTAAAGCAATGCAGGCTCTTTCACACCCCGACAGAGAACTCTCCTCTTCCTCTCAGCCGTCCCCTCCATTCACAGGAGCAGCGCTGAATGGACTCTGAAGAGAGCGCCTCGCTGCACTTCATACGAGGTCTCACTCACTTTAGTCCGAGCCAAGAGAGGGAAAGTACTTTTTTTTTCCTGGGCCTGGAGTGTACTTTGCTCATCTCCTCTCAAACGTGTGCTTGTGGCTCAGCCTCACTGTAGACCTCAGCTTTGTGTTCACAGCAAAGTGATGAGAAAAACAGCCAAATACTGACAGATACCGAGTACCCGATAGAAAACGGGACCAAAAATGATCCTCATAGAGTTAAGGAGTGATCAGGTGTTGGTGATGTGTTGATGGGTCAATCAACTTTCATAATTATGTCTACATTGGACCAAACCAACACCATAGAAATCTTTGGTATCTTGGAATAGGCAATGGTCTAGTATGCGTTGAGCGTACCGAAGTGTAGAGGTAGCCCTCACTGTTCATGGCGACGTAGAGTCCAGTCTTGGTGCTCTGGATGGCCACTATCCGCAGCCCCACAGGAATCAAGTTGAACTGTACTGAAAGACAGAGGAATGAAAGGTGTTAGAGGCGTTCTGTCGTCGTCTACAGTAGGGTCTGTGTTTCGCCGCATAGTCCGTACCCCTTGAATAGAAGACGAGGAAGCATAGTAATTGTGTTTTATCGAATAGCTCAAAGACGGAATCAGCGCTGGCAGAATGGATTGACAGGAAGTCACAACTCATGTGTCCCGTGGAGTGTGACAGGACAATAAATAGAAGAGGACGGCCACGTATCCTTAACAAACTGACAGCAAGAACCCCCCACGTTCAGCCTGATGGGTATTCAAGTTGCATTTAGCTTTTAACCAGACTTAACCAAATAACTCATTAAAACTTGCCCTCCAAAAAGGAAGTACCCACTGGTTCCAAGAATGTATAGATATCTATTGAGAATAACCATTCTTGCTCTGGTTTTTGATTAACTTGATTGAAGTTATAATTTGAACAATCAGATGCTTCAATAAAAGTAGGTCTGATTGATAGATTCACTCAAGCCTGCTTCCTAGCGGTACGGGTTTTAGACTTTAAACAAAGTCTAATTTTTAACCAAAACTGAGCTCATTTGCAGGTAAAACTTGTCTCAAAGTTTTAAAATCTTTATTTTCTGGCCATGATAGTTGTATGTTTGAGGGTGTCATTCAGATGATGGAACTTTGTTGAGTCGTACGGGGGAAGCTCTTGTCATTTCAGGCTTCATCATCTTCCACCCTTTGGGCGACATCAGAGCTGATTGTCAAGTGAAATTAACAGATCAATTTTTCTCTTTTACAAAAAATAAATGTATCCTCTTGTCAGTTCACAGAAACGTAGTCGTATGTATCAGCTGTACCCCATGTTTTACTTCATAGAACTTTGAAGAGTTGTGCTGGAAAGTGCCCGTGCAGCCTTTCTCAGCTGTCTCCAGCTCGGCCCTTCTCTTATTTACTCGATCGATTCCTGCATTTCAAAGAGTTGGTTTCTCAAATGAACAAAGTGTCACTAAAGAGCACGGCCAGGATGACGAATGGAGCCGGAGCAACCGCTCCCACATGTGTGGAGTCTTTGCTCCTCGCCTTCTAACAGAGCGGCATTGACTACCACGTCATTTCAAGTCCTTTTGATATTACTATAACAACTCTGTTTGTATTCATAGGGAAAAATAGAAAATTGGCAAAAAAACCATAATGCTCAGTCTTCGGGCTGGTTGATAGATCAACATGAGCATCGGCCAATTAAAGAATTAAACTTGTAGCAGTAGCTCACTTCGTAATAGAGACTAGACGCAACTTCTAGACCTTTTGGAGAGCGCTGATGCCATCACTTGATGCTGCTTTTGCGTATTTGTCTCTTGAAATTCCTGGTTCTTGTTCTTGCACAGGTGATTGCAGAAGATTGATAATGATGATGATATGGAGGATGGGTGCATTTATTTTGTTTCTTTAGGGACAAGGTATCCGATTTTTTATTAAGTAAAACTATTCTGTCTGAAACCCGTTTACTACAGCCTTTCTCAGTGTTTGTAAATGAAGATGTTGAGAACAGCACTACCAACACAGAAACTACAACTATCGGAGACCTAGAAGTAACCCAACACACGTACGACCTTACAGTAGAGTTGGGCACTCATTGGGTTTTATTCGGTTCCAGTGCCAAAGTTGTTCTTTGGTTCCGATTTTGGTCCCTAATCGATGCCAGTTTTGGTTCTTCAGTAATAAAAATAATGCCTACATCCCAAATCAAACACATTTTTATTCCCGAGTCACATATTGACACATGGTTAAGACCTTCGCGTCAAACATTGATCTTTTGGGTGTCGTCGTTTTTTGACGTGCTGGTTGCTACTATTAAATCAGAGCTCCCCAACCTTTTTCGGCACAAACCGATGGTCCGCCCTTCTTTCGCTGCATACCAGTGGTGCGCCGTTCTTTCACCGAGCAGCGAATTCGCTGCCTGTGACCCTGAGTTTGTCTGAGGGATTACCGGGGAATTAATCTCGCTCAGGGGGTGTGTCTACATGACAGCCGCTTCCCCTGTGTCTGTGTCTCCGCATTAACCCAAAAGGAGGGAAAATTATTATTTTCTCGACCCGCGTTCTCCGCAGTGGCTGTCTCTCTCCAGCGTGTGGAGGGGGCGAGTTCTGCTGAAGTCTGCTTGCAGCAACAGGACAAAAACACTGGTATTGGATTAGTATTTTACCCGGTGATCGGGTCACTGAAAACATCACGTGCCCAAAGCTGAGTTCCTGATTGGCTGATGTCATGTAGCCACCTGTCAAACCTTTGTGACCTGCAGTGAAATGCAGCCAGACATTTGAGAGTTGCGCAGCGCACGGTCTCATGGTCGCCCCGTCACTGGTTTTATATGAGCAACGGGATTGGTTACAACTTCAGAGAACCGAAGAGAGTAGAAGCGATTGACGTGTCCAAAGAGAAATTTACCTTCAATGAAACTTAGAATCGAAATCATTTGCAGCAGCTTTTTTCGGTTTCAGTAGAATCACGTAAATCATAACGGTTCCTACTTGGAACAGAACTTTGGTGTCCAATCCTACCTTGCAGCCAAAAAAACACTGGTGATATTGATCACAACCCTACCAACACAGAAACTATGGCCAAACACGTCTCAATCCGAGAAGCAACCCAAAGACAACCTAATATTCAAAAATCACTGGAGACGTTGGGAACAAAACACAGAAACTAAAACCATCGGAGACCTAAAAGTACCAACCAAAGTACAACTTTACAGTCAAAAACATTGGAGACTTTGGGAAGAACCCTACAAACACAGAAACTACAACAAATCGGAGACCTAAAAGGAACCCAAGGACAACCTCGAAGTCAAAAATTACCAAAGAGTTGGGATCAACCCTATAAACATAACCTACAACCATCGGAGACCTACCTAAAAGGAACCCATCACAAGTAAGACCTTACAATGAAAAAAACACTGGAGACATTGAACACTACCTACCAACGAATGAGGCATAAAAGAGGAATTACTGGAAAAATCAAGAGCTTTTCTCTCCAAAATATCTGGAGTAAAAGGTAAATATCTCCTTTATCACTGTAAATGTCGAGCTGAGAATAGGAACCAGCACTGGCTTAGTGAACGCTCACTTTCCTCCCACTTCTCGCTCTTGTCCCACAGTCTTTTGTTTTCCCTTTATCTCTCTTCTCCATTTATTTTCTGCTTCACAAGCAGGGGGTCACTCGTTCTCCTCTTTCATAAAGAAGCAGTTTGCTCATCACACGGATCAAATAACTGTCTGCTGGTTTAATAAAGACATCCCGTTTCCTGTCCTTCTTTTCCCAACGTCCCGTCTGTTCCTCTGAAACCGTTAAGACCATCAGATTGATCAAACAGGGAGTGAAGCGAAGGTGGGGGCGTTGCCAAATCAATCCAACGAGTCAATTTGGGGGGGATCGAGATCACCTGCACAATAAATAACCAAGGACAAACTGGAGACGCGGCGAGGGAGAGGATGAGGATTGGCGCTCTGAAGGAGGCAGCGGGAGGACAGAGAGTTGAGCTGCAGGTCTGCATCTAACAGCACAGCGGGTCTCCGGTGGACTGAGACGGGGATTACAGGGATCCGTGGGAAATCACGCAGTTTAACACCCAGACAGAACCTCCGGATCGCCGTTCTCGGTGCTGTGTTGATGGAGAAGCCATCATCAGTCATTATCCTTAATTCTTAATAGTTTAAAGTTCCAATCCAGTCATATTTGGGTATATTTTAAAATCGTTTCTAGTGGTTTTTTAATTGTGATTATCCAGTTTTTAGCCAAAATTAAAATATATATATATAGTTTTCTAGGACATAGTTCCTGCAGAGCTGCAGAAGTTCATTACGAATTTGGTTTGAGTTGTTGGCGGAACCATTAGTGGAGAAACCCCGCCCTCCCTTCCCATCACCCATCTGTTTACACAGTCTTCTTCAAGCTTTCAGCTTCTCACAATGCTAAGCTAACCTTAGCGTTACAACAAAAATGGTGAATAATGTTGGACCTATCCAGCTTGTATTTTCTACGTCACCAATGTTATCTTTTCCCTGAATCGCAGTGATTTCACCAAAGGAATACTCCAACATTTTAAGCTAATTTTTTTTACAAACATATTGCAAATTTTCCACAAATGACTGTAAACTATTTTGTTCCTACACTCCTTTGAAACTAAAGTGAGATGCAGCCCTTTAGAGTACAGATTAGAATCACTACTGTGTTTGTTTGTAAGTCTGCCAAGAGACCCACAACTAATGAAAATACTAATAAAAATTCCACAAGTGTTTTTAAAAGACTGCCAATTTATCTAGGAATGCCCGACTCAGCAAATTGCAGCAGACTCGACCGTTTCACCTCAGAACCTGCTCACATCTGTAGCAGTGGAGAAAGTTTACATGTAATAACAGTTCGTCTTTACCCCATGTGCTATCCTAGGCATGTTTACAATTAAAGTGGGGTCATCTGGACCCCTCAAGACTTCTTTTCTCAATGATTTTTTTATCTTCACTCGTGTCTGTGGCAGACATAAAATCCTGTCCACCTTTGTCATGAAGGGGATCTCACATCAATGTGAGGGTGGGTCATCCGGACCCCATAAGAGAGCTTGAGGGTTAAAGACCCACTCCACTGAAAATGGTGTTTTTAACATGTACTGATAATAGAGGACATATAAACGCAGTGTCACACATGACATGTCATGTTATGACATTGGTCATAAAACCAAGTTAGAACCATAGAAGAAGTCTGAATAAACCGCACAAACAAGACTAATCACTTTGACATTTAGAACACTGGGCAGAAATCGTGTATTTTATTTATTTATTTATTTTTTCTATAGAGGTGTTGAATAAACCCAGTTGGGTTTCTGTGACACCGACCCATTCTCATCCTAAAGTCGTCACATATTGACGCCTAAGGACCCCATTGTGACATTTTGATGTTTTAGGTATCCCCAGTTTGCCGTTTTTTGACGTTTTGGCTGTTCATGAAATCAAGGGTCCATAATCCTTGGGATGCGTCCAGTACCGGTACCCTAACCTAGTACCGCTGCCCAACCTCTAACCTGGTACTGGTTCATGCCCGGTAGCGCATCTGGTACCAGTTCGGGTCCTGTACCGCATCTAGTTCTTCATCCGGTGATGGGTTAGTGTAGTTGGTTTGGGTACCGGTGGGCTCCGCGTCCTGGTACTGGACGTGTTCTGGTTCACGGCCCAGAGGTTGGGGACCTGCGATTTAACGAGAACAGAGAACCCCGGGCCGCGAACTGGAACCGGTCCAGTACTAGGACGCGGAGTGCACCTGTACTCTGACCCAGTACCGGTTTGCATCCGGCACTGGGTCTGATTCAGGTCTGGTACCACATCATACCGCATTTCAAGAGTCAAGCTATCTAGTTATGGCCCAGAAGGGTAGATCTTTAAAGTGGATAACAAACTTTATAAGAATCAAAAAAATATCATAAAAAAGCTCTAAAGATCTTGAAAAGTATTAAAAAAAAATAAATTCTAACAAAAAAATCCCAAAAGGTTTTCTATTAGGAGTGAAAGGGTGCATTCACACTGGACGGGTATGGATCAGCACAGACGTCAAGTTTCAAGGTTAAGACAACGTTGAGACAAAGTTAAGACAATGTAAAGACACTAGCTAGCAAGCTAGCACGCTCCGTTGCCCAGTCTTCAGCAGAGCTAATAGCAATTGCCCCTTGTGGCTAACGTCCTCCACTTGTTCCCTGCACTCCAAATAAATCACAGTATCGTCTGCAAACATGTTAATCCTCTGTAATCTCTGTCTAACCTTATCTGTAAGCCTTACAAACAGGAAGGGGCTCAGAGTGGATCCCTGGTGTACTCCACCTTGAACTCCTCTGTCACCCCTACGGCACATCTAACCACTGATCAGTACATGTTTCTGTATTTTTTATGATTCATGACAGGAAACACTTAAAAAGTAAGAAGTACTTCACACACTGGAGAGACGGTCTTCAAACCATTGGATTAGGGGGCTGCATCTTAGTTCAGCCGATATTTAATACGAATGACATTTACCTAACGTCTTGATTGCAAATAGGTCGTGATCATTTCAAGACTTTTTAGCTCCGTGATCATTTAAATAAGTCCTAATAAAGTCGTGGGTTTGCATTAGCAGGAAATGAAACGGCTTCTGTCCACACGCCAAAAATGAGGCTCCAAAGTGGATTAAACGACTCCTCGCCGAGCGTCACGCCTGATTTCTCTGCAGCTTGATGACAGCCGTCTTGTTCTTTAACTTCAACCTTTCCCCTCCAGGCTTTTTGTCCCGCGCTGCTTTCCATTTGTTCCTATTCCCAGCGTCCTTTCACTCCGTCTTGTGATCTTTGCGGTTCTCTCCTCCTCTTTTTCTTCCTTGCTTGTCGCGTTCCGGCTCCCTCGATGCTCGCTGTCACTCTTTCATGTGAAACCAGATTTTTATTTATTTTTTTATCCATTCATCTCCCTCCTGTTTCCCACTAGTCTCTCCTGTCTTTTTACTCTCTATTTTTTGTCTGTGATCCCGAATCCTTCGGGGTTCAGAATCCTCATGCTTCTGCTGACGTTTCATCTGTCGAGGAAGAACTTTTTGCTTTCAGTGTTTACATTATTTTTTTGCTTTTATGCAGACGTTGGCTTCATATGTTATAAAAGCTGCTCAGAATTTTCGTTTCATGTGTTTTTAACCATCGCTAAAGAAAAGCTTTGAGAAAACAAAACATGTTCTAAAGCTGCAGAGATGAACAAATTCTCCTAAAATGTTGGGGAGTTTAAGCGATTGTCATTACAACTTTCTTTTTTTAGTATTTGTCTTGTTTTTTATGGAAGCATATTCTATTCCATAAAAAAATCATTCTAAATTTTGTGTTTTTTGTTCTAACTATTGTTGTTTTTAATGCTTATCTTTATCAAGTTTTTTTGTGTAAATTAACACATTTTCAGTGCATTTTTTCATGTTTTCTCATGCAATTTTTTTCATCTTTTGTACAAATGTTTTTTGTGTTTTGTTTTTCATGCTACCTCTTTCTGTGTCAGTTTTTGTTGTTGTTTTTACGCTAAGTTTTGTTGTGATTTTTGTAATTTTTTATGCTAATTTTTTTCCTGTAAGTATGATGATTTTTTATGTCGTTTTCATGCTAATTTTTGCTGCATTTTTGATGAAAATTTTCTCATGATTATTTTTTTTTCATGATAATTTTTTCAGTTTTTATGCAAATTTTTATTGTTTTCTTTTTTGTACAATTTGTTCATGCTGGGTTTTTGTATTTTCTTTCTATTTTTTTGTATTTTTCATTCTATTTTTTTCATTTTTCTTTTTCTTCATTCTATTTTTTGTATTTTTCATTCTATTTCTTTTTTTGTGGTAATTTTTGTTTTAGTTTTCATGCATTTTCTTTCTGTCATGCTAATATTTTTATGTTTCATTTTGGTTTTCATGCTAATTTTTGTCATATTTTTCATGCTCTTTTTTCCTTATCATGCTAATATTTTTCTCATATTTCATACTAACTTTTCATCATTTCTGCATGCTAATTTTTTTAATTTTTTTTGTAAATTTTTTGGTCATGTCTAATTTTTTTTCAAGTGACTTTTTTTTTAGTTTTCATGCTTTTGTCATATTGTTTCAGCAAATCTTTTTCATGCTAATTTTTATTTTTTTATGCTAATTTCTTTTGTATTTTTCATGTTAATGTTTTTCTCATTTTTAACATTACTTTTTGTCATTTTTTTCTTTGCTTACTTCTTTTATAGTTTTTGCACTATAATTGTTTTCCGTATTTTGTGCTAATCTTTTTAGCATATTTGTCGCTGATTTCTTTAAGAACTACAAAAGCGAAGAACTCCATCAGGCTGGTCTCTGACCGCATCTCCACAGACGTTGATGCTACGGTCACACTGCGCTGGATGTGGGTATTTAACAGAAAACGTTTGTCATGTTCGTGTATTGTAAAGGGTGCTACCCAGACTTCACCACCAACTCCCAGTCCTTGATTAGTCAAAGTTCAACTGGTTTAACTTTCAGCTCACATTCAATGGCCGACCTACTCTTGACTTCTTGGCCAGGTCGTCCTCAAAAAAGAGATCTTGATCTCAAAAACGTTTTTTAATATCATCAAATAACTGTAAAACATATATTCACCTGTTGCTATAAACTGTACCTGCTTTGCTTGTGTATTCTTAATCATCTATGGTAGTCATGGAAACCCAACGCTGACACATCGTTGTGTAATTTCTGTAACAAAATGTCAACAATCTCACTTTGCTTTGTTTGTTTTCCAGCATTTCTCCATCTTTTGCATCTTTTAACCTTTGAATAGAAAATAGTTGCTGACTCAGACTTAGTGGATGTGATCCAGCCACCAACACGCAGTCCAAAACCGCCAAAAAAAGGATGTTACTGAGGTGACCTTTTTTTGTTGCAGTGTGGAATCTGTTTGGGAGGACTCTCTTTGCTCCACACCAGCTTGTTTTCCTGAACTTTACACTAACAAGTGGACGTTTGTCACGTGTACTTGTATGATGTGGTAATACGAGATAGAGATGTTGCTAAAGTTTTGTCTGTCTGTAAAAAAAAGCAAAAAATACTTAAGAGAGTTAAGAGATTTGGGTGTGTATTAAAAGATCTTGCACTTGTCGAAAAAAATTGTCTCTGTAAAAAAGTTTGGAACTAATATACGAAATTAGTGTTTTCTATGTGTAGAAAAATTGTGTCTGTAAAAAGTTTTGTATGTCTAAGTAATTTGTGTTGTTTGTAAAACAGTATCATATAGAAAAAGATTGTAAGTTATAACAAAATTGACGTATTTCTCAAAACTGCAAGAAACACTTTTTCTACGGGACCAAAAACTGGATCCCACGCTTAGCGGGCGCCACAAGAGGTCCCGCCGCATCACAGCTCACCAAAAGTTGAGCCTGTCATGCAAAATTGTTGGATCCACCAACACATTCTCATTCCCAAGTGGAGAGCACCGGTACCCTAACCTGGTACCGAACGCGTCACCAGATGCTGTACAAGACCCGAACTGGTACCAGATGTGGTACCAGGCTGGAACCAGGTGCGAACCGGACACCTTCAGGCACCATTTTAGGGTACCAGTACTGGATGCTTCCCGAGGACCGGTTTACATCCAGTACCACATCCGGTACCACGTCACAAGGGTTGCGGACTCTTGATTTTACAAGCAGCCAGTATGTCGAAAAACGATGAGTTGAGGACACCGAAAACGTCAAAAAGTGACAAGTTGGGGATGATAATGTTTTGGATCCACAGACGTAAAATCACCAATTTCCCAAAGTCTCTTCATCCGTAGCCGATTTCACGTAGCTTCCCGCTCCACGGCGTGAATAAGACGCCGACGTCTCCTTTGATAGAGGATGATGAGCTCTAGAGCCGTGACAGAAATCTGAATATTTCTGCTGTAAATCAAAGTATTGTTCACATCAATGACTTGTTGCGTTACTTGGTTTGTGTTTATTCGCATAATTGTGACTTAATGGAAACAAATTGTGTTCTTTGGACATTTCTAGAAAATTTTGTGTTTCTGCATAACAGAAACACAGATAATGTGTGAATGTGTGTGTGACTGTAGGGCAGTTTAGGCCTTATAAGAAGGTAGTAAAGTGCTGTAAAAGTATTTACCATCTCCCTGTAAGATGACCACAGGACGTCTAAAGTAACTACCCAATGATTGTGTAATTTCCCAGCAGTCCGGTTGTACATAAGGAGCACATTATCACATGAACAGCACTAACAGAGTCCCTGTGATGTTCACAGGATTTTGAAAAATCTCTACAACACACCTGTGTATCATCTACTTACCCTTCAATGATGTCTAAGGGTTCTCTATGACCTGTCAATAGCAGCATACCCATAGACAAAAATAAACATTTTCCCACTACAGACTCACCGAGTCTACAACCTTGATATATTTCATCCAGGTTTGCCTCTTTTTTCCACCCGCAGCCCCACCCGTTACTGAAGCTTAACTGCGATAGGACCCCCCCCATCACCACCATTTCTCCTCCAGCATCATTACATAACCGGCTGCCAGTTGCACCGAGGAGGGAAAGGGCAGGCCAAGGGAAGGGGGAGGCAACCCTCCTGACCTCCCACCAAAGGGGGGAGACGCAGTGATTGAGGAGCCATCAGCTGTATGCCAGCTGCTCACCCCCCACCCCCCCCCATCCTCAACCACCCTTCTGTCCGTCTGTCTGGCTTACTTTCCTCCAGCGTGGCCTCTTTCTCTTCCTCCCATCCTCACAGAACCCTTTTTATTTTTTTGCTTCAACATAAAGCCACTTCCAGTCTTGTGACAACCATCACCTAGTTATTGAAGCCCTGAGGGATCAGGAAAAGTGATAAAACTAAAGCAAGGCTTCTCCCATCCCGCTTTGTTTTATTACATCCCCTCAGGGCAGCTGTTCCTACTTTTATTTGGATTTTTTTTCTTTTTTATCCCTAATTTTTCTGTTCTGCCCTCCTAATGAATTTCAGTCCAGATAACTCAGCTAATGCAGGTTATTTTAGAGTAAAGGGGACAAGAGAGAGCCCTGCTCCTTCTCTGCACCAGGTCAGCCCCTCAATTATTCATCAGATGATGGTGCACTTTTTTTTTTCTCTCCTTCTGATCAGAGTTAAAACAACTCCAGGTGATTTCCTCCAGCACAGAACTGCAGGGGCACAGATGCAGTTTGGGTCAAACTCTGGCTTCTATTGGGTTCATCTTAAGCTAGTTTCCTTTTAGCTTTGGAGATGTGGCCATTTTGCACCAACTCTGATTTTGTTGAAACATAACTGGTGTTTTCGAGAATTGAGCTGTAATCTGCCAATAAACATCCCACCCCATATCATGATACTTACCCCTTTCCAGGTGGAGCATTATCATTAATTGTTATTATTTTTTAGGTGTTTTATGGGTTTAAAAAAGCTACGGTAACAAGGTAATTTATCCTTCAGGGGATCAATACATTTTTATTTAAATATTTCCACCACTGACTGTCTATGAGAACTGGATTGAGTGAGAGTGATATCACCAAAAGAAAATGGTTTACATCCGGCTTTAACCAAATTAAGTCAAATTAGACGCCATTATTTTTAACGGTACGGACTTTGCCATGTTGTAGACAGACGTCACCTGTAAACAGTGATAGGTCCAAATTGGTTGGAGTCAAAGTTCAAATGGCAACTGCTCTCACCAATCAGGAGTGAGCTTGCTGGGAGGCCACACCCCTGACACCTAAAAGTGGGCTCAGGAGAATGTTTTAAATATTGGATGTAGGGGGCCAATGGGATCCATCTATTTTCATTTGAATTTTTCGCAATTTTCGTAGAAATTTTTTTCACATTTTTTGTAGATTTTTTTTCGCACTTTTTGTGGATTTTTTAACGTATTTTTGTGTAATTTATTTTTGCTTTTTTGTTGCTAATTTCTTTTTCTACAACCAGTCTCGCTCCTAACCTCATCTACTTAGAAAAACTATAAAGCTTCATACACACTGGGCATGTGCGGTAAATAACTTCAACCTTAAATGTAAATAACTTTGAAAATGAAAAAAAAAAAAGAACGTTTTTAGTCAGATCAACATTCAGAGGGGAAGACAGGTTAAAAACTAGTGGTAAAATTTTTATGCAAGACTCCACCCGGTGGTCATTTGGTGAACTGATCCAGTATAAGAACTAATACAAAACACTAAAATATACTGTATATTAGATAAACAACAATAATAATATTAACAAATTATACAAACTAAGTGTAAATATGTCTATAGAGTTAGAAAAGCACAAATAGATTTTATAAGTTAGCTATAGCTAGGTCACCATACTGTACGTAGAATAGCATTAGCACTGTTTAAAGTAGCACTATGCTAATAATTCTGAAAAACTGAAGAAATTATTGGATCGTTGAGCTTCAAAGCTACAGAAAATCTGTGAAAAAATGACAAATATAGAATATTTTTTTATTGTTTTGAGAAACTTAATTTGCGCTGGTAGCTAGGCTAAAAAGTAAACCATAAAACTGAACAAACACACAACCAGTTAATAATCTTGTCTCTGCTATAGACTAACCTTAGACTTTGACCGCACTCTGCAGAAAGGAATGGTCATTTCATATTCTCCACATCCTAGCAGACCATTTCTTGACAGATTCGATTGGTGGAGTTTGCAGTCTCAGGCTTAGGTCACATTATTCACAAGTGCCAAAGGGTCTGACATCAGTCCAAATCTAGAGTTTCATCAGCCAATAATCCATAAGGAGGGCGTGTTAAACAAAAATCAAATATTTTGTGTTGTCTCATGATCAGGCTTTGATTTGTTTCTTGGTCAAAAATGGTCATTTCATGATAAAGTATTCATTGATGTATTGTTTTTAGCTCTAGTAAGCTGTATGGGAGATGTGATCTACAGTTTCTGCTCATAGAAGATTCATCCGTTTAAAAGTTCTGTGCTTTCACGTATAGACGATTGCACTTTTGATTGATAATGGCTTCCATGATGCCACTCACTCACTCACTCACTCACTCACTCAAAAACTCCCACTTGAATGGCTCAACAGTCTGACTCAGACAGGGAGCCAACAGTTTCTGACTTACCTGTCAACGCCGCGGCGGGCTCTGCCTCCAGAGCTCCACGCCGCGTCCCGCAATTGAGGGAATTACAGCTGCGATCAAATAAACTGCAAGTCCGACCCACGCAAACACTCTGCTGCTGGATGACATGATGGTTAATGCTCCGCCAAATGAGAGGCGCTGTTACACAACAGCCATTACACTCCTGTACTGAAAACCAGCCTTCAAATTTTCCCCCTCGGTATTGCGTGATGAATATTTCAGATTGGAAATGAGAATGTTTAAAGTTCAGGAGGATGCTCAGCCTCGGCGTGGGTGGGCCGTTGCATAAGAGGGAGAGGTGAGAGCAGGTCTAATCAGTTACCGTGGGCTTTTCTGGAGGTGTTTTTTTTTTCCCAAACAGCTGGGACTGAAGGATTTCTAACTGCTGGGCCGTGACAGCTCTCTATCACACCAGTTACTCCGGCGCCGCTGGACTTTTTTCTCAAAACTGACTTAGAAATTGCTGTAAATGTCCGACCACAGAGCTGAATCCTAAAGTACTTTCGATAAAGAACTCTGGAGAGACTCCAGTCGCCTATTTGTACTTTCCTTTCAATTCAGAATCCCATATGGCATCACGATAAATACATTTTTTAGAAAACACCAAAGGAAGCATGTCCAAAGTCTGGGCCGATTTCATGTCATCCTGTCATGAATTCAATAATAGAGCCCCCCAGCACTTTCTAAAAACTGCATGATTTCTTGTTTGTGATTGGTTAACGTCCATCATAAGCTTTTCTAATACGTCTCTTGAACTTTCTGTGACACTTTCTAGCTCATTTCTAAACAACTGTAAGCGAAATGAAAGCGAAATACATAAATTATACTCATAAGTTGAGTATTTTATAAAATATAACACTTAATGTGAACACAAATTTATTGTTTGCTATTTTTTTCCAGGAAGACATTTTGTTCATTTTTTTTCTTGTTTTCAAATATGAATTTCTCTGGGATTTAGGTAAAAATGTATTCAGATATATTTCTGTTCTACTCCTGTTCTACTACTTTACTGTATTCCAAAGTATCCCATGGCAATACAATAGTAAAAGAATATTTCATTTGAATGGAATGACATTACAAGGGTTCTGAGAATGCTGGCCAATTGGTTGACCTTCACAAATATTCACCTCGACAAATATGACCCACTACGCAAAGTGTGTTACACTCCAATCAATCAACCAACCAACTAGTCAATAGACCAACCAACCAACCAATGAGATCCCATCCAATCATCCATGTGGCTGTATGTATGTATGTAGGATTAATTCGTCATTTAAAGCTTTAACAAAACCAGATTTCATTCACTGTCTGTAATTGAAAAATTGGCAAATCTGTACAGGTACACAGGTCATCCACACAAAATAGCAAGGTTGTATTTCCTCTGGACATATGATTGGTGCTTTAAACCCAGACATTTTCACCACCATGTGTCTGGGCTCCACGTTGTAGCAATTAATACTAAATATTGTGTTGTGTGTACTACCCACTGTTACTGTTCAGGGATTCTCTTGTGTTTGTGGTCTGCATTTGTGCCTGGTACGATAGATGAACGTGATTGGGTGTGTTATATATTGGGTGTGAAATAAAGGGATGGAATTTGTAGAAGTTCATTGCTTCTGCTGTGATTGTAGCCTACAACAACCGTGGACACTGCAATAAGAGATCTGAAGCAGAAAAAGCTATTTCTGACTCAAGACTGAGGTAAAGAACAAAACGTGCGCCGGTGGATGAAGAGATCAGAAGGCGGATATGGGGTTGGCTGGGTCACACTCGCCAGGCCCTGACGTGGAATCCCAAGGGGAAAAGAAAGTAAACAAGACTAGGAGCCCTCACCGTTTATGGACATGAGAAAGAGCTTCTGTTCATCGGTGCCGGCACATACAAGTCCACAACTTGTACACAACATGTAAACAGAAATCTCTAAGGCAACCGACAATAAAATAATAAGCTTAAAGTAATAGAACTGTGTACTCAGCGGGTTTACAGCCAAAAAAAAAAGTGCTGAAATATAATTTTCACAGGGGGAACCACAGCTCAGGGTAATAATGTGCCCTGTTGACCCGTTTCGTCATCCTCCACTGTAAATCCAAAACTGCAAACTTCTTGTTTTCCATCCGAAGTGATGTTTTGACAGAAAAAAAATTGCTGTGTTGCCACATCAGGGCTATCCTGTAAGAATAATATTGATCTCTGTGGGAGGGTTGGAGGGAGTCCTGGGGCTCTGGGACACCTTTACTTTCAGTCAGTAATCACACTGCAGGAGATGACCCATTGCAGAGAGGTAATGATGATGATGATGTGTTTGCTGCTGCAGCTGAAGAAGCATGCGGAATCTGAGTTTACTGAAAAGCATCGACTCAGATCCTCAGGCAGTTATTGGTGCAACTCAAGAATTCCAAATAATCACGTCTTCTCTGGTGTTTTGTCTACATTTAGAGATAGATCAGTCTTTGGGTGAGCGGTGTAACGTCTGTCACTGAAATGTAAAATTAAGGCAGTTTGGTAAACATAAACTCCCATTAACAAAGTCTTAAAACTGAGCTAACAGATATATCTAAAATTGGTAACACAATCTTTTTACAAGCTATCCCTTAGCCCTAACTACCCCTACGTGTGGATATGAGGTATCAAGGTTGTCAGCACGAAATATCAGGCCAAAAATGTTGCAAGGGACATGCAGCAAGTCATAGAGGACACTTATACAACATGAAAGGGTAATGAAGTAGGTGAGGCACAGGTGTGTCGTATGGACTTTTCATTTTTTCAAGCTCCCCCAATCCTAGACAACACAACAAATCATTTTGCGCTGTTTGTGTGATAAGGGTGCAATCCTTGCAAGAGAAAATTAGACAATCAGATCGTAGTATGGGGTCAGAATACTAAAGTTGTTGAAGGGGCACTTGAGCATCACCTACAGTGGGCTAGTAGTCCAACCTTACTTTTAACTAGAAACAGTATCACCCAAGCACCACAAGTGGGTCCAACTTACATTAGCCTTACAAATACTTCACGATACTCTTACTACAAACGCGACAATGCCATTTTATATGACATCCCTAGAGGACACTTAAACAGCACGCAAGGGTAACGAAGTAGGTGAGGCACAGGTGTGTCGTATGGATTTTTCATTTTTTCAACCTTCCCAAATCCTAGACAACACAAGAAGTCCATTTGCACTGTTCACGTAATAAGGGTGAAATCCTCGCAAGAGAAAATTAGACAGAGTGTAGTATGGGTCGGCATTCTAAAGTTGTTGAACGGACACTTGCGTATCACCTACACACCCTGTGTCTTTGGCATTTGCATGTAGTGAGGAAGGGGCCAGTAGTGGAACCTTACTGATGACTAGAAACAGTATCACCCAAGCACCACAAGTGGGTCCAACTTACATTAGCCTTACAAATACTTCACAATACTCATACTACAAACGCGACAATGGTACATTCCATTTCTATGACATCCCTTAAGGTAGCAGTATCATCCTCGAAGACCTGGACTACCCAAAAACCAATGGTGACAAATACAGCTACTACTGTGCGATGGTAGAATCCTCAAGATTTTGTGCCAGCGTCCAATTTTTGGACGTGAATGTAGATCCTGGCAGTCAAGCACCTGTCAGACATGCTTTCCATGTACCCTCAGGCTACCGGGCACTTGATATGGTCGACCGCCGTCCAGAGAGATTTCAGGCAAATCTGGCTGCCACCAAACTGTTGCCGCCCAGCTGTCGCCCAATTTAAGGTCATCCTCGCCAGTCACTGGACTGCCACCGCGCAACCTCAAAGTGTTCCCAGGCGGCCGCTGACTGGTGTCACCTTTTAGAGAATAATCGTCCAGGTACTGTGAAATTTTTCCTAAAACCTACGCGAATTACTCAAGTTGCCGCTTTTTGGAATATGTGACTGTAGTCTAATCACTTTTGAAAAAGAGTTTTGTTTGTTGACTACGGAGTTAATAAACACACCCATATTAAATGAGTCTAAAACCATTTATCTTAGATTGTCCTGAACATTTGATCAAACCATGGATTAAAATAAATGTTCAAGTAGAAATCTATCTATAAAATATTGTGTTTGATTTATTTTGGTACTAATAGAGAGTAATTCAATGAAAAAATGTTAGAATTAGTTGAATTAGCCTCTGATATTATTGAGAAGTAACAACAACTGTCATTTCTCTGATGTTTACTGTGTTTTCAGAGCTCCAGGTAAGTCCAGAAAGTCTCCTTTGAAGTGTAGAAAAAATAAATAAAAATCCCCAAGTGGCTTCCCTCTCGGCCGCGACAAAGAGACCTTTGACAGGTGCGGAGAGTGTGGCTCTTTTGCACTTACAGAAGGAGCTGCTTTCGTCCTTTGTGCCTTCCATGGTGCCATCCGGCAGCATCTGGAGGTAGAAGCCGTGTCTGCAGTAGAGGCGCGTGACAATGCCCTTCAGCTGGGGCTCTGCAGAGCAAACACAGTGTTCACACGCCAGTTAGCGGGGAGCACACAGCCGTCAGGCGACACGTATTCATGCACACATCCAGCCGTGAGCGCAGACTAAACAAGAGGCAGCCCTTAACATTTACTCGCAGCGGGCCGCTTGTGTGGGAGAGCTCGTGGCCTTCAGCGAGATTGATAGAACCTCAGCATCGGCTGAAAGAGAAGCAGGTTCTTTTTTTTTAACTTCAAACCAGGCTCTTGTTTGTGGGCGCTTTTAGCCGCCACCTGTCAATCCGAGAGCCGGCAAAGACCGCAGAAACACGTGTATCGGAGCTCAGGCCATTCCAGAAACCTGCTGTCAGGGGAGGACGTTCAAGACAAAAGTAACTTTCTGGAGGATTATTTAATGTCTCTTCTTCAAGAGACTGCAGTTTTCAGTGACTGAGATTAGTGAGGGGGATCTGGGGAGTTAATTAAATTGGCTGGACCACCAGCTGGACGTCAACCAGAGAAATCTTTTGCTGGAACCAGGAGATTCTGGGTCTTAGAGTCTAGCGTTAGCAGTTCCAGTTGAACAGCTTTTGTGGTTCAGAGAGCTTAAAAATTAATGATGGGCCAGAAAACCACGAGGAATTAGTCAAATCCATCATTAACCCTCAGTAGTCCATTTTTTTTTAGCTATCATCATTTATCTTTGGTGTATTTTGGAGGGCAATGGACTGGAAGGCAAACCGTCAATAAACAAATGAATTTTCAAACTTATGTCATATATAAGACACACCCAACTGTAAAGGACATTTAGCAAATTCAAAGACTCTCATAAAAGTGTGTTTATCAGTCAGACAGTATTATATACGTTCAGAGTAATTCTAGATCTTGTTCGTAACACACTACATGTGTGAGGTGACAAAATCACAATTTCTGTAACTCCCAACCATGTTAGCAACATATATATATAAAACACACAAAACATGCAGATACCACTAAAACAAACATTATTGTAACAGACAAATGTGGCTAAAACTAAAGTTACTGTCACTATGCTAACTCCCAATGTTGCTAATATGTATAACAGAGTCGTAAACCGCTAAAACAAACGTTACTATAATTAGCATTGTTAGTAGGAAACATAAAAAAACAGACAGATGTTTATAACGTAAAGAAAACAGACGGATACCGCTACAACAAATGTTACAGCGATTACGCTAACTCCCAACTTTCTTAGACATACGTGAAAAAAACAAAAAAATAAATGTCGCTGCGACTATGCTAAGTCCCAAACTTCTTAGTTACGTAATAAAAACAAGGTCCAACACGTTAGTCACATTAGTGTAGGCCCCGCCTTCCTTTATTGGAGCATCAAATCGGTCACTTTATAACTTCTTTATACATTTTATAACTGACAGATACAATGACTGAGCAAGCACTTCCAGTTCAGTTTTGTCCAGATTTTCAATTACAATCAACGATGGAAAGTTAGGCACCAGTCAGTAGTGAATTCCTCCTCGTGCCTCTAGTGGTCATTACGGGAAT
>NC_050529.1:6501145-6502315 GCF_002922805.2 Oryzias melastigma
AACGTCGGTAAGTATAGCTGCCCCTGCGACGTAAGAACAATTCTACCTCATCACTGCAATCAGGTTTATACGTACATCTTTGGTCTGAAACACTCAGGAAAAAGAGAATTGACTGATTACAATGTTTTTTTTTAGGATGAAAATCCAGAACTTTTATTTCTAGACACGTTGGACTGCATGGCGCCCTCCTCCACCTTTGATTTGATTACATTATCACCTCTAAAGCCGCAGTCAGAACAAACCTCGGCGCCTTTGCATATCGGGCCGCTTCAGCACACCGAGGTGGAATAAAAAGGCTGAGCGAAGAGGCCGTGTGTAAAAGCAGCTGGTAATGATTCAAGTTTTTTAATGTGCCTTTCAGGGACAAGTCATTTAAGTCTTGTGAGAGTAAACACGCTCTTCTGGCTTCGTTACCTCTTGAAATATGGAACCCAAACAGGAATCAGAACCTCTATGGAGATGCTATTTAGGAAATTCAAGCTTAAATGTTTCAAAATAAAAGCAGAAATTCAAAATTCACCCAAAAATGTACTTCTATGGATTTGTTAAAATCTCTTCATAACCTCTTTGTGTACACAGACCCCCCCAGCGCCCCGGCGCCGCGCTGCCATGTTCATCCGCCCGTGTTTACTGTAGTTTAACTCCTCAAAGCTGCTTAAGCATGGCAGAGACGACTCTCTTACTCCAAAAGCGCTGCTGGGAGCGGGGAATCAGAAAGCCGAAGCGTTTCCATGATCAACTTTTAATGAGGGGCATCAAATATGGATGAGCCCAGAGGATTGTGGGGGCAGCTGGCAGTTAGCCTCGCTGACAGAAGGAGGGATTGTGGGAAAAGAGGGACTCGGGCTTTGTTGTCCTAAATTCTGAACATGGTGAGTTGCTGCAATCCAACTTGTTACTTTAAAATTGTTTTGGAAACTCTTTTTCCTCAAATTTTAAAAATTTGAGCATTTAAAAACAAAATGAAGTTGATTCGGTGAACATGTTATGGCAAAGACGTCATCCGTGAGCAGCGATTGGTCCTAATTGCTCCAAATGTTTCTATGGCAACCACTCCCTCCAATCAGGAGCTAGCTTGTTGAACACCACACCCCTATTCCTTGAAAGCAAGACTTGTTTGTGGAAGCCAGTAGGCTCCGCCTATTTCTAATTGAGGCATCCGATTGGCCG
>NC_050529.1:6502333-6516057 GCF_002922805.2 Oryzias melastigma
GAGAACCCGACAAGCCAGACCCCCCAGGTCCCGTATCTAATGGGACCCCCGCTCCCACAGACACCCCCCCACCAGACGGGGCCAGACTGTATATGAAAATAAAAAGTATACATAATTTCTTCTTAAACTCCATTATGTTGTTTATTTAAAATGAAGTTGATTCCGTCAACTTTTTTTTTTTTCACAAAGATGATGTCAGTAAGCAGCGATTGGCCCAAATTGGTCTTAGTCAATGTTTCTATGGCAACCACTCTCGCCAATCAGGAGATAGCTTTTGGAAGGTCTCACTCCTTCCACTTAAACACGAGCTACAACAGAATCTGTCAATAAAACGTTTTAAAAGTTGGACGTGGACATCAGCAGGCTCCGCCTACTTTTATTAGGGTGCCTAAGTGGCCGGTTTATTGAACAGAGTGCACTACTAAAAACATATTGTTAAATGTTTATTTCTCTATAGAAGTTTACTGGATTCTGGGAACCAGCGGGTACTTCTTCTTTGGAACGGCAGGTGAGTGGAGTTACTCTGTCCAGTTCTCCTATACAGTCAAATTACTACTAAAACTCCATTATGTCGATTATTTAATTCCACATTTTTGACCGTGATCATTTTGTTGATTCAAAAATGGCTTCTCAACCATTTTTTGACTATATTAAACTTCAACGCTGCTATTTACTAATGTATATGGCTCTTAAGGTTTGAAAAAAAACTAAAAGTGAAGCTTCTTAAGCTAAATCAAAAGGTTATATTTTAAACTGCGTCAAACTGTGAGTTAATCCCGGCCCTCGTCCATGTTCCTCGGCTCTTCCCGGCCTCCTCAGCGAGACCGAGTCCCTGTAATTACTAAAAGATCAGAGCTCGTCCATCCATCGCCGGCTGGCCAGACACAAAAGGTCAAATGTGCGGCGCGGTAATCTTTTACATCCGGAGTGTTAATCTCAAATTAAGCCTGGGACCGCACAGCAGGCCGTGTGCTGCTGAACACATCTGCAGCCGAGCGCAGGCTGGACGGGATGGCGGGGAAGCACACGCTGACCTTTACGGAGATTCCTTCTCCCCACGGACGCGGTCGGTGATCCAAACGGGCCGCGTGGTACCAACAACTTCACGCATAGATGAGTCATCTACTGAGCTACAAGATGATTTTACCACATAGTTGTTGTAAAATAAACACATACTTCTTTTTTTTAAATCAATCTATGATAATGTATAGCAACTAATTGAAGAAGTATTTGATTTTTAATTTGAATCCACAAAAACTTCATCATTATGGCATTATAAATCTATTTAGAAGCTAAATAGAATGTAAGCTGAAAAAATAAATCTACTAGAAATGTTGTGACCCAGGAAACACAGAAACAGAACAAAACTGACCATAAGGCAGAAGGTAACCAAGTCAACAAACAAATCTACAACCATAAACATAAAATTGGCAAATTGACAAGGATTTTAGGAAAAAAATCATATTTAGATTTTTTTTTATATATATAAGAAAATTAAAGTGTAATGTTCATTTTTTTTTATATATATATAAATGTAGTGTAATTAAAGTGGCTGAAACAATGTCAGATAAATGGGTTGGCCCTCACACATTTCCACCTTACCAAATCTGGCCCTCATTGGATAAAGTTTGGACACCTCCGTCTTATTTAGCTCACGATCCGGCGGACGTTTAACACCAATTATGGACGTATAATTTGCCTTTTTAAGAATTTCAACCAATGAAGTCACCTTGAACCCTCCAGCTGCCTCATGTTAGATAACAACCGGGCTGTAAACAGTCATCCATTCACCCCTCTGGTGTTGACAGGCCGGACTTGGCAGAGACGCTTCGCCAAGATCCATGTCTGTCATCATCACCCCCCCTCCTCCTCCTCCTCAGCAGGCAGAATAAAAGCCTCCTCTCAATATTTACCACCGAGGTGCTTCCCTTCTGCTCCGCTGTCCCCCCGAGGCCCCTTCATTTCCTCTTTACCCGTCTCATCTCAAAAACTGCACACCGAATCGGCGGGGAAGCCCTGAGTTACGCTTTTTTAGATGCAGCGTGATGAGGAAGAGGGGGGATGGAGAGCAGCAGCAAAACTTGAATGACAGACTGTCAGAGGAAGGGGCGGGGCATCAGAGGAGATGCTTACACATGTACAACCATTAAGAAAAAAAGCAACGTCAATGTAGTTTTAGGATATAAAACCGCCCAATTCAACTTCTTCTTTTTATTGCATCTTTAAGTAAAAATTTTGACCTTGCTCAAAAATTCACCAAAAATGTACACACATTCCAACATTAAGTTGAGCTCTTTTAGAGAAAGAAACACCAAGGTTTAACTGTCATTCACTCAGAGCAGGAGAAAGGGGCGGAGACTCTAAAGGGGAGGAGCTCCCCTTGGTATACACTCGAATTTACGGTCATTTTCAGCAAGTACAGACTTTTTTTTTCTCCTCTATAATCAGCAGATTATTATACTTCCATCTGTTTGCAGAGACTTCCTCCATGAATGCTCTGTGTTCAGCCAGCGGTGCCACCGCCGCCGCCACATGTCCAACCGCACTGATGAATTACAGTCGCAGGAGATCAAAAACCAGCTTCGGTGTTTGACGGGATTAAAAGTTGGAAACCAGACTGGGGAGAGGCTCAGCTGATTCATGCATCACAGCGATCAAAAGGGAATCCATGACAGAGGAAAAAACCTGCTGACGCGGCAAAAATACGTTTATGATTTCATCTGTGGCTGTGTTGGTATTACATTTAAACAAACCACACAGCTGTATTTTCACCTCTAATAGACTTGTCAACAGACTAATAGACTTGTTAACAGCACAACGTGAACAGAGATCAAATATTTACTGTTCTTAGAACAAAAAATAAAACTTTTACATTAAAATAAGGATGTGGGATATACTAAATACAAGTGAACTGCCATATCGTTTAAAAACATTTTTATTTGGTAACGAAAAACAAAATTTGCATGATTATGTAGCTGAAGTTTAAAAAGTTCTGTTTGATTTATAAAATGTTGAATTGTTACATTAAAACCAAGTTTTAGCAGTTTAAACATATTTTTTTCCCTGAAAATCCATTCCTGGTTCTTATTGGACTCCATTTATCCCCATAATCTTGATGAACAGAATTTCAACGTGGAGGGGTTTAGTTTAGGGTTAACATGATTTATCTCTTTGCAGATGATGTTGTCCTGTTTGCTTCATCCACCCATGAGCTCTGTTAAGTTCTGTTGGGAACAGCCGTGGTGCAGGGGAAGAGTGGGCAACCTGCTGCAGGTTCGGTTCCCGCCCTGCACGCACATTTGTTGAAGTGCCAGCCGGACCAAGTCTGAGGCCATGGTTTCTGACGAGAAAGGTAGCTAAAGTAAGTTTTGTTCACGAGTGAGGAAAGATCAGTGTTAGATTGACCGGCAGATATGAGCGGCGTCTGCTGGTATGTGATTGCTGTGCCAGTTTGTTGTGTTGAAACAGAACGAGCTAGGTATCATAGATCTCAATTTACCAGTTGTTCCAATACTCACTAAAGGTCACAAGTTCTAGTTCATTACTGAAAGATAAAGGTCCAAAATACAGAATTAGTTTCCTCTACTCAGTTACTCGTCATTTATGGACGGATGGTTCGGGCCCCCTACGCATCACTTTTTGATGTTTTGGGTGTCCCCCAACTTGTCGATTTTTGGCGTGATGGCTGTTCGCTTCCTGATGTGCCGGCTGTCGGGCCGTGGTACCGGACCCAGTACCGGGTTAAGGTACTGGTCGCGTCCTGAGGGTTGGGTCCCCCTGATAAGTGTATGCATTATCTTCTCGGGAATTTAATGGGAAAAGCCATTAAAACATCAAAAAACGAGACCCAAAGCGTCAAAAAGTGGTGCAGGGGGGTCCCCTGAACTACACATCCACATATGATGAGTTGGGAGTAAGAATATGTTGGTTTTAAAAATTATTATGGTAGAGCAATTAATAAATGTGGGCTGGACTTATATGACACCAAGTCGTGAGATTTGCACCACCTCAACATTTCACGCCAAGCCTCTTCAATCTGTAGGTTGCTGACACGCTAGTAAACAGTAGGAAAGGAAACTTGTCCAGCGGGAGCACCATGTGCTAAATGTGTGTTTAAGAACAGGCGTCACATGACCAAAGTGAACTTAGCATCAAAGATAAGGTGATGAGGTCTATCACCTGCTCTTCCACATCGAGAGGAGCCAGTTGAGGTAGCTTGGGTGTCAGATCTGTATCCTGCCTGGACCTCTCTCTGGAAGGTGTTTCAGGGTATGAACCACCAGGAAAGACCCAGGACACACTGAAGAGACTACAACTCTCAGTTGGCCAGGGAACGCCTTAGGATTCCCCCAGTAGCAACGCATTCTCACTCCCAACTCGTCATAAGTGGACGTAAGGTTCAGGACCCCCCACTTTTTGATGTTTTGGATGTCCCGACTTGTTGTTTTTTAATGTACAGGCTGTTCCCATTAAGTCAAGGGTCCCCAACCTTGACATGCAAACCAGTACCGGTCTGGGAGGCACTTGATACCAGGCCACAGATGCTAATCAGGGTCCCCAACTCTCTGGACTGGTACCGTAACACAGTACGGGTTCTGTATCCATTAGCATGTCCAGTACTGTGTTTCGGGAACATTCAGAACATCAAAAAACAAGGAGTTGGGGTCACCCAAAACATCAAGAAGTGATGCAAAGGAGGCCAGAACCATGCGTCCATACATGAGTTGGGAGTAGAGCCAGTAGAGGTAGAAGTAGTAAATACAGAATGCTGTAGGCTGTTATACTTGCAGCTAGTACCTACCTAGCTTTTTACCTCTCAGTGACTAAGTTGGACTCAACCACCCTTAACTTTCAATCCTAAGTAGACTCAGGAACCGTTAGGATCACTGACGCCGACTTACAAAAAAACGACCCTAAAAGACGAGACGAGCTTATTAGACTTTTAAAGAATGTCTAAACGCAGCAAACCCCTTTCGTCAAACGAAAACATTTCGCTTCCTGAAGTAACGCTCCTGCAGAGGTTGTTTCCCATCCAATTTCAGCGCTGCCAAGTGGAATTGAATAGTTACATTGTACCTGAGACAACTCCTGTAAGTCAAGTCAGCCGGCTGACAGATTGTTCTTTGTGCTGCGTGACAGGAGGAAACAAAGGCACAGTTGAATTTTTCAAGTAATTACTCCTCCGGGGCTGAGCAGCGGAGCAGCAGTGATTTACATCCATGCGGTAAAAGAGTGTACTCTGTTCAGTCTTTGTCTGAGCGGGTGGCTCTGTGTGCATCGTTTGACTTAGGGTATGTTCAGCTTGTTTTATCTCTTTTGTTGGACTTTGTTTGCGCACGCTGCCTACAAATCAGCCTCTAAGTCTTACTGCTTCCTTCAAGTTGGCAAAGGTCACTCTAGCATAATTGTCTTTTATCAAATATAGCACTGTGGGCAAATTCCTGCTCTGCTGCTGCTATTTAACATGCCATGCTTCGGCACACTGGTTTGAGAAACTCCTCTCTTCTTCCCCTTCGCAGTTAATAAGCTTGTTACTCCCCACTGAATCTAATATTGTCTTTCTCACCACTTGCCTCAAAGCCTGGAGCCAGTAATCCACGGACATATGCATTTCACAACTGCTAATATTTCTCTGTATTTTTTCCCTCACATAGCAGCTATCGCAAATGGAATATCATTCCTTCAGAGTGCGATTTGTCATGATGGACGTTTGTACGGTGGCCCTGAAGTTCTGCTGAGTGTTTCACGCAAGTAACCAAAACATACACCAGAGGTTTGAATTTGTTTATTGTGCTTCTCACCTCTCCTTCCAGAACATAATTATGGCTAAGGCATTCACTTCCTGTTTGATGGTTGGACATAGGGAAGCATTGTTTGATTACTTTTTTGGTTTGTGATGATTCGAGACGTTTTTTTGTTTAGAGGAGTTTAAATTTATAGTGGTAACTTGTATCTTTGGTGTCTGTTGTTGTAGCGTTTCGTTAAAGTGGGTGTGGCCAGCCAATTAACTTGGAGCCTATGAAAGATAGAGGAGCTCAGTATGAAAGAAGGCTGAAGAGGGAAAGTCCAAGTGTGAATTGTGCATCCAATAACCACCTTTTCGTGGTTTCATTGTGATTTCTGAAAATTAATTTTGTTGGTTTCTGAAATGTTTTCTTCTTTTGCATGGAAACCAGAAAAGGTAGGTACTATGGAACATCACTGATTGGATGATGATGTTTGTCCATCATTTCAACCAAAAGTTATTGGACATGAAGCGATACTGGACATCATCTTTCAGTCAGCGATGTCCCTTAGTAGCTACCATTTCTGAGTTCTTATGGTGTATTCAGACTGGAAAAGTCAGCTGGTCCGGACCAAATTAGGCGGATTCGGTCTAGATTGGGTCCTGAACCTTGTATATTGTCCGTATTCCAATTGCTTTCAAATGGACATGTCTGTGTAAAACCAAAGCTTGTAAACAAAACCATGTGACTAAAGATCTCTTCAGTCATTGTCGGGATAGTTCACTGATTCAAACTTTATATTTCACTGACCAATTCTGAACATCTGTATCAACCTTGGGTACAATACTTGTACTGCTACTTTGGTACGGTGGAAGCATGCTGCTAGATGGTTACTGGCAAGAAGGTGCTGAGAAGATGACGACTAAGAAAGTACGCTAAATTTTATCACTGCTGGTAGAAAAACTGCAGAGTTCTTGTAGGTTTTTACTCATTTCCGTCCAGTATATTAACCTGGCTAAATTTGAATGAGTTGCTTTGTCTCGTCATTGCTCCACTACTCTGGGTATTACCCATAATACTCAGTCCAGTAGTTCCACTCAGAGCATGGATTCTGTGCAGACCGAGAAAATCTCAAAGCGAACCGGATCTCAATCTGATTGGAAATGAACTGAGACCTACTTGAAAGATTGGTCTGAGAGTGGTTCTTGGTCCGGACCAGAACCTGTTTAAAATATGTTATGCAAATAAACTCTGGTTCACTTTAACCGAAAGAAATGTGTCCAGTCTGAATACATCCTTTCATTTTGTAATATCTCTGGAAATTACTTTTGTTTTCAGAAACATTTTACTTTTTTGTTTGGTTTCTTTTTTCCTACTTGTGTTCTGGAATTTATGTTGATTTCTATTATGTAATCAATGCTTTTTCAATTTCAATTGTCATCTTTAATATATTTTTGAGTGATTTGCACTTCAGGGCCACCGTACTTTTGTCTTTACAGTTTTCTCAAAAGTTGAAAAAGATTTGGACGCATGAAGAAGAAGCAGCAGCTTCCACATTCTTGCACCACTCACAACAGCTGCACTCCTAAATTGCATGAAATTAGGGACTCGTGGTGGCCCCAACTGTCAGTGAATAATGAGGAGAAGGGCGGGGAGAGCCTATATGGTAATAGCCGTATTTACAAGGACCATCAATCATCTCCGGAACGCCGGCAGCCTCATCGCTCATAGGGTGGCGGGAGAAAAAGAGGCGGGATGCCTTCAGAATAAACCGCCTCGCCCTCTTTTCCATTCAATCTTCCTCTCTCTTTGAATACAGTCCAGCTTTAGCTTTTAGCTAAATCAATACTGATCAAAGTGATTTAGGGCTCGGCTGGTGAAAATTTACTAGACTCCTGTATTACACTGTAATTAAAATGACCAAAAAAAACCTCTTAAAAATGCAGAAGGAGGGATGAACAGCTAAAGCACAACTTATCCCGCCGACGTAGATGCAAGGTGTGGAAAGTAGATGGTGGAATCCAAACCAAACTGAGGAAAAGTAACCCAGATTACCAAGGGAAATATGCAATTATTGTTAATACAGGTTGATATGACAAACATTGAGAAGAAGACCTGAAGCCACAAGAGAGTAGACTTTGTTAGAGGTTTTGGGAGTTGGAACAGAAAAACAAAATCATGTTTTAATTAACGCATACGATTAATCAAAAAGAATTAATGCTTTTATATGTATTAACGACTCCAAGGAGAATAGCCACACATACAGAAAAGTCCCACCCGGGATTCCAACCGGGACTTTCTTGCTGTGAGGTGAGAATGCTAACCTCTAAACTACCATACAGCATCTACATCATTCAGTTGTTGCTGATATTACGCAATATGAGAAACAGTGATAAGCACATTGTTAGGAAGACTAGAAGCAACAAACAAGAGAAGAGTTGACAGGGTTAGAAGTTTGAGAAATTAAAGTGGCGATACAAAAATGTCTTAAAATGTTCTCAAGAGGAACAGCCCTCCTTTGATAGCTCGGGGAAGTGGGAATACTCCTTAAATTTAGGAAAATGCTGTATAGTGAGGACGTCTATTCATCCTCCATCTTCAGAATCAATGGTTGTTGGAGCCTACCCCAAACTCTGTTGAGCAAAAGTGGGGTACACCCTAAACAATCAAAGTTCCTGGAGAAAATCGTCAAAAACAAGGAGAACCTGCATTTTATACCAGTACTTTCTTGATATAAAACAAGAGTGCTAACCACTACTCCACCGTACCGTCTATTGAAGAATTACAAGCGCAAAGGATTGGGGGACAATCAGAAGATTGACATTTTGACTGGTTTAGGTACTCGCATTTCAGTCAACTAAGTGAGGAATACCTTTTCCTTCTTTCAAAACAGCAAAATTGTTTCACCTATTACTGATTATTTTCAGAATGTATCTCCTGCGATAAACAAAGGAAAAACTGTTGTGTGTAAAGAGCAGAGTGAATAATCCAACACTATCAGTTTCCTCTTGATAGAATAAAACCTGACATAAATGAACTGCTGAGATGGACCAACACAGAAACAAAAGCAGCTGTCGCTCTGAATGATTGAAGGTGAGACTGTGGAGAAAGAGATAAAAGGACAAAACTGACAACGGAACAAGAAGAGGAAAGAACGGGACCACAAGGGCACACATACACCTTTCAAAAAGAAAACAAGAAGTTGGGGTCAGAGTGCAGACTTACTGTGAAAATGAAAGGGAAAGAGTCACAGGTCATTGTGTGTTTTGTCCTGTCTGTTAGCTTTCCAATAGTATTCAGAGGTAAAGATGCATCAAAACCTGCTTCTGCTCACGTTAAAATATCTTAAATTAAGAGTTATTATTGATTACAATTATGTACAATTCTTCTCACTCGCAGCTTTGCTGTTAAAAAAATCATGTGGATGAATATTTTCGCCCCATAGGTTCATTGAGTGGTCTATGAACACAAGGTGCTCCAAAAAGCTCCGACCAATTTCCGGTGGCTCACCTGACTCAAGTCTCGTAAGCCGCGACTCAAATCTCATGGATTGTAGCTCAAGTCTCATGGGTCGCGAATCAAGTCTCGTGGGTCGTAGCTCAAGTCTCGTAAGATGCGACTCAAATCTCTTGGGTTGTAGCTCAAGTCTTGTGAGACGCGAATCAAGTCTATTGGGTCGTAGCTCAAGTCTTGTGGGTCGCGAATCAAGTCTTTTGGGTTGTAGCTCAAGTCTCATAAGACGCGACTCAAGTCTCTTGGGTCGTAGCTCAAGTCTCAGAGGTCCTGACTTAAGTCTGGGTGGTCACAACTAAAGTCTCATGGGTCATGACTGAAGTCACGTGGGTTGCGAATCAAGTCTCGCGGGTCGTAGCTCAAGTCTCATCGGTCATGAGTAAAGTCTTGTGGGTCGCAACTCAAGGCACTTGGGTCGGTGCTCAAGTCTCATGGGTCGTGACTCAAGCCTCTTGGGTCGTAGCTCAAGTCTCGTAAGATGCGACTTAAGTCTCCTGGGTTGTAGCTCAAGTTTCAGAGGTCGTAACTTAAGTCTGGGTGGTCACAACTAAAGTCTCATGGGTCTTGACTGAAGTCTTGTGGGTTGCAACTCAAGTCACGTGGGTCATAGCTTGAGTCTTGTGGGTCAAAGCTCAAGTCTCATGGGTCATAACTAAAGTCTCTTGAGTCATGACTAAAGTCTTGTGGGTCACGACTCAAGTTTCGTGGGTCGTAGCTTGAGTCTTGTGGGTCAAAGCTCAAGTCTCAGAGGTCGTAACTTAAGTCTGGGTGGTCACAACTAAAGTCTCATGGGTCTTGACTGAAGTCTTGTGGGTTGCAACTCAAGTCACGTGGGTCATAGCTTGAGTCTTGTGGGTCAAAGCTCAAGTCTCATGGGTCATAACTAAAGTCTCGTGAGTCAAGACTAAAGTCTTGTGGGTCACGACTCAAGTTTCGTGGGTCGTACCTCAAGTCTCGTGGGTTGTAGCCCAAATCTCGTTGGTCACGACTCAAGTCTCGTGAGTCATAGCTCAAGTCAGGAGTTGTAGCTCACCTCTTGAGGGTCACAACTCATATCTCATGGGTTGCGACCCACGAGATGAGTTGCTAGACTTTGGGTCGCAGCTAATGAGCTGTCACCCAGCAGGTGTTCCTTCCCCGGAGCGGAATCCACGACCAAGGCGAGCCCGGGAAATTCAATTTCAAAATTTGAGTCGTGGCTCACAAGATTTGAGTCACGACTCACAAGATTTGGCTGCAATCTGCGAGACGTTAGTCAGATGAGCCACTGGAAGTAGGTCAGAGCTGTTTGTAGCGCCAGTCTCTGCTGCCACGACTTTACAAATTTGCGTGTGCCAATGTTTGCCCTGTACTAGTTTGCCCATTTTTTTACCCGTAGACATCCCCTATCCACCCGTTAGGGAAGTTGTGTCTCCATTGTGCCTCCCAACGCAATGCAACCTTTACGCAGTTGTTCCATTTCCAGTCAATGTTGCAGTAAAAAGCCAGAAAACCGGAAACATCTCTTGGTTTGAAAATAACCTTCTATATAGCATTTTGTAAAACATCTTGTAACACAAGTAGCACCTTATAGAACATCTGTGTCAATTTCGCAATGAATGACTAAAATTTGATTTTTGAAATATAAAAATATAGCATAATTTATGACGCAAAACAAGCACTTTACAAGGACAAGGACAAGGCTTAAGTTTTGTTTTAGAGAAGGGAGTGGGACGAACTACTTGACAAAGGGGTGGAAGGACGTACCACTCCTCTGGGCGCCAGGTGGGACGGACTGGAGACACAACAGAGAGTATGTAAATGAACTGATGGTTGTGAGACTGACTCCACAGACAACGCACCACAGATGCATCACAGTCGGACCAGTGGAAACCTGGGGTAGGGCTTGAGTCTCTCGCTAAAATATGTCATATTTACATTTGTTTGTTATGTCTATTGCTATGGAAAGACCTTTTCTTGAATAAATGTGAAATTAGCTTGTTCGTTTTTTAGAAAAAGTTTAGTCTTTTATGTATGTCTATGTTTCCATATCTACTTCCCCTCATTCCTTCTTCTCTTTGCTTCGTCTCTTCTTTCCAGTTTTGTACGTCAACAGAAACCCGCAGAGGTCTGATCGAAGCAGGATGAGGCAGCGTGAGTCAGCCATGCAGAGGTTTTTCCTTGTCCCAGGACCCCTCTTTACTGATGTTAATTACATTAACGATCAGCAGCCAGGCCGCACACCCCTGTGTGTTCCTACGCCAGGGCGCAAAATCAAAAACGCGGAACGGAAACAACCGAGGGACCGGATCAACCGAGAACAAGACCACAGGGCGAGGAGGAGAAAATTAGAATAAAAGACGAGTGAGGAAGAAAACGGAAGATGAATGAAAGGAAGAAGCGATGAACGAGACAGATGGAGATAAACTATCTGAAAACATTTGCTGAGGGAGAGGTGAAAGGCAAGTCAGTGAATCATGAGGAGACAAAGGAGCACAGGCTGATCACACAAGGAGGAAAAAAAAAAGGCGAGTGGAGAGATCAATCACCAGTGGCCCTTGTGTTGTAACACTGGAGAGTCAATGGTCAGGAACCAAACTTTCCTCCCACATGCTTTTTCCCTCTTCATCATCCTTCTCCAGAAAACCTTCCTCTATTTTTGCATCAACATCTTCTTCTCTTCACCAGCACCTCTGCCTTTAAAGATCAGGTTCTGCTCCTCCTGATGAGTGCTGACCAATGAAGAGACATATAAGGATATTCCCTAAAGACCGATTAGAGGCAAATACAAGCCAGTTTCTTGTCTGCAGAGGCTCTCTGGATGCAGCTTAAAGCGTATTATTCCATAACTCATGACAGGAGAGGATACATTTCACACGTGAACCTGGTTAAAACACGCCCCAAAGTCACACAGGGGTCAAGTTCACAACTTTTCCTAATAAGGAAGTTTAACATTAGCTTTGATATGAGTCCTCTCCTCTCAGGGAGTGGGAGGGTTTTCAAAAGTATAAATAAAACACGTGGATAAATGTGTGTGGTGGGGGCATCTCAGGCTCTTTATGTCGATTGATTGACGGGAAGCAACAGCTGATAGTACATACCGGACTATATTGTTAATGAGAGGTCTATTTTTGACTTTTGTCATTTATAAGGCGATCTAAACTTTAAGATCCATTAAGAGAGACAAATAAACCAGTCAGACTTTATTTATCACGGTCACGTTAACTCTAGAACTTGTCTATGATACGCTACATGTGACCCGTATATATCGTGTTCACAATACTGTCAATTCCTTGTTTACAACACGTAAATAAATAGCCTGACGCCAGTAAAACAAACGTTACTGGGACTATGCTAACTCCCAAACTTGTTAGTAGCAACTAAACCCCACAGTCTGATACTGCTACATGTTAGCCATATTAGAAGGTTTACTCACATTAAAGGGGCCATACCATGATTTTCTTAAGCCTTTCATACATATCCATATATATGATCATATATTACCTCCAGAACACTAAAAAACTAATTATTTATGAAATATGAGTCATTTTTGTGGACTGTTTTAATACCCGGAAGTTAAACGACTCGATTCCCGAGGCTCCGCCTTTCGCTCCTTTTCGGTCCCGCCCATTTCACGACATCAACCTTGAGTCTGCCCATAGACCGTCAATGAGCCCTCTCAACGTGACCAAACTTTGTAAACAAAACCACATGACTAAAGATCTCTTCAGCCATTGGCCAGCAGCTATGGGGGCGGGTCAAAACAAAGGAGAAAGATGGATTTCCTGCGGTCTAAAAAATCTTGCCAGGATTTTTCACTCATTCTTGACCGCTTTGTCCCTTTCGGGGTCACGGGGTGCCATAGCCTAACTTGGCTACTGATGGGCGAAGGCGGGGTTCACCCTGGACAGGTCGCCACTTTGTATTTAGCTAATGGATTTTGAGCATCTGTATGAAGGTCAGGTTCAACACTTTTTACTGCTGCTTTGGTACCGCGGAGGAATCCTGCATGACGGTTACAGGGGACGTTACACGATACACGTCAAGAACATTAGAAGTTTTAGTTATATTAGCGTATTTAAAGTACTTATACCTCCCAGGCTTGTTTATAACATGCAAAAAAACAGCTAAAACAAAAGTAGATGTGACTCCCAAACTACTATGTACCATTGAAAAAAAGCAGCGTATTTACTTTTAAGTACAAGCCTAGCAAACAATGTGTAAAATAACAGCCTGATACAGCTAAAACATGTCATTGTGATGACAATGTTTCCCAAAATTGTTAGTAACGCAAAAAAAACTCACAGTCCTACACCGCGACATATCAGTCACCATATAAACGTTAGCCATATTAGCCTATTCACTGTACTTATAAGTCCCAGCCGTGCTGAAAACACGTTAAGAAAACAGCCTAATAGAGCTAAAACAAATGTTACTGTGACAACGCCAACTCCCAATTCTGTTAGTGGTGCAAGTTAGTAAGTAAAACAGCTCACAAATTAGCCA
>NC_050529.1:6516172-6551516 GCF_002922805.2 Oryzias melastigma
GTGACTACGCTAACTCCCAACCTGGAAGGATGGATAAATAGAAGGAAGGATGTACGGACAGACAGATGGAATGTCTTTACCAACACCAGTTACCCTGAGTCGCTCTTTAAAAGTGCAGTAACGTGTCGGTGAAGAAACAGAATCTTTCATTTCAAAATAAAAGACATTTGCATTTAACAGACAAAAATAAAAGTACTACTTGAAATATGGATTTATTGCAAGTTGCAGTTGTTCCCACAAACGCTAACCGACTGTCCAACATGATCAGGATGCTGCTTATAAAGTTTCAGATGTGGTGGTTTCACACCTATTATTATACTTAGAAATGACCGGTTTATATGCTGGTCGTATTATTTTATTTTGTTGCATTTAACCACTGTACTTTAAAGGCCAGTCTGTGAAAATATTGCCTGACATTTAGCCACAGTGCAAAAAAGGCTGATGACCGTCGGTGTGAAGCATTACTGATCATTTATCACTACATGTTGAGTAGTGATTGTATTACAGCACTTTATGCTCCAAATGTAATTGGTCATAGGAATAAAAAAGGTTGTGAAACACAACATAGTCATTTCCTATTTGTAGTTAGTGAATGGATGAGTGGTAGTGGACAAAATGTCAAACATGGAGCTCCATGTAGGACAAGCAGGTGAGATTTTCTTGTTTTCTTATGCTAGGTTCACACCGAGCTCAGAAAAAGAACATACAAGTGACCACGAATAATGAGAAGTCTATGTAAACATAAGAATATGCGCATTTTGAGGTTGGGCATTCAAAAGTCTTACAGTCATTCTTGGCTACGCATTGTTTTAATGTTCGTTTTGGGTTCTACGAATGAAAAATCTGGCGATTGTGTCCGCGTCAAAAGTGGAAATGAAAAAGGGAACTCTGACCAATCAGAGATTTGGTAGTAGCATCCATTTCAAAGCACAGATCTGTTTGAAAATCGATCATCAAAGAGAAATTAATAATCGCTGGTTTTGTTCGGTTGGAATTCTATGACACCAAGTCTTTTATTTTTCAGAATAGAGCATGACTAACATCTTTCAACTGTGAGTACATGCGCTAGTGGTAGTAGCGACAGACTTGTCTGAACACCACAGACTACTATGGTCCTTGAACTCACCACACAGGTCCGGTGTGTCTTAGATTTAAACCGATACTTTGCAGATGATACTTCCGTTTATATGACAGTCACAAATGATCTATTATAGCTTAAAAGTGACTTTAACAGGATCAGTTACCAATCAAACCAAAGTGTTCGTATTAAAGTGCTTCTCTTGTTTCCTTTTTTCCTCCAAACATGTGAAGCAAACATCTCCTCACCTCATTTCTTCTCCTCCTTTCTTCTGGCACTTTGCTGAGCCAGCAGCGTCTCTTTCTTTCACTCTCCTGCCTTATCTCCCTCCCTCCTGGAGCTACAGCAGTGGAACATGGAGCACAATGCTAATCAACCTCTCCTACACCCACCTCACTCTCATTTACTCACACAGGCGGAGAAGAAAACCCGTCTAATGAGACGTCGAGGTCACCAGAAAGGAAAAGAAGCTCGGCTTCCTCCCTTTTTTTTTATTTTTATGTCAAAGCTCGGTTTTGTGAACGCTGCCGTGTAACCATCACGCAGGAGTTTCCCTCAGGTCCTATTCGGAGAGCTCCTCCGCCATCTGTTACGCAGACCCGGATCCTTTAGATTAAATGACAAACAATAACGGTGCAGTTTGGAGATTGGATTGATGGTTAGAAAATGGATTTATCATCCATTAGGGAGGAGGAGGAGACGCTTCTTTCAATTGTGTTCAAATTAAACACTCATATTTATTATGTTTTATTACAAGTTCACGCAAACAGAATTTTAAACGTGTTTGACTCTTTATGGATAGGATTTTAGTCTTTCGTTTTTAATGATAATTTTCATTATTTTGAAGGAAATCATCATTTTAAATCCAGTTTTTCTGTTAAAAGAATTGTTTATATACGTCATAGCTGAACAGCACAGTTCAACTGATGGAGGTGAAGCTCTGATTTGTATTATTTTCTGTTTTTGCAATCAAATCAGCTGAATTGAAAAATCCCTATAATAATAATAGATTTATATTGGACTTTTAACAGAAAAAAACACTCAAAGTGCTCAACAATGTGCAACTTAATAAAAATTAAGAAATAAAAATAAAGTAAAATACAATAGAATTCAACACAACTAATTGGTGGGTAGTTATTAAAATTTTAAAATTAGCAGAATTAGTCACACGTGGGGTCAAATGCACTCCAGAGTCTCAACTATTTAATCTGGCCCACAAAAGTGGAATAAATGATATTGATAATCCCTAATAATGTCTTCCTTTCCCTGTAATTCTGGTTTCTCTACATAGACGGTGGACTATAAATACATTGACCTTTCTTAAGGTGTAGAAACTTGTACTACATTCATGTGCTGTTGGGAAATGTGTTGTTTTTCTGACATTATATGTGTATTTAAGTCAAACAGTTGTTTTTTTTTCATTCCTTCTAATACACATGAAGGCAGCATTTCTATATGGTTGTGTTTTTCTCTGAAGGACATCAACCAATTGGTGAAATTAGCACTAAAATGAGAATAAAACGTTTTAAAATAAAAACTTTAAAGTTTTCAGTTTTAAGCCATATACATATTCACTTTAAAATATTTTAATCAGATTCTAAGAGACATGAAAAACCATTTTTTTCTCATAACGGATGACATATTTGGGAAAAATGAGAGGGGCTATAAGCTAGTGGGAGGCAGTGTAAACAGATAAAATCTATGCGAGGGGAAGTGGGGGCGGGGTTGCTCTGTGCCAATGATGAGATATTAGCATGGAGGACCACCTCCAGGTCCAAGGAGGATTCAAACCAGTTCTTTCTCAACATAAGACGAAAGTGCCAACCACTACACCTCCGATACTTTCACATAGTAGAGAAATCGGGTGAATTTTGTCATATATGTGGAGTTTTCTTGTCTCTTTGTGAGACAAATAAAAGGATAAAGATGGAGTCTTCATCCTTGCATTAAACTTTTTACAGTTTTGATCTAATTCTGTTCCATAATTAAACACGTGTTCATTGAAACCTTTGCTTTATGAGGAAAACTGACGCAGAAACACAACAAAATGACTTTATACATCAAAGTCAGCTTCATTCTTGCTTAAACTGCACATATGAGAGTAAATATTGACAAAATTGAGTCAAATAAAAACCGACCATGCAGCACTTTTCTTCTTCTCCGTTCTCGACATTAGCGCAGCTGCCTAAAACGTGTGTGTTCTGAATCTCGTAACCAGATTCTTTGAGACAATACTAATTAGGCTGTGAGCAGCAGACAGCTGCACACAGATATTCACACACCGTCTGAGTCAGGAGGAAACCGCATCCAGACAGGAAACACCCTGGATGCTGTGGCGGTATAAGGAGCGCCATGGGACCGGCGTGCTGCGCAGCCCCACAGGCAGCTGCTTCCACCGCAGTTTGTTGCACCGTGGCTGTTTCTTTGTACATTTGATGGCATCATTCACACTCTGGCTTCAGCACCTTCTTTTTTGTGTTTTTTTTTGTGCTCTGTGTAATCATATCCTTTACACCATAGGCTCCCAGACTAATCTCATGCATCAGTACTCTTTAATTAAACTGATATGCAGAGACTCTCCTTTAGTCTGTCCTCAATTCATTAATGGATAAGTGCAAAAAGAAAAAAAAAAAGAAAAATCCCACATCGCTCACACAAAGCACCATGGGACATCCTCGTTCCTCTGTTCTCCATGGCAGTTCCGCAATCAGCTGAAAGGCCACACAGGTTCTCAAAATGCTGCTGCTAATTATATCCCCATCCAAATTGTAACCGCTATTATTTGTCTGGTGTAACGGCGCTTTAATTGGGGACACCAAGCAGCTATTTGATGATAAACAGCCAACCCTCTGAACGACAGTGATGGTGAACCTTTCATTTGTCAACTCCAGGGCCAAGTTTTGGTAATCAACACTGAAAAACTACAGAAAACTGGAATAAAGACAAAGTTTGGTGATTTCAGTACGGGTGAGAAATCTCGTAAATGTTTACTAGTCCTACGCAGTTTCGCTGAGCCTCCAACACCTTGTATTTAACATTATGTTCTGTATCCACAATAAGGGCAAACCAACCACATCGCCATTTTGTGCAAGCATAAGGACTGTATTTAACATAACGAGATGGCGCTTTGAATGTTAGAACAGCGTACGGTTTGTACACGATAAAACTCTGCTATTTACACCCATCTTGGGACAACTTCAGGCTATGATAGTACAGGCTAAACAGACATGTTCTGACTAATTACTACAGTTCTAGGAGTCAGTGAACGCACCGGGACAGAAGTGACCACCCTCATCCATTTTGATTGGTTCTTCGTCTTAGCCCCGCCCCAACACGCCCCAACGCGCCCCAACGCGCCCCAACGCGCCCCAACGCGCCCCAACAGGAAATTTGTAATTTTCACATTTGAAAATGAAAAATAAGATTTGAAACTGAAGAAAAAAAGTTTTAAAATTGTAAATTTGAGTTTTGAAACCTAAAAAACACAACATTTGAAGCTGAAAATAATTACGTTTATTTTAGAATAGCAAAAAGTTTCGTTCATAAGTTGCTGTGTAAAAGTTGATAGTTAATATGATCAGATTTATACCAGTAGTTTATCTAGTAGTTGACTGAAAAAAATATTTTATTTTTCTTTACTGATATTTATTAGTTATCAAACCCTTAAAAATTCAGTCAAATTTGGCAAGTTTATCACTGTAACCGTAGCTTTGTGTTTATACGTTTTATTTAATTGTAGAATTCCTCCCAAACTTTAGATATACACATCAGCTACCTGCATACATCTGCCAGATCTATGGTTCCATTTTCCTGAATGACATATCCCTCAATCTATGAGAGGTCAGCACAGATGAGAGGAATCGCCCTAACTTAGAGAGGCTGCCAGCTCAACCAAACTTGAGCAGTTTTTCTCTGTTGTGAGCGGATCTGCAGCATTTACACTGCTGTAGTGAGCTTTTTTTCCCCAATCAGAGGGCATTTTAGCTGCAGTTTGATGACTCTCAGGGGGACATCAGACTTTATCAGCAGGTTTTGGCCGACTGAATCTTCACCAAAAGAGAAACCTGAAAAGGTAAAGAAGCGCAATTGACTTTTTAAAAAATCTTTATCAGCTGTTTTATTTGCCGAGCTGCAGCTGTAGAGAAATCTCAGAAGTATTTATGGAATCAGAAAAGTAAGATTATGAAATCATATTTATTTACTTTTTCGTACATTATAGAGTCTGGAGGGAGGTAGTTTTCAGATTCAGTATTTGTTAGCCAAAATGCTATATGCTAACATCGGAATTGAACATTTTTGGGGTTTTGACAGTTGTTAGCTGAAGTTTTTATGACATTTTGAGATGTTTGGACTCACATAAATGTTTTAAAGGTTGTTCACAATTGATGAGATCACTTGCACATGATTTTTTTTTTGTTTCTTCTCTGTTGCCCAGAACTAGCTAACTTTGAGCCCAACAGAAATTATACAAATATTTTTGGAATGTGTGGATTATTATCTTTCAGAAAGGTTCTTAGCTTAAAGTTACAATGTATCAGAAAGTACTAAATCTGCTATTTTCTCTGTGTATTTACATAATGTAATTGTTGTTAATAATTTCGATATTCTTTTGCATAGGTGGCAAAGCTAATTACATTCCCAAAATGTGTTTTTTTTTCATATTTTTTTTAAACTGAGACATGAACAAATTTAGGGAATTGATTCAAAAATAGTTCTGCATTTAGAAAATGAGTTACCCCCCATTCTGATGACTGTAAATAACATTTGGCTTTGTGTTAGCCCAATCTGAAAACCTTATGATGCGCTTAAGAAAACCCATAGTTACATGCGCTGGTGCTGCCAACGGATTCTCATTTCTGACGCATATTTATGAAATTTACATTTTGGGTATCCCCAATCTCTTGATGTGCTGGCTGTTTAAATTAATTCAAGTTCCCCAACCTCTAGCCTAAAAACCGGTCCTAACTTTGACCTTAACCAGGTACCAAATGAATATTGGTATTGGATGCGGTTTGGTAACGAACGTGGATCCGTACCTACCCTGGACACAGTACGAGACCGTGCTAGGGTTAGGCTATTGAGTTAGGGTACCGGTACCAGCACGTCCCGAGGTTCAGTCTATACCCAGTACTGTGTCCCAACCAAACAACCGTATCCCTGATTTAATTGGAACAGCCAGGATGTTAAATAATGATGAGTTGTGGACGCTGAGGGGTCCTTAGCCATGGAAATGTCTTGATACACCAAGGTTTTGGGTTGTGGAAGGCCGTAGAGAGGAGTGGCCGGTTCAAGGCGCATCGTAAGAGGAGTACAGGTGTGTCTTGAAGTTCTCTTGAGACTAATCAACAATGGAACAAGTGTATCGTAAAGTATTTGTAAGGCTAATGGAAGCTTCATGCACTTTTGCTATAGGCCTACGAATGATGCAATCTATGCCACACTGCAGTCTTCACTAAAGCCCCAACACAATTGCGCTTAGGGTGTCTGCTGATGATGAGATTATATCTAAACCAACATGAACATATGAAGTCAACTCCAGACACCAACAAACTATTTTGAGCAAAAACAACAGGGACCGAGAAAGAGCCCTGTTGAACACCACCATTGGACTCAGAAACTTTCATGGACCCTGTTTCCATACAGTATTAGAAAAAGCCAAAGTGGGACTTTGCACACACACACAGGACGTTTAATTTCCCTAAATTATTGCAGGCAGCTCTGCAAACTCGGAGAACATTAATCACTGGGTTCTATTGTCACTAAAGGTAACAACTACAAACAAAACAACACAAAAAAAACCTTGTAAATCTCTGCAGCTTTTGTGCCTAAAGTGTTTAATTTGTTTGTGCTAGGACAAAAGAACGGTGAAACAAAGGTCTTTTCCGTTTAGGGTCCTTCTCCATGTTACCTCTCCTCTGTTCTACATCATTGTCCATGCTATAGTTTAGCAGGATTCCATTTACCTGCCTTTACTAAAGTACTATTCAATTATGGAAGCTGTTTTATTGAACTCAGTGGAGATAATGTCCTTTTTACCCACATCTGCTCATGTACCGTTCATGTCCTTACTGTCCATTGCAGCTAGTTAGACTCCTGTGATGTTAACGATGTAACAATCTCACTATTTTTTCGTTGAAGCTAACAGTCCTCCGTTTAACCCCTAATACCCAGCATTAGCTTCAGCTCGGATAGGCCGCACATAATTGAGAAAATCAAAGCATTTCCTGCCATAGTTTATGTGATGAGGCTGATTCTCACAACCAAGACATCATCATACGGTCTGACAGCTGAAGCAGTTAGACACGGCTGCTGCACACATTTAAGAGCTTTAAACTTTACATGACAACCGACACAAGTACAGAAACCACTGTCTCAAGCAGCTTCTAATCTGATTAAACATGTTTTAGTTTGTTTCAACACTTTTTTTAAATTAACAATTCCACAAAATTCTTCAATGCAAATTAGTAATTTGTCAGAAAAAATGTAACAGAGGAAATGTTTAAAAAAATGATCTTGAAATCTGTAATTAGCCTAACCCACCACCCTGACTTCTGTCAATAAGATTTAACACATTTTTTTAAACAATTTAAAGATTTACTTACTACAATGCCAATTTATTATTTTTTTCTAATTATCAGAAATATAAATGTGAAATATAGAATATAAAATAAAAAAATGGAGCTTGAAATCCTTTTTACAGACTAGAAAAGTGGGTGTGATTGTCAAGTTCAATTATCGGTAGGGTCAGAACCTATCAAGGCAGTTTCGTCTCGTTTCCACTAGCAACCAAAAATTCGCATTACATTAGGAGTTCCTCAGGGTTCTATTATTGATCCCCTAATATTTGATAAATAATAGAACCCTGTATGTTTTGTTAGTGTCACTCGACTTTTGTCGATAAAATTTAACACAAACTTTTTAACTATTTAACAATTCACTTTGATAATCTTCAATGTTGATTCATTCTATTATTTCTAATTGTCAGAAAAATAAAAAAATATGGATATTAAAATCATTTTTATAGACTAGAACAGTGGATTGACGGTAGGGTCACAACCATCTTGGAAGCATTTTTGTGCCGTTTCTGTTGGCGACCAAATATTTGCAATACATTTCCATGAAATGCGGAGTTCCTCAGGGTTCAACTATTGACCCCCTACTATTTGACCCATAAATGGTTCTTCAAGGCCACATTAGGAAGTTGAAACTCATCTGCCATCAGCCCACGGAAGCTCGCTGGTTCATGTCAATAATATTTGTCTAACACCAACTTGGAAAATGACCGCTGCTGCTAGAATCCTAAATTATATTGTTTGCTACAGTTTCTACAAAACATTGATATAAATTTATAATTAACAGAGTTAAACGAAGTACTCTTAGATCGAGGTGATCTTATATGTTTGTGTTTTTGTGAATCATAGAACCACTTTACATAGTGCTTTACCTTGAAACCCCAATACGATCATCTTTGAATCTATTTAAAAGCATTCCTGGTGTTTTCTTTAATTATGATTATACCGCTTTTAGCCAAAATCAACAAACTTGGGTCGTGTTCTAGGACATACACGCACTCCTGCTAGCTTACACCCCTAACATTAGCGGTGGAACAAAAATGGCGAACAATATCGGAGCTGTCTAGTCGTACAGTTTTGATCCAGATACCAGTTGGAAGAGGAAAACGAGCTACTGCGTATACAACCTTTTTCCAAAAGCGGTATTTTGTCTCCTCCCGTCTTCTATCGTCAGAAAAATGCCCCAAACATGTTACTAAGACCCTTTTTATCAGAGTGAGACTTCAAAAGATTATAGTTCTACTTTGTAGACCTAATAGGAACTTCCTGCGCCTCAATTTCCCTAATATAATTCTCTAAACCACCTAATCGTTCCTAAAGTGAGTTTATTTGTGGACTCACACAAACATGGGAACCAGTAATGACTTATCTTCTGCCCGATCATTGCTGCCATGAAGCAGGTGAACTAATCGTTACCTTCTGAGGCCCTTGGAGATGTACTGTGTACATAAACGGAAGGTCTAAAGTCGGGGGGGTTACAAGCCTTCAATGAGGTGATCAGCCTCCCCGTGTTGCTTTACTCCTCACTTTGCCGTGCTCGTTTTGGTTTAATCGGAGGGAAGGTGAGGCGATAACGAGGCGGCGTCGGAGGGAATCCATAGTCACTCTGTCCGTCTAATTGCTGCCGGTGTGGGAGTGCAGCTTCAGTAATCGTGTTTAAGACAAACCTGCTTTAGGCTGCAGGGAGGCGGAGAAATGCGGAAATGAGAAGGATATTAAACGCTCGAGTTTAAAGGGGAACAAAAGCTCTTGTTGTGAAAACAACTGACGGAGAATCGATGATGGATGGAGTCACATCTGCAAACTTAAACACATGCAACTCCTCAAAAACAGCTGTTATTTTTAGGAATTTTACAAATAAATATTGTGTTTTGGATTTTTCCCTTATAAAAAAAAAAACACTGCATTGTACGTGTCTTTACATGTCTTTTTTTCTTTTGCAAATTTCATAGACTTGAATGAACCAACATTACAGCACACAATGACTACAGCACAGGTATGATACAAAATATATATGTTCAAATGCAAAATCTTTCCAAAAATTATATAAATTCATAAAATTTGTTTAACTTTTTTCTTATTTTCTTAAACATTTATTTGCTATTCTGCAAAAACCTTTTTTTAAATACTTTTTAAAGTAGAAAATAAAAGATTAAAAAATAGTTTTTAAAGATTTAACAAAAAAATATGTATGATTATATTTAAAACATGCAAATACAATAAAATCATATTTATTATAATTTTATAAACTACTATATTTGTGTAAGTTATTATATTTATTGTTATGACATATTTATTATCATTATATAACACATATATTATATATGTGTTATATTTAATCTATTAAAAAATGTAAATTATTATATTTATCAATTTTATAAATATATAAAAAAATATAATTATAATTATTTTATAATTATAATTTTGGTTATAAAATAAAAAAAATTGTAAAACAAACATTTTTATAAACGAAAGCAGAAAGAAAGAAAAAAAATCATTTAATTTTCCAATAATATAATATATATATTAGGGCTGTCAGATTTGTCGCGTTAAAAACGCATTAATCTGACACGTGCTTGACGCCGACAATTTTTTTTGACGCATTAATCGCGGATTTTCCATAGACTGTATATAATGGGAGGACCACATATCTCGGTAAGTCCATTATTTTTACAGTCAATGGGATTTTCTCATACGTACCTTTTCATACCGCGCGCGCGGGCGTCCCTCATCGTCCTCTCACCGGCTGCTCTCACTCGATCACGGGCGGGTCTCCAACCACCGAGCTGTGAGCTAGAACCAGCCCGGCGCTAGGACCTGGAGAGCTCCTGCACCCTAACCCGGCTCCGGTTCGCGTCCAGTACCCCGTCTGGTGGTACCGGCTCGCGACCGGCGCCGCGTCCCGAGAGCTGCGTCCCCCCGACGTTCCGAACAGCAAGCGCACCGGGGGACGTTTTAAATGTTCTGGAGGTTTAAGCGTGATCCAACCCCAGCATAGCGGTCTGTCTGCCGGCATATTCATCACGTGAACTCCGCTGAGCTGCAGCCAGAGAACGCAGCGGCAGTAACAGACTTTCAAACTATCCACAGAGTATTCCGCTTTTCTCAGTCTTTAATGTTTTAAAAAACAAAAGTTCATTGGAAATGATAAATCTCTATTTCATTTATTACTGTAGTTCAGTAGAGGAGGAAAAGATTTGGTCCTGATAAAAAATGAACTTGAAAGTGTTATGGAAATGTTATTTTTGATGTTTTTTATTTTATTTTACTGAACATTGATTGAAGTTTTAAATTTAAAATGCCCTTCACTTGCACTTGGGCTTTTGTTAGGCATTTTATGTTACAGCCTTTTATTGTTAAAAAAGTTTATCTCAATACAATGTTACAAAATAAAGTATTTCTGATGAAAAATATTAAAATTGTCATTCTTGTTTTCATAATTAATGTAGAACTGTTAAATTCCACGAACCACACATTTTTTCCTTAAAAAAAGGCCACATGTAAATTTGCGATTAATCGCGAGTTAACTCTGGACAATGCGATTAATCGCGATTAAAGATTTTAATCGCCTGACAGCTCTAATATATATATATATATATATATATATAGGTTTCTATGATTTAGACGTCACAGACGCACAATAATAAAATATATATTTTTTGAGTTTTTTTTCTCCAAATCGTTGAAACTTGTAGTTTCTCAATGTTTCATAAAAAAAATAACCATAAATTGATTCTTGTCTTTAAAAATAACAAACCCTTACCTGAATACAAACTGCATTTTTTTGTCCCAACCCTTTTTATTGCAGCCACTCTTCACTACAAACCCCCCATGGACCCGGACAACCCAAAAATCAGAATGGGTCAACATCCATATAGGGGCATGTGACTTGTACTTAATGCATTTACCCCATATGAATCAAGTAAGTAGATATTTAAGATATTCCAACATTCATAGATATTCAAGTCCTACTCATGATTACCCTACGCATTCTCACTCCCAACTCGTCATATATGGACTTCGGGCCCCCTCCGCGTCACTTTTTGACGTTTTGGGTGTCCCCAACTTGTCGTTCTTTGACGTGCTGGTTATTCCCATTACATCAGGGGTCCCCAACCTCCGGGCCGTGAACAAGTCCCCCAACCCTCGGAACGCAGACCCATGCCACATCGGTACCCCAACCGGGTAGGGTTAGAGTACCCTATTCGAGTATTGGTACTCTAACCCGGTACCAGTTCCGTGTCCAGTAAGGATGGGGGACTCTTGGTTTAATGAGAACAGCCATCACATCAAAGAACGTTGAGTTGGGGACACCCAAAACGTCAAAAAGTGACGGCGAGGGGTCCAAACCATACGTCCATATATGACGAGTTGAGAGTGAGAACCTGGAAGATTACCTGGTTTAGGTGTGTCCAGCCAGACAACATGCCAGAGCAGGACATTTTCAGGAATCTAGCCCTTGAGGCTTGGAGTTGCCCCTCCCTGGTTTAGAGGACAGTTTGCCAAGATTAATTCTTAGTCCGTCTACTGTAAGACAATGTAAGGTACTGTTGAGCAAATTATAATATCAGGAAAGAAGCCAGTTTGAATTGGCAAATAGCTCCAGCCTGGGGTACCCCCTAACACTTGGCCCCAGCTTTCCGAAGCCATCCAGGATATAGCGAATAGATGGATGGATGGGTTTAGGCAATATTAGCCTGAATACATGGTCATTGTCAGCGGACATCTTCTGGACCGTAAATCATGCTGACATTACAGATTAAAATCAGTGCTGTAGCTGCAGGATTTAAGAAATTAGCTGTCCAAATGTCCAAGGCTGTAAGTGCGAACTAAGACGTTTCTGACAAAGAATGCCAGCTACTTTTTATTTACCGAACAAAACACAGGCCGTGTTTTATCGCTGGCTTTAATCTCGCTTGTCCGAGTTTGAATAGCGGTCAAGATCTTATAAATATTTTCGATTCCGGGAGTTGGGAAGGATAAGCTGCACATAAAGCAGCCGCAGTTCACTGGTGCACGAACCACAAGCCCGGTAACACACTTATGATTAATCACTCTTCATGGACAGAGAATACACACGCAGCAGTAAACACTGCTCTTGTGTCTTTGCCACCACCCAGTCAGTGTTTCCCAGAGTGCCTCTGTGCTTGCAAGCGGCTTTTATCACAAATGCAAACTGGAATCTCCTCCTGCTCCCATCCCACCACTCGGTCTGTGACTTAGGAGTTCTCCCCAGCTACCTGACTGACATTTGTCTAACATTTATGCTTCAGCTGCAGCTATATATAATACACACAAGCCTCAGGGTGTGGAAAGTGGCTGATGTTTGAAATAGATTGGTCTGAGATTTGACGTGCAGGAGAAGGAAATGTAGAGTATTAGTAACATTTACACCCGACTAATGCCACCGTATGCTTTAAACTGGCTGGAATTCATGTGTTTTTTAAGATTTTAGCTTGATTTTGACTTTTAAGACTAAAATATCTGGAATAACCTTTCTAGACATCAATAGGTGTCTCGAAAGTAGTCGTAGTATTAGCAGTCAAGAAGGCCAATAACCAGTATTTGGAGTTGTTGTTGCTATTGTTATTGTTAATCCCAAAATACATAAAAAAAACAACTATTGGCCAATGATCAGTCAAACACTGAACCTTTCTGATTAAAGCAGTTAGCATGGGTGTTTTTAGGGATACAATGATACAAATTCATGATGATTCGTTTCAAAGAAAAAAAATCAGTTGGCTTATACAGTATTAAGCCTCGTGTAGTGCAATAAAACAATAAATTGTTCTTAAATGTAGCAAAATACACGACAATACGAATGTAACCATACTTTTATGCAATAAGAATGCAACGATTCACTTTTCACACGATTCAGTTCAATGGTGTAGCACACGATTCAGCTTAAATTCATAATCGTGGCATTCCTAGTGTTTTCTTGATGCTACATTCATCAAGGACACACGTTCAAGCGACCACTTCCAATGGAAGGTCTATGTAAACACATATATACGTGTTTTAGCTTCTGAGTTCAAAATTTTTGCTTCGTTACACCAATTCCTAAGTCTGTCTTTGGGCTCTATATACAAAAGTCGTGGCCATTCAACGCGTAGTTTCAGGGAGTCGGATGTGGTAATGACACGTCTAGTGTCCGTTTTAGACTCACAGAAGTGAGTGAAGTAGAAATTAATAATCGCCGTTTGTGCTAGAATTTTATGACATCAAGTCTTTCTTGTATCGGAATAGATCGGTAAAAGAAAAGATTTGTGAGGTTTTCACCACTTTGACATTCCGCACCACAAAACAGCTTTTTTCCGCGATAGACTTAGTAGATTTATGTTAATGCGAAAGTGGTTTAACAGTTGTCAACACTGGAACAAAAGCTCCGGAGTCAAGGGGTCAACCAAACATAGAGTTACAAAAACGTACCATGCAGATTTGGGCCTAAAGCTAACATGAGGTAAAGATGGCTTTAAACAATTTAAAATGGTGGACCTCATGGATCGTGGTTGGGAATCCCTACACAGCAACTGAAACTGATGGTAAAATTGTTCTAAGTTTATCAGCTTGTTCCCAAATCTACTCTTGTGTTTATTTATGGTTCTAGTCATCTATCTCAGGTGTTACAATGAACATAGAAATAGAAAGAGTAGATTAGCAAAAATTTAAACAATCACGATGAAAGAAAATCAAATAAAACACAGCTGTCATCCTTTAAAAAAACTTTGTAGATCACTTTTTGCATGTTTAGGCAATTTTTAGACTATTATAACTACATTGAAATGCCGCTGCCCTCATGCTAGCAACCACATGCTAGCATCACAAAGGATATTTTCCCAGGCCTAAAGAAATCACTTCAATTTCAAAACAAATTTACAGTTAAAAGTTGATCAAAAAGTTCATAAATGATTTCTCACATTTAAATTAATATTTTAGCAATTTCCACTTGAGAAATCCCCTTAGCGTCATGCTAATATGTTAGCAACAATGTGCTAACGCTATAACAGTTGTTTACCTCAACAAAATGCTTCGAACTTCTAATGATTAACAGTCACAAGGGTAAAATGTGTTTAAAATAATAGACAAAAACATGTTTTTTTCTTGACAAAAGTGTTTTAAAAACACTTGTAGACAAATCGAGGCCGGTATCAAGCAAGAGTTCCACCGTACTGGATCAACATAACATGCCTGCGTAATATGACACATCAATAAAAACAATTCAGTGTGGACACCGTTTTATTGTTGACTGTATCGATTATGACAACAAATGGTTGTAGCCCTCTTTTAATGTAGACCGACAAGACACTTAACGTTGTGATGAAGGTCAGCACATGCTGAAACCCTTCTCCATCTTTGGCTAAAACACTCCTCGTGTTTTTAAATGTGACGGAGATTCACGCAGGAACTGCTCTCCATGTGAATGCTCTGACTGAAGCACGACCAGACATTAACCAATTAAGACATAATGCATATGCATGAATCGCACCCCCTCATAAGCGTTAGGATATAAATCCTTACACACAATAAGAGCGCGCATTCATTGACGTATGCAGAGATACTGTCATTGAGGATACAAGGACATTACTAAAAGCCCTCTTCATGCAAATGGAGCGGAGATGACAGTGTGTACGTGTCACAGGCAGGACATATCTCATAATAATAACTTATCACGGCCAACAGATACGCCTGATATGGAATATGAGAGCGGGAGAGCCCTCTCTTGAACACACGATCTGGCTTCTCCTGCTACATGAAGTGCTCATCAACAAGTTTATTAATGACCTCCTAATTATGTCTGCTTATCTTTTCCTGAAGCCCTCAAGCAGCACTCAGACTCCGGTCTCAGATTATTCGCATGAATACAAACTTCTTGGAGGTTTTGCAAACATACTAAGATGAACCAAAAATTGCTAATAATCGTACCAATAAAACAAAGGAAACATTTAAAAAATGAATTAAATTATGACTTATTGTCTTCATCTGGTTTTAATCTTTTCTGTCTTTCCCTCACATTTAGTCCATTTTATAGACATTATCCCCAATTATTGCACCCTTCACTCCTGTCTAATCTAACGATTCATTTTAGCAATAATTCAATTTATATTGTAATTTGTGGTTGCTATGTCATAGTCGATATTAGTTTATTTTGGATGATCCAGTTTGATCCATTGTTACTACATCAGAAACACGAAAACATTTTGTAGCAAAACGCTCAAATATTCTATCTAGATTTACGTTATTTATTTGTCTTCTTTAGGTCTTTTTTTTAATGCTTGGAACAAACCAATTCTTCTTCATACACTTAATTTATATTTCTCAGTCCTTTCTTTTTTCATACAGCTAAAGATCTTTAGATCCCAGTCCTCCCCCATCATTTCAGGTGTGCCCCAAGGCCCTTTCCTGGAGCCCTTCATTTTCAGCTTCTTTCATAAAATCAACATCCGATTAATGTTTTGCAGATGACACCAGCTTTATTGTCAGGATAGCGCCCAGTTCCTCTCTTCCATTCTACTTACTCTACAACACTTGGATGAAATATTTATTTTCTTTACTTATCCAGAAATTAAACTAGAATAAAAACTAAATTTGTTCTAATTGGTACTAAATCTGCATTTTTTAAGGTCGAGAACTGTTATTTCATTGGTTTTCTCTGTTAAAGAATCTTGTCCTAGACAGAACTCTATCAATCTATTACATATCAATAATATCCCTCTGTGAGGATATTTCGACATATGTGTAAAACAGCATTTTTAGCCAATTTGGTTCTTAATTCTTGCACTTATTTTCTATGAGACATCCAAAAAAAAAAAAAAAACTAAATACTTTTTTTGTCTTTGTTTCCTTATCTCACCTTTTTTATAAAATTTTCAAGTAATGCTCCAAATGTTTAAATCTAGAATGTTCAGTGTCTATAAAGCAAAGGCATATCTAAAACATAATATAGTTTATCCTCCATACCAATTTATTCATGTGGTGGATCACAGTGATGCTGGAGCCTATCCCATCTCCTGTAAGATGGACAGTTCAGCAGTCCATCGCAAGGCCACACAGACAGAACCACACACTCACACTTAAGATAAAATTTGAAGCCACCAACCAACCTATGAAGCATGTTTTGGACTGTACAGAAATAACATTAAACAGCCTGAGAGTCAAACCACCGACCAACCAATTAGCTGCTCGATCCCTAAAGCGTCAACCATTATGGTCAAAGTTAAAAAAGCATGAATCAATAAAATTGGTAACTGACTCATACAAATGTAAAATAATAAGGATTAGTAGGCTCAGATTGAAAGAACACACTTGTTCCAAGTTATGAGACAAATTTAAAATGGTGTACCACATGGGTCATGGTTGGGCGTCCCTACACATATGAGTACGGTTTAACATATTAAATACCAGTTTAGTATTTTTATCAGATGATGATGATAAAATGTGGTTCCAGACTTGATCCAGTTTACCCTAAACTCATCTTATCTTTAAGGCTTCCTTTATTTTCCTTTAAAATTCATACAGTGATAGTAGCTTTACTGTCCAGTTATTAAACGCCAGACCTTTGGTAAAAAAAAAAATGTATGTATTTTAACTGTTTTTATTGCCTAAATATGTTATTTATATACCTTTAAAACACTCGTTAAACTCAAGATAAATCATATTTTTACCCTACTCTACTCACCCTAAATGGGAATTCTTTCATGTGATTTTAGCTTTTGGATGTTTAAGTCGTTTTCTTGATGGTCTTTTCATCTTCTATGTGATACACCTTAAACTTTTGCTCAACAACACAACAGATCCAGTTGCTGGTAAATCATTGGGTGGACATCGGGATTACGGCAAAAATCAAAATATTCCACCTGACAGAAGACGGAATGATTTAGACCACCTCCACTCAAGCTTTGTGTTCAAAGGTCCAACAAACCAAATATATATGTTCATGTCAAAGTTGATTTAGGTTTAGTGCTTTCCAAGCCTCTACGGTTCAACAGGAGTTGACAAAAAGTCAATACTCACCAAGTTAGGAGTCGGAATAAAATCTTTACCTCTTTGCTTCAAAGATTTCCCACCTGAACTTCAGTCTCAGAGAGAACGAGGAGGAAGTTGATGTTTCAGAACACCTGTCGAGGTGCTGGTGCAAAAACACGTATATTAATGGTAAATTCAAAAACCTTTTGACTTTATCTAACTGAATTCTAGTTTTTTGCATTTATATTTGCCAAGTTTCCATTGAGCTAATTTTAAAGAAATGCCATCATTAGACAATAACTTCTCTGTTTTCAAAGTAAAAACTAAAGAAGAACATTTCTGTAGTGTAGTGTATCTGTAATTAGTTGGGAGCAAGTAAAAGTCCCTAAGTTGACCAGTTAAATAAACAAACAAATAAAGGGGCTGAGAAACGGACACAGGTGAGAGTGACAGCATCAGATATAAACAGATCCGACGGCTCGTCTTTCCAAACTCAGATGGGCTGTGGTTCAGAGGTCTCTGCCAAACCTCTTCAGATAATCATCGAGGCCTGGGAGCTATGTTCCCAAAACGAGACACCCCCATGCCTCAGGGGTCAACAAAACCACCAGGGCCTGTGAGCGAACTGATCACACTTTGAGAGATGTAACCTGAAGCGATATTAGAGGGGTGACCAGTGTGAACTCTGGACAGAGACAATGCCAAACCAACAGTCTGAGATTAGATAAGGTCTCAGTCCCTGCTCCTGTATGGGAGGGTGGGTTTTGGGGTTGTCCAAACCTCAATAGAGGGTCGTAGAGGGGGTCAGCCGCATCTCAAGTGGAGCACAGGTGTGTTTCGGACAACAATCTCAAGGAACGTAATGAAAATGGAACGTATAATTGTCATGTGTGTGATAAGGGTATCGTGAAGTATTTGTGAGACTAATGGAAGATTCTGGGTCTTATAATGTTTGGTGCCTTTATGCTACACTCTAGCTTGTTAGTAATCTATGAGTACTGACCCTCTGCTGAACACGTAAATGCATGATCTGCAAGTGATACACATGTGCCTGTAGGTCGCCCACGTGGCATAATCCATCACAGGAAGTCACTAAAAAGACAGTTCTCATGCAGTTATCAAGACAGTTGCTCTGAAGATACACACAGTGTCCTCAAGTGTTTACATAACTTTCAAAACTATAAAAAATAATTACGACACACCTGCGTTTCTCCTACTTCCCCTTTACTGGTCTTTACGTGTTTGTACAAGCTGTATGGGCTCACAGGGGGGTCTACAACCTTGATAATACGCACATGCCACCTGTGTACAGGGTTGCCCATTTTTCACTCACAGACAGCCCATATCTACTTGTAAAGGCAGTTGTGACTAAGGCTAATGTTAATCTGTTTGGTGCTTAAGTTGGTTTTTAGTACATATGTAGGAATATAGAGAAACCTAATTCTCATTCTGTCAGTTTAGAGGAAAAAGTCTTAAACTTTATTCTAAAAACGTAGTTCGAGAAAAAGACAAGTTTGCACTCAAACATCTCCGATCTGAATCTTTAATGATGAACTCCAATAAAAAGAAAGTGTATTTTGGTGTTTTCTGATGATGGAGGACATATACAGACAGAGTATGAGTATGCGATGGATCAGAAACAGACCAAAAACTGAAATGGCCGGGCCGAAGTCTCCCGGTTCCAAACCGGCTAGATTCATCTTAATTTTCTCCTTTGAGCTGGTATCTCTCTCAAAACTGTACGGCTGGATAGTTTCAATATTTCTCAGCATTTTTGTTGCACTGCTAATGTTAGATTGGGGTTGTAAGGGTGTTTAAAGATAGTGAGAGAGAGCATAAACAAAAGGATGATGGGATATCCCACACATTCTTAAAGTCGTCACATATTAACGCGTGGTTAAGGACCCCTCCATTTTTTGACAACTCAATATGTTTTTACGTGCTGGTTGTTCCAATTAAATCAAAGCTCCGCAACCTCTGGGCAGTTAACCGGTACCGGGACGTGGATCACACCGATATCCCAAAGCTAACCTTAACCCGCTTCCAGACGTATTAATAAGTGACGAGTTGGGAATTATGTTGGGATATCAGTGGAGGCTTACTTCCAGTTCCGCCCACAACTTGGAGGTAAATGTCCTAAATAACAAAGCAAGTTTTGGATTTTTCCTAAAAACGAAACAATCATAATTAAAAGACAAGTGGGAACGCTTTCACAGTAGATAAAAGGATGATCAGAGTGGGTTTTTAAAAATGTAGAAATCATCATAGCAGTTAAAACATTGGATTTGGTATAACAAATGTGCAGGAAAAAGCAAAATGTAATGCTTTTTTTAATGAGAATCCTAAACCCAGGTAAAAAAGTACAATTTGCACTTTAATGAATGGGGAAAATGACCAAATGCTAGTATTTCTTTAATTTTTAACCCCTTAACATCTCAATATCTTTCTAGCTATGAAAAAAATAATAATTTATGTTTAGTAATTGTTAAGATTAAGTAATAATGAATCCAAAGTGGTTTGTCGCAAATTAGCAACAACAGGCATTAAGGGGTTAATGCTGTTTTGTGCTCGTTTTAAACTAATTTTCATGACTTTTACTATAAATAACTATATTTTAATTGCTAAATTCTAATATAAATTGGCTGCAAAGTACATCAATGAAGTTTCCAGAATGTTCTTCTAATATTAACTCAGTTGACAATATGACCTTGTAAAGTGACCTCTTCCGAGCCCTAAAAATACGTAATTATATATATATATATATATAATTCAAAGTATTTATATTCTAAAACCATTTTTTAAGATAAAAAAAATAGAAAGTGATCTGGAATATTATATGTTTGCATCATGTGAAGGAACTCGTCTGCTGAATTTTGGCATCAAATCAAGTAGAATTGCATCAGCGAATCACAATAAAGAAAGTTTTTTCCTCTTATAGTCACTAGTCGCCCTTTGCTATGGCCTCCTAAGTCTTTCCAGTTATATATGTTTAATGGAAAAAGCAGGATTGCAACAATAATCTATAAACGTCCGGGTGAATAATTCCTACAGAATTCAAAGTGACACACAGACTGATGGATACAAGCAACATCCATCTCCCCCCTCTTTCTCTGCCAGGGTGTTAAAATGGCGTCCTGCCACACGGCCCATGTTCTCGCAAGCCAGCAGCCAAGAAAGTCTGGCAGAGGTCAGCAGCTGCCCGATGTGAGAACGGACAGTTTGTTCACAGCGGCGGAACGTCAGCTGCTGTGGGACAGGCGGCGGCGTACAAAGGGGAGGGGGTCCACAAAGGGAATTACGCGGATCAAACATGTGAAAACCGGGAATGACCTGTCTCATTTTCATCCAGATCTCCCCGATGCTCGATTTCTCCCAGAAAAAACTCTTCCAGCCTCATAATTACCTGTCCGCTTTGCATGGAGCTGGAAATATTACAGCTCATATCCACCGTTCCGCTTCTGGTTTTATTAGAAAGACTGAACGCTCCTGGCATGAATAAACATATAAATTCATCCATTTATGCATTGGACATAAATTATTGGAGACATATGTCGTGCATGAGTCACATTCCAACTGTCTTTTGACCTTTGTGGAAGAGAAAACCAAGTTCCACAGCAGTCTTTGTCTTTTAGATTAAAGTAAGTCTGAAAAAAATCAAACATTTTTAGGATAAGAAAATAATAAAGCGTTGGAAAATAAGAGAATTTATGATAAATATGAGAATAATTTTCATATATATATTTATGGTATATAATATTAAATTATATGTGCATATATATACATATAATTTAATATTATATACCATTTATATATATATATATATATATATATATAAAATTGATTTTTATTGCAAGTATTTCTATTTATATACTTAATAAAGGACTATTTACTAAAGAAAATCAGTTTCCAAGTCAGTAAGTACAACTAGATTCAAAACTGTTAATTTCTGGGAATATATATTAACTTTTGTTTAAAGCTGCAGTCACAACGGATGTGATTGGCGCGATAGGGTCGTCTAGTTTCAAAGTTAATTCAATGTACATATGCAACATGAGGTCCTGCGGCGCGTCAACCAATCAGGGACTCAGTTTTAGCAATGAGACGTTTTCAGTGACTTGATCAGCGGGGTAAAAAAAAAAAATCCAATATGGCTGCCTGATGTGACCATTTTTGTCCTGAACTTCCATTGATTTTCTTAACCTGGTGGGGGCAGCAGGTTTGCCGGAGACTGTCCCGACTACTGTTAGCCGAGGGAGAGATATAACCTGGACGAGTCGCCGGCCTGTCACAGAGCAGATGGAGCTGGTGGATAGCATAGCGAGTTCTGACACCCGGGAACCTGCTCACAACGCTGGCCCGCAGGTGGTTGACTCCGCGGCAGACAGAGAGCCGCCGTGGGTGCCGTAATAGATTACGATTTTTTTCTTTATTTTATCGAAACAATAATAAAAAGATCCCCCTCCCAGGTTAACTCTGTGCTTGGTGTGTTTACATTAAAAGTGGGGTCATCTTGACCCCACAAGACAGCGCACTGAAGACTTGTACTCTTTACTGGTGCCTGTGGCCGACTGGAGATCTTGTCAATGCCATCTCCTGATTTGGCCCCATGGTGGCCGGGAACGGTCATTGCAGGGCCCCCGGCCAATGTCAACCATCAGACGGTGGCAGTAGGGCAGCAGCACTGGGGTAGCAGTCTGAAATCAGTCGACTTTTAGACGATTTTTGGGATTTTGTCAGCCGGCAAGGCCAAGTGGGCCCCATTTGGTTTAAAAGTGGGCGGAAAATGTGCACCCCGGATGCGTTTGTGTGTTTGCCCAAATTGTCTTCACTGCCTGGGCGGTCGCCCTGCTAGCTTGTGGAGCTCACTTGGCTAGCGTAGTGAGCCAGTTGAGTGCCCAATTAAGCCAATGCGGACAAACTAAATTGGGGGCCCACATTTTCTGCCCGCTTTTAAACAATTTGGGGCCCACTTGGCCTTGTTATCTGTTTGGAGACCATCTTTTGCGCTGCTGCCTTCCTGCTACCCGCCTGTCACTGAACTGCCACTGCGCGACATCCAAATGTGCCTGAACTGCCACTGACCAATGTCAAAGAATCGTCCAGTCACTGCAAAATCTTGTCTTGCTAATCTAAAATCTAAACTTGCATTTAGGTTGCCACGCGGTGGCATTTAGGGATATGTGACCGTCGTTTTAGCTTGAATTAGGAATGAGTGTGCTGATTCTGCAGGCGCCACACATCCCTGACTATTTGCCTTTTTTCTGCTTGGAACATCTGCTTGCTGACAGAAAAAAAAGAGCTTAATGAAAGCTTTTCCAAAAAAAAAAAAAAAAAAACTCCTGAAAGCTACAACAACTGCATTGATGGTTTATGATGAGGTTTGAACAGAAGAGTTGATGTATAAATCATGGACAATTATAGAAAAAAATATTCATCATTTTTCAAAAGTAAAACTTGGTTTCAGAGAATTGGACTGTAAAAATCCCCCTGCTGGGAGTCTGAAATAATCCCTTCTGACTGTCTGGATCTGTGTAAAGAGCTGGAAGCTGACAGATCATTTAGAGTCCAGACATTTTTAGTGTTCCTTCTGCCGTTTGGAGGAGGTTGTGGAGGTTGAGCTGGCCCGGATCCAGTTTTCCAGATTGATGGCACGTTAAAGTGAAGGACACGTCACGCACCTGTGCTGGTGTAGCACGCGGGAGCAGCACACGGGGCAGACATGTGCACACAGACTCCCGGCTGAAGTCGTTTCTTTGTAAACAAACATAAACATCTCAGAGTTCTTGAACGCAGACCAGAGTCTGCTCAGTGTCTGCAAATGCACCTCGGTAAGGACGTTACAGATCACATCTGTGGAAATGGAGCATTTTCCTGCAAAACAACCATTTCTAGAGACAGACTGTAGACGTTTCTATTATCCAAATGCCAGAAATGCTGAATCTCTTCGGTGTATTTTTATGAGTCAGCTGTGTTTAGGAAAGGCCTCCTCTGTACCAATGTAGTCTGTTATTCAGTCTTCTGCAGAGGAGTAATTGCCTTTGGGATAAGCCATGTTTGTGCGTGGATTTTTGTGACAATACTGAACTTTAAAATAGAACAGTATTGACTATATTTGTTGTTATTGCAGACAATTTGAAGCTTGGCTTTAAAACCAGCTTTTTATTTCTATGAATGAACGAATTTCATTGTGGAAGTTGACTAGAATTAAAAAAAAAAGAATTGTTCCACTACTTACTTTCAACACTGTTGGAATCTGTGGATAAATCTTTGGATACATTAAAAGACCGGACTTAGCTATAGCTTGCTAGATTAGCAATTTTTACTTAAAGTCTGCAACCTTTTAAGGCTAACACTAAATATTGAAGGTTACGTACAATTACATGTTTTTACTGCTCATTTTCATTGAAAAAACATCTTTAAAAAAATTAATTTTTTTTAAAAAACATTAACTTTTTTACTGAAAAGCAAACAGTTACTTTCGTTGGTAACTAATTACTTTTAATACCCAGTAATTTAGCTACAACCCTACTTTTTTATTACGAAGTGACTAATTATAACTAAGTACTTTTTTAAAGTTACCAACACATTGAATGGGTGGACAGCAACCCATTGTGTGAGTCCTTCGTACATATTAGCGATAGCTTGGGATGCTAGCATTTGCTACTTCAGGATTTTTAAGACTACAACACTGCGTTATTCTAATTACTATGTAATAAATATTCATGGTTGTGTACAAGTACATGGTTGTTCTATTCATTTCAATTGATTTGACAAGAACTGATCAGAAAATTTCAATTTTGACAAACACAAAAAACTATTTTTTTCTCAGTATTACTAGTTACTTTTACTTTGAAGCTACAAAGTTACTTTTTGAGTCAAGAAGTAACTATACTTCATTGCTTTTTTAATTGGTTGATATATGTGATGTTTTCTAGCTAAATATCAACATTCTTTCCAATTAGCATAATTTACTTAGCAATAGCTTGCTAGGTTAACATTTCTCACTTTGGATTTTTAAGGCTAACATTATTTTTTTGGGAGTAAATTGATGAAAAAACAGAAAAAAACATCATTTTATCAGCACATTTTTTTCTGTCTGTTCTTGACATCATGTCGTCTTTTCTGACTGGTCAGTTCCTACATCTTTCAAGAGTGAGTTTTTCAGAAAGTTTCATTAAATGCAAAACAAGAAAAAGGTCAGACGGGTTTCTGAAAATTGTCAAATCAATCTCAACTTATTTAATATTTGACTTCTACAGAAACACCTACTAGAGTCTAATTTATTTTGTGATTTTTCACATTAACTTACTTGACTTTGGATCTGACTTGTCGCCAAAGCAGAATCTGGCCGGACTGAGGATCCACATTCCTCATGACGTAACTTGTTTTTCTTAAAATAAGACGGCTGACATTAAATTCATCGCAGGTTTAGACTCACAGGACCGATGTACAAAGCTTCTATTTTAAGGCTTGTTTTCCTCGGTGGGACGGAGGTTGTTCTGAGCGCTGGCCTGTCGCGGTCTGGAGCACCTGTCAGTGGATCTTACACCACACTGGGCGCCTCGGCGTGTGTGATCAAAGTAAATTAACATGTAATCAGATCCAGACGGCAGCAGAAAAGCATGCAGCCTTTTCCCGTAAGGCCGGTTCCGTCCTCACTTGACAGCAGGTTTGAGGTTAAAAACACACAGGAGTGGGGGGGTTTAATGAGCTGTCTTTGGGACAGCGTCCCTTTGGTCAGGGACACCGGTGTGGAGCTGAGAGATCACGTTCTGACCCGTACTGGTGTGGGAACGCTAAGCCGTTAGCACGTTCTGCTCAACCCACACGGGAAATTGATTAGCTAATAAAATGCAAATAGCGGCTCGACTGTCTCCAGTATGTTAATATTGCCATCAAAATGATGGGTTATTGATTAAAAGGAGATCTCTCTGAGGGTTTTGTGACATTGACGAAGGCTTACGTGTCAACAGTTTCTTCCCAAGATGGTGAATCCCAACAAAAGCGCTGTGGCAGCTTTGAGGACGCCGTGGGGTCATTTCAAGAGTAAAGTCACCAGATCTAAAGATCGCTGGTCACACGTCGACGCTCTTCCCTCCCCCAGCGTTCAGAGACTTAAGATTCAACTAGATGCTCTCACAAGAGCAGAAATATCCCATTTCGTCTGATAATGATGACTGATGTTGATCCAAAACTGTTCTTCGGCGAAACAAACGACCATAAATCAGTCGTCTGGGAGGGGCCCGCATTGATCATCGCGCAGGCCAAGTGTTCACACCCCTGCATCGTTAATTCCGGGCGCCATCTCGCACGCAACATCTGCCATACCGGCAGAGGGTGGAGGGCGGGGTCTGTTGGTGACAGAGACGGTCGTCGGACTCTATAGAACACGGCGGGTTGGTAATTGGCTCAAACTCAGTTATTATGAAAGGTTGTACTAATGGTAGATCACTCTTGAAAGACACTTGTTCACACTGTACAAGCAGGGAGGGGCTACTTCTTCTTGTCCGCCACCTACAATTATCAAAGCGGTGCAAATTTCGTAAATCTTGCTCTAGGCTTTTTCTTTCCCATCTCTATTCCGATATTTGAAAGACTTGGCCCACCTTTATCCGGTCTGGCGCCGCCACGGTATAGCTAGGACAGATGACTCTCATTGGCAGTTTGCCAAAGAACGTCTGCCATTCACATGTCGGTGGCGACATCATTTCATGATATTGACATGTTCATTACCAACATACATGTGACTTTCTGTCTTATTGTTTTATTCGTGCGATCCAAAAACAACCAGTTCTGGACCAGATGATTCGACACATCTGGGAAACAGCGAAGGGAGACATTGAGAGACACTTATAGGAGTCCAGATGTCCTTGAGAAGATAAGTGTTTGTGTAGCGGAGGGGGCCGTCAAGGCCAGGAGGAGGAAGATGATGGACTGAGAGGAAGGAGGACGGATGATAAAGAGACAAACGGCGACTGCAGCCGTCCCCGGCCGCACCAGGCAGTAAATGGGCCCGGCTCGATCTCATTGACGAATCAGTACGCGCTAATGAGGGCGGCTGATGTGGCCCCGATGAATTGGTACGACCAGATCGCTGCCGTTTTGTTTTTTTGTGTGGAACCAGCGACAACTCCTGTTAACAGGAGAGAGGAGGGCTTTGCTGCAGCTCCAGAGACAATACAAGCGATTCCAGCTCTGCTTTGATATCCAATAGGCGGCTTAACATCCTCATTAGATCATATCGGACTCAAACACAAGCTGGATGGAATTATCTTTTGCCTCCTCTCCAGCGAAATTATCACATATCTCATCATTTGTTTGTTGGCTGGTTTATTAGCTGTGTGTGTGGGTGTGTGTTTTCTGTTTGAAGTGCTGCGAGGGTTGACGATTCTTGATACCTGTGTGTGTGTGCAGGGCGAGATGACCTTGTTATCAGCTGAGTGGGCTGTAGTTGCGGGGCGTCATTTGTATGGGTTAGGTGAGGGTTAGAGTTGTGTGTGTATGGAGTGTGGGGGGGGGTATAAGAGAGAAGGAGGGATGCGGGTCAAGCAGGGACACAAATACTTAACTGCCACCATCTCTCACCTGAAGGCAAGGAGGCAACAAATGTTTGCGGACACACAAACACACACCGATGGGTTATTTTTTTTTAGTACACTTCATTCTCTCCTGTAATAGCCTCAAATGGCCTTCACCGGGAAGGAGGGGAGCTAAACAGTTTATGGTGACGCACTAGCAGGTACAAAAGAGAAAAAACTTCGTTTTTATGGTGAAAAAAATGGGTTTTTCTCGACTTGTACAATTGAAATGTAAAAATTTCACCTTTTTACCATTATACGGGGATGATCACTTTTAAAATCGTATTAATTGGTTCAGACAAGACACTGGTGACTTGTCAATGGCCCATTCGTCCTACAGTAAACAGGATAGGCTCCAGCAACCCCGTGATTCTGTAACAGATGTGCCACAAAGGGTTCAGAAACTTGACAGTCGGTCTGGATCAGACGTTTTTGGGAAGCAACCTCAAATTAGAAATATAGAACGTTTTTTTTTTTATTTCAAAATTGTGGTTTTTTTTGTTCCTCTTTTATTGCCAAATACACCGATGGTTGACGTCTTTAAGAGAAAAACACACACTTAGAAAAACGCTGTATTTGTTGTTTTGGAATGATTGGGGAAAAAAAACTGGAAAAACACACAAACATGAGTAAAACAATGTAACAACATGAACGCAAAACAACTTTCTGCACCTAAACACAAGTCGGTTTGTGGTGCACCATAAGAGGAGACACCAAAATTACAGGGACATATATACACATTAGTATAAATTATCAATATAATTTATTTCAAATTAAATGGTTTATTGTTAGTTTACCCCTGTTCTATAAGCTAGTGCTCTCTCAACTTTTTAAGGCCGCAAACATGTTTCCCCTTAACTTTTGAGAGTAAAGTTTGTCTTATATTGTCTTTAAAACATCTGCAGATGCTTTAAACTTTATTTGTTCACTAGATTTTGACTAAAACCATTAAAAATGTTAAATAAATGTCCACAAAACCCACAACTTTTAAAGTGGAAGCTAAAAGAATCAGAACAACTTCAGCTTCTTTTATAAAAGTTACTGAAACTAGTATTTTCTAAAAATAATATCATTTAAACAACTATATTAGCAACTCCAATAAGTTAATGTTACCAATCAGTGAATACTTTAATTGCAAAAACAAGAGTTGTCGCTAAAGCTCTGGTGTTAACAGATTAATGTCACCAATAAATGTTTGCAGTACCACCTACATCTAAACAACATATATACACAAATACGGCTGTAAAATATTCAATGCATAAACTGGACACACGATTGTGTTCAATAAAAACATGAAAACATACATTGGTATGATTTAAGCAGGCAATGTTTTTCCTCAATCGTTTTGATTTAGATTGACATAAAAAAACACATCATGTGACCATTTCGTACAGAAGTTGAGGTTGTCCCAAAGGGTTCACATACTGTCTCTTCCAACTGTAAGTACACAAATATCCTTAATGTACAAACCTAAACACACATAAGCTTTGTTTCCATTACGTATATGCGTAAAATTTTATCAAAATGTCGAAAAAAATAGAATTTCATAATTAAACTGTTTCTATAAAATCATAATTATGGGAATAAACACAAACCAACTCACAATACGTCATTCATGATTTACAGCACATACATTCAGTTTTTGGCACAGCACCAGCGCTCATCGTCATCTATCAAAGGAGACGTCAGCGTCTTTGTCGGAGCGGCGAGCTACGGATGAACCTTCCCCAGACTGACCTAGATATGGACACAGATAAGGAGGACATCCCCCCCTCCCCCAATAACAGCCACCCAGAGTGGTTAGCACACCACAACCATTCTCCTGTAATGAACTCTAAAGCCTAAATTGTTATTTAGGTGGAAAGGATTGCAATTTAAAATCTTCCTAAACACATTTTTTAATCAATCATCTGCAAATTGCTTGATTTGTACTTTTAAATAAAACTGTAATAAAGTCAGTAAAATGTATCGCTTATACCAGAGGTCAGCAACCTGCAGTTCCAGAGCCACATGTGGCTCTTTTATCTCTCCATGGTGGCTCTCTGGCTGAAGAAAGATAAAATAATAGTAATTTTCAAAAAATTTAGAGTTTAGCTTGGATTTTAGCAACATGCTAACATTTTTTTGCAAGTTTTTTCCCCACTAGAGGTTTTAGGCTAATTTGGAGTTTAGCTAATGTTTTAGAAAAAATCCTGTTTTCGGCTAATTTGTTATCTACTGAAGTTTTTTGGGGAATATTTAGAATTTAGCTTCTATTTTAGCAACATGCTAACATTTTTGACTAATTTAGTTTACTGAGAAATTTGAAGCGATTTTGGAGTTCAGCTAGTAATTAAACAACAAGCTAGCTTTTTTGACTAATTTGGTTTCTAATGAGTTTTTATGCTAATTTGGAGTTTAGCTAATATTTTAGCAATATATGCCAAAATATTTGGCTAATTTGTTATCTACTGGAGTTTTAGTGCTAATTTAGAGTTTCGCTTTTCTCTTAGCAACATGCTAACATTTTTGGTTAACTTAATTTACAGAGGAATATTATGCTATTTTGGAGTTCAGCTAATATTTAAGCAACCAGCTAGATTTTTCGCTAATTTGGCCTGTACTAAAGGTAAAATGTAAAGATGTGGCTCCTAGTAGGTTTTGATCAGTAGAAAACGAGACCAAATGGCTCTTTTACTGTTAAAGGTTGCTGACCCCTGGCTTGGACGAAGAGGCGGAGCTTGATTAAAGAAAACAAGGAAGTCAAACAATAACAAACCCCTCAAAAGAAAGATCAGAGGGGTCCTTCATGTGCTTCCTCGAGGGAACGGCAAAGACGCCCCGAACGGCGTATGCTGTAAATCACAGCGGGAAATGGCGGCGCTGGTAATGCATCTGTAACCACAGCTTCCACACCGCATCCCCACAATTACCATAATAAATCCATAAGCGTGAGAAAAGCAGCGACGCTATTAGAGGGGGGGAATGACTGCAAACAATGGGTTCTAATACACGCTTGGCCTTTTCCCCCCAAAGAGTGGTCGCCACCGCGGACCGTCCGGTATATTTTACAGCCCTGATTACAATACCGAGCACTTGTGTGTCAGCTGCTGCTTCCACGTCTGAGCTTCCTTCTGTAATTATCACGATGAACTTGACTCTTCGTGGTAATAACCATCACGGAATGTGCACACAGATGCACTTATGCAAGGTGGAAGAGGACGTCCACGGCCATGGAAGTGACAGGTAGGACATCCTGATGCAAGACACAAAATCTCTATTCCTTCTGATCGACCAAAATAAAAGGAGGTTGTCTCCAACATACTAAACAAAGCAAAGAAATATCAACAAACAAGCTGCCGAAAACTTTCTCAGAAGAGGTTCTGCTTCCCCGTTTGACTTCATGTGCACAACTTGAGGAGAAAGTGGCCTCCCAGGACAATAATCAATACTTTTATCAATGATTCATGGACTGCATTTGGTCGTAAGTGGTCTCAAATGGTGGTTTCTGCATCTTCCACGTGTCTAATAAAGTACAAAGTTCTGCCATTTTGAGGACGGCAAAGTGAGGTCTAAAAGCCCAAAAGTAGAGCCTGAAAAAGATGCATCGGCAGTATGTCGGGTCATTAGTCAACGCAGTTGTCTATGAAAGCTATTTCTTAGAATTTACGGACCATATTTGGCAAATGGTTTTCATTGAGAGGGTAAATAGAGTCAGAACTGATACATTTATCGTAAATCTATTTGATTGGTGGGCAAATCCCCATAGATTACCTTCGACAAAAGTGGTCTCTACAAGCCTTACCCTAGTCCTAATCCTAATCCTAACCCCATCCTAACTCCAATTTCTGTACAACCTCAACTGGTGTGGAACGCTCAGATTAACCTGGATTCAGATTCAGATCAAGACTCTTGGAATTTCCTTTTTCTGAGGCTTTACAGTTTGGGATTAATCTGTCAAGTCAATTCCCAGACGCCATCTAACCAAAAGAGTCAAAGAAAGCGGTACAGACGAAGGCTTACCCGGTCTTTTTTCCATTTTCCTCCCTCGACTGCCACATAGTCGAACCTTGGATATCAAGATGAGTATTTGCTTCTGGCACAGCGACTTGTTGCTCTTCGGGCAAGGCTTGCGCTTGCTGGCGATCTGCCGGTTGGCTTGGGGGTCCTTGACCTCCCTGCGCTGGCGGATGAGGGAGCTGGCGAGAGCCGCCATCTTCCCAGGGCTGACCCTGCAGCCGCCTCACCAGCCCTCGGCGGCTCGGCGGTGGGGCCCAGGTGTGGAGGGGTACCGTGGGCCACCCCTCCGCCCGTTCACCCAGGGTGACGAAGCACTTGCTGAAGGGATGGTGCAGAGGGGCAGACGTCTGAAAGAGGGTCCCGAGCAAGAGAGAGGGCGGAAAGAAGGAAATGCTTAGACTTACGGGGACTTTTGGGAGCGATCGTTACCCTCGAATGTCCTTTTCTTTTCCTTCTCTCTTCCTGGGACTCAGGCTTGGAAAAAACTCAGATTCTTTACCGTCCTTCTACTGCGACGAGCCATCTCTGTCCTCCGAAAATCCCCGACTGAGAGTGCTCTCAGCCCAGTCCGAATGGAAACTGAACCACTGGAGTGATTTTTAAAAAAACTAAACAACAAGAAGACGATAAAACAGGTCCCAAAGGAGTGTCCAAATAAAAACCCTCCAAAGTGGATTTAGTGATAGCGTAGGGACGACTCCTTCCCCTTTTTTTGTCCTTCACCAGCAAAACCTCTCCATATGCAGCTGTGTCACACAAGAAGAAGAAGAAGAAGAAGTGGGGACCGTCCGGTCTGAGGCATCAGGTCCACAAGCTGATGGAGGGACGCTGCTGGACGGAGAGCGGCTCCTCACCACCCTGTCACCATCCTCGCACCCTGAAGAAAGAGAGCGAAAAAGGACGGAGAGCTTGATGAATCCGGCATTTCCCACAGACAGAGGTGACATTCATGAACGAGGGAGCACGGGGTGGAGAGAAAGACGGAGAGAGGAGTAGGAGGAGGAGGAGGAGCGCCGCTCTCCCTATCTGATCGGGCTCTCCAACTCTCTCCCAGCAGAGCGCCTCGCCACAGCGGAGCGCAGCGCCGTGTCCTTCAGCCGGCACGCCGCTTCACAGCTGGGGAGGGGGTGGGGGGGTGATGGAGGGATGAATGAACGGAGAGGCGGTGAGGGAGGAGCGGAGAGTGACGAGAACTCGCTGTGCCTTACGGGAGGTGGTGCTCCGCCGGGGGGTGACGGATGTCCGGTCCGGGTTCTGACGAGTCCAGATGTGAGTCAAGGGGGTGTGGGGGGGAGAGTCCTCCGGAACAAGGCGCCTTCCTCACCCATGTGAGAAAGTCTGCGCACGTGTGTGTGTGAAGCGGCAGCGCAAGGTGAAGGCTCTGAAGTGTGTGTGTCTCTGTGTGGGTTTGTGTATGTGAGTGTTGGTGTGTACCTGTGTGTGTATGCGTGTTTGTGTGTCTTTGAGTATGTGTGTCTATGTGTGTGTGTGGTCTTTGTGTGTATCTGTATATTTCTGTCTGTATGTGTACTTGTGTGTGTCTATATGTGAGGTTGTGTGTGTCAGTAGGTATACTTGTATCTTTGTGTGTCTCTATGTGTGTGTGTTACTTTGTATGTATGTCTGTATGTGTGTTCTTGTGTTTGTTTGTGTGTCTGCATATGTGTATTTGCGTGTCTGTATGTGTGTTTGTATGTATATGTCGGTGTGTGTTTGTAGGTGTGTCTTTTTCTGTAGGTATATGTGTATTTTTGTGTGTCTGTCGGTATAGGTGTACCTTTGTGTGTCTGTATGCACGTGTGTGTTACTTTGTGTGTATGTCTTTATGTGTGTTTGCATGTCTGTGTGTATGTGTCCTTGTGTGTCTGTATTTGTGTGTTTGTGTCTTTGCATGTGTGTTTGTATGTGTGTCTGTGTGTGTTCCTCCTCTGTTCTGAATTAATCTCCCTAACTCCTCCCCCTTTGCTCCTCACTCCTCTCTTCTTTGGCTCCTCCCCTCTCCATCATTCACACTCCTTCCAAATCCCTGTTCTCCTCCTCTGGTCCCATCACCTCTCCTCTTCCAAGCCGGGCCGGACCGAAGTGGACTTCCTCCCCCCTCCCCTCTCCTCCTCTTCCTCCTCCTCCTTCTCCTCCTCAGTGATGTTGGCTTAAAGCGACAAACCGAGCGAGGCTGCCAGCTTTGACAAGGACGTTTAGAGACGCCGGAGCGTCATCCAGACTCGCACTTCCACACACACTTGTTGTCAGATGAGGAAACACGAGCGCTCCTGTGAGTCAGCGGATGGAGGTGGGGGGGGGGGTCACTTCACACCCACCCACCCACGGCGCGCGCTGGCAGGACGCTCTACCTCAGCCACAAAGAAAAATCCAAAGTTACCCAGCAGAACAAGAAGGTCAAAGGTCCTCCAACCAGTTTCTGGATTCAGGGAGGAAAGATGAAGATTTGTTCCATCATCACTTCAGGAAATGTAAGAAATAAAAAAGATGTTTTTAAAAAAAAAAACGGTGATGTTTGTGAACTTTTTTTAATTCTTGTTCTCATATTTAGTCATTTTTCATTTATATTTTACATCTTTGAACAGTGATGTCTTTTCATTTTATTTCAAATATCGTTTAGTTTAGAACCTTCCTCAAAGCTGAAAGTTGTAAATCGAACACAGACTGGATTCATGTTTTGATTGTACAACAATAAAAATATATATATTAATTTGTGGTTGGTGATAGGTTAGAATAGACCAGAGTAATGGTACATCATGGAGGAGAAAACACGTTTGAGTTATCAGGGAGTTTAAATAAAACGAAGACTGAAAGAAACAGAAAAAAATCCATTTAAATTGCACCAACAGCAGCTGCTGTTCCCCTCTGGAGGTAGATGTTAAAAAAAGATCTCTTTTCTGACAGCTCTGCAAAGTGACAACAGGAGGGGAAACCCCCGCAGGATTCCCCCTCCGCTCGCAGAAACACACCCATCAGCGGCGGATTGCGTAGAGTCATCATCTCACCATCTCGCCTTTTTGCCTCATCCGCCACTCGTTTGGGGGGAGTCGCCCAGCGGCTACAAACTGAACATGTTTGATTTGAGGGAGTGTGGGGGTTCGAACGGATGAAAATGAAGCCGTTCACTCGGCTACGACGACAAACGCCAACCGAGACACAATGAGTCGGAACGGAGATGAAGCCGGGGAGGAGTGCAGCATCGGCACATTTGTTCCCGAAACGAATGCCATCCACGGGTGAGCGGGCGTGTTCTGCACCAGTCACTTCCTATCAGTAAACACCACTGAGGGTGACACTGATCGGGATGCCACGGCCTAAAGGGAGAGCCTGGTTTGTTTGTTTTTTTTCCACCGTTCCTCCTTCCAGCCACTCACCGTCTCTACCGATCGACCCTTCCACCAATCACCATTCCCCAGTTCTGTCCACACGTCCGTCCGAGTTCAGGTCAGCGCAGGAAGTTGCTTCAGAGGCAAACACTCCTGCAACCTTTCAAATATTCCGTCCATTGAACCAACGAGGACCCAAAACTGCAGTGAAAGAATGCTCCTTCATTCCAAAAGAGGTGGCCTAAATGGAAGTTTTTCAGCAAATTCGCCAGGTGGTGACCCTGCCTTCGTCCAGAAGTGACCGGGTTAAGATCCCGTATCCCAGTGACCCCGAAAGGGACGAAGCACTTTCGAAAATGGATGGATGGATAAATAAAAAAATGGAGAAGTTTTAATTTGTAGTTGGTATTAAAAATGTATTTTTCTGAATTCAAGATGGTGGCCTCCTCCCAAGGTCAATGGTCAACAGAACTACTGTGATGGTGCTGAAGTTTGGTGAAGATCCCCTAAAAAGCAAAAAAAAAAAAAAAAAAAAAAGTTTTCTTTTCTTAAAGCGCAATAAAAAAAAGGTTTTTTTTGCTTCATTAGCAATTCTTGCCACATTTATTTTAATGAATAGTTTTCGGTGAATTTTGGAGCATGTGGCGGTAGCGAAATTTTTGCTCAAAGGTGCAGCCATTTTATCCATATGTGAAAACAAGATGATCCTGGCAGGAAGTGACTGCTGCGAACATCATACATAAATCCATGTTAGGCGATGACATCATATGACATCACACAGAAGCCTATGATGTCACTACTCCCATAACTACTAAACCATGTCAAAGT